>NC_051221.1:33680021-34053771 GCF_015220715.1 Pygocentrus nattereri | reverse complement strand
AGTCTTTGATGACGCGGTGAAATTTGCTGCCTTTGTAACCAAATCCTTTCTGTTGAGACAAGTGCAGTGAGTCAACATCGTCTTTGTGTTTGTTCATGCCCAATCACTCGTACTAGATGTAATCGGTAATTATCTGCACCTCTCCTGTCGCCAGAGTGATGAAGTTCTCTGTGGTCTTCGGGACTGTTTTTCCAAACAGGCCGATCACAATGCGCCCCACGTCCTCATCTCCAATCCGGATGTCGAAGTACACCTTAGAGAAGACAATGGTTATTAGTATGACTGATGAAACACACACAGCAGGACGGTGATGTGTGAGAACGCAGGCGCTGCAGTTTGGATTTTTTCCATGACAAAAATTGTTCTTTTCCTACTCGTATCCACACAAACCCCGCCCACTCCCGCCTGAATTATGAAATCCGAGCCAATCGCAGCGCAGGAGACGTGTGTCTGCCAGCAAATCAGGAGGCGGGGCTTGACGGAATACGGGTGGGAAATGCTAACGGAACTCGGAGGGCCGGACCAGGCGAACCTGGACGTCATGGCGCGCAGAACGAGCTAACGCAGACGTGGCCTATGCGCCATTACAAACCATTAACATGTCCAGGTCTCACAAACGCCTTATGTGCATTTATACGAAATGGGCAACCTGCACATTTCCGCTTTAAGTAAACCTTTAGCAAACAGAGCTGCTAATGATGAACGCGTGCAGTCGCTAATTCGACTGGTTTTTACCGGCTCTGGTTTTTCAGCTCATTTAACAAAACACTGCACCTTCAGCTCAGAGCGCATTCCTCTACTAACGCAGCACAGCGCAGATGCGGCACACACATTTACAGCACTTAGCAGACTTCATTGTGTCGGCTAAATCAGTGTTTCTCGACCCTGGTCCCGGAGGGATCCCGATCCAGCTAGTCAGCTCAGTAACAGCCCGTTAGCGGGTAACAGCAGGAAAAGCTCAAAAATGTGCAGGACAGCGAGCCTCGAGCATCAGGACCGAGAAACACTGCGCTAAATCAGACAATGTGTGCTCTTCCAACAACTCCTGGAGGCGTTAGCGCCGTGCTACACATCGCTCTGCTCCGGCGCTGCTCGGAGGCCCATTCTTTCCACCGTCGTTTCTTTACCTTGGCGGTGACTTTGGGCCCTTTCTTCTTCTCGTCAGCCTCGGAGCCGTTCGGGAAGAGCAGGAAGATGACTGACCCGACGATAACTGTCACCGCTACCAGGAACTTCATCTTTCTCTCGAAGCCCCGCACCATGAACAAGCCCAGTCTGTCCGTGTGGCGGTAAATGTTGGAGGGGGACGCCGGGGAGGAGACTGGAGGAGCTTGACGCGGCCAGCTGCTTAGAGCTGATCTAGGAAAAGCTCGGCTCACGCAGAAGCTCGTCCACACATGCGTACAGACAAAGCCAAGAACAGGTCCCAGATCAGCGGCTAAGAGCAAGGAGCACTTTTCGGACTGCGGCTCAGACGCGACGCACTGAGCCCTGATTGGGCGAGCGCTCTGAGGACGAGCCAATCAGAGTTTGAAACGCGTAAAGGTTGGAAGGACGAACAGCTGGCTGAGAGTTTAACAATAAGACACCGCAGATAAAGAGACAGTCATGTTAAACATGTGTAACCCCTCCACCCTTCACCCCAGCTGTGGTCGGTACGGGTTTAATAACTCGACATCAGTAGCGCCACTGCAGTGGAGCCTAAAATGAAACTTCTGATCAACCGGCTTGGCTGACAGACGGCATTTGGGTTGAACTGGGAATTTGATTTTCCCACTAAAATATTGACTCAAAAGGGAACACGGGTCCTGACACAGACCGGCGAGGTCAGAGAGACCTTATGCACCATGACAACCTAGAATGACCGTGATTTCTTAAACAAGCAAATCGTGGCTCTTCAAAATGTTCTTTAGTAAAGAGGATTGTTTTATTTAGAACTCCTTGACCGGTTGTACCATACCATTGGACTCTCGGACACTGCTTTCGCCTGGTTTCAATCTTATCTCACCTGCAGAACTGAGTACATTTCCACTGGAACTGCAAAGTCTCAATCATATGCAGTGACCTGCGGGGTTCCCAAAGGGTCAGTCCTTGGGCCCATCCTCTTCAATTTGTATAGGGTCCCCCCAGTTTATTAGTCATTATGGAGTTTCATTTCACTGCTATGCCGACTTTACATGGAAGATTGACAACTTCGTCTGATGCTACCTCTCCATCATCATGAGCCTTTTCTATTCTCACTGCCTGTCTCTGGAAGAGATAAACGTGTGGATGAAACACAATTTTCTTCACCTGAACAGTACAAAAACATCAGATTCAGTCCTCTCCCGTAACCAATATTACACTGTCCGGTCACACCACGCCTTGATCAACAACAGTTACCAATCTTGGCATAAAACTTGACCCTCAGCTCACTTTTGAAGCCCATATCAAACATCTTCGCAAGATTTTCTTTCATCATCTCAGAAATATTACCAAACTTCACCCTACACTCACTGCTTCAGATACTGAAAAGCTGGTTCACGCATTTGTTTCCTCCAGACTGGATTACTGCAATACACTTTTCAGTGGGATTCCTAACAAGAGTCTTCAAAAACTACAGAACAGTGCTGCTCGGATCCTGATGAGAGTACGGAAACATCAACACATCACACCCATCCTTCACTCTCTCCACTGGCTTCCCATCTCCGTTACGGTTGAATACAAGGTCTCCCTACTCACTTACCAATGCATCCATGGAAATGCTCCTCCATACTCGAAAGAACTTCACTCCACAAACCTCATCACAATCTCTCTGCTCTACAAACTCAAATCGCCTTCGCGTTCCCAGGACCAAGCTCAGCACCATGGGTGATCAGGCTTTTTGCTGCGCCACAGCTCATTTATGGAACCCCCTCCCTGCTTTGTAGCACTGAGACTTGTTTCAAATGTAAAGCGTCTTAATTTATTATTAGAACTACATGTTCTATATAGAACCATTAATGCCCAAGTGGTTCTTTTGCGTGGTGAAAATCTTTCAAACTGATAGAGAACGTGTTCTATATTTTAAAATGGTTCCATGTCGCACCAAAAAGTATCTGGAGAAACCGCTCACCACACATTTAGAACCATGAGTTCTATAACCAGTCTTTACTAAAAAAAAAAAACAAAAAAACCCTTGAGTAACTTTTTTTGTTAAGTGTACACCTACACTGAGACTGCAGGAAAGTGGAGGGAGGTATTTTTATTGCATTCTTTATAAAACTTAAGTCACTGGCTTACATGCCTTTTTCAATATACAAAATAGTTTACATTTATCTAAATTTAAACAACTTTTACACCACACAACAGCACATCTTTTTCAGGGGAAAACAAAATGACAATTACACTTCAAACAAGTTGATGGTGCTCAGTCTAGACCCAAAATACTGTGCAAAAACATCAGGATGGCCTTTGTTGAACTGTGACAGCAGACGGTTCTTCTCCTTTGTGGAATACTTTTCATTTTCATCAATATTCCTGAGCAGCACAAACAGCTCGCTCTTCGTCAGTTCTTTTACAGTGTTCTCATACAAGCTGCGTGACATTTGTTGACAGAATGCATAACCTGAGAACAAAGAAAAAGAACAAAGCGAGGTGTTAAAGACTAGTTTTCTGGGTGTTCATCCACATGAGAGGCACTTATTTTACCTCACACCTCTTGTGGTGCAAATGTTAAAGAAATGACAAGAGCTGTTCAATACAATGGCAACCTAACTACTTAACTCTTGAGTGGAATAAAGTGGTAAATAAGAGCTTAAAAAATGATAACAGTAGTTTTTAGTTGTGAAATAACATACTGTGTGTGTTGGGGTTCTTTTTCAAAAGATCATCCAGTTTGTCACTGACCAGCTTGTGCAGAGAACCTGGAATCTAATAAGATTATTTATCTTACTTGATGAACAATACATACTCAACATAAGCTACATCCAGCAATAATGATGAAGCATTAAAAGACTTACTGCAGAGTATCAAGCTGCTGTCAAGACCCTGCACAAGAGTAACGCTCTTCTTGACAGCATTAGTATATAAATCAGGTTTCTTTTTTGTTCACTAAATGAGCTTCAAAGCTGAGTTTTTTTTTCTACATGCTGCCACAAAAGGGGAAAAAAAAAAACCCTAAAGCCTGTGATGGACATGCTGTTTATAAAAGTGCTGCAATTTCTACATGCTAAAACAAATTTTAAAACCTGAGAATGTGCATTTTAAGGACACAGCATATGTCTGTGGGAACCATGACAGTGGAACATAGTCTTTATTACCTTGAAGATTTCTTGATAGTTGTCAAGCATGAAGAGCAGAAGCAGGTCCACTTTGCCCTTTGGAAGACACTTGCTTTGTATTATGGCTCTAGAAAAGGTCTTCTTCACCATCATCCGATTTTCAGTCTGAAAAAACAAGTGAAAATTATTAAAAGAAGAAGAAATGCAAAGCAGAACTAAAATCAAGCACAAGAACGAAACAAAAGCTGAGAACTGACATTAGAACCAACTATTTTCACCTCCACCTTAAAGTCCAGCATGTTAGAATGGACCAGACTGATTTCACATTTGTAAGCAACCGGTATCCAGCTGCATTCTCTGTTGGCCTCAGGTCAGATAACCTGAGACAATGCGTGTCCATGTGATTCAAAGAACAAGTATTCAATGAAACTCCTACAAATTTCCTGGCAATTTTGTTCATTTTCAGAGACAACTGAACACTTCGCCAAGGTTTGTCTTGCCTGGAACCTCCATTTCATAAAACAAGCCAGAGTTTCAAAATCTTTTACAAGCTTTACAAGGAAAATCAATAACAGGCATGCATATATAAAATATAGGCATAAAAATTATACTAAAGAAAAAATATGGTGATAAATGCAACAGGATCTCACACACACACACACACACCTCATCCTAACCTCTTTATGAAGACGCACATGTTCTGGTTCTGCAGCCAGCGACATGAATCTCAGTAGCCTGTAAAGCTCTTCTCTGTTGTCCATAGGAAGCAACTTCAGGCACAGCTGCAGCACCTCTAGAGCTACCTCAAACTTCCCATTCACTAGAGAAAGTCATGATTGCAACATTTTCAGGAATTTAAAAATGCATTATGCAACACTGAAGACCAACACAAAGTTTAAAAGGTTTTAAAGCTTTTGCATTAATGAAACATTTATTAATTACTTCTGGCAATTCATAGTTTTAGATTTGTTAGACATTGTTGCGGTATTGCCCGTTGCAATACTGATCTCGAGAGCAGGATGCAAGAGCCAACTACCAAATTATTTTTTGTTTCCTGATCACCCTAAAACAACTCATGTTCCAGATTGCTTTCTGACTTATAATAAATCAAGGTTTACATGATTCAATGAGTAAATAATTTTATTCAAAAATAACGTAGGCTAATTTACATCAAGACGTAAACACAATCATTCAGAGCGGTTTTATGTAAAATGCTCCATTCTAGAGAAACTTCAAGTCAGATTTGTTCACAGTGGTGGATGACAGAAACCAGATGTCCAAGGTATTTAATGCCTCTAAAAGCTCCCTCACAGAAAGTTATTGCATAAATTGGGTACAAATACATTGGCAAATGCCTTAGACGCAGCTTTACTATGGTTCTGAGATCAGATTTTCACCTAAATTGTACTTTAAAAAAAAAAAATCCATTCATGGCAGAGAGGTACAAGACCATTGAAAGTCAGACTTGGCATTATTTTACCATTACTCAAATCAAACCATCACTACAAAAAAAAAAAAAAAAAAAAAAAAAAACCCAGAATGACTTTCTATAGTGAACATCATGACCCATTCTCCAGAACGGAGCATGTTGCATCAAACCACCCTGTTTACATCTCCCAAAGTGTTACATATGGGAGGCATGAAACAACCATCACATGTACCAATATAATCCCTTCAAATTTTATTTCTCCCATGAGCCCTAGTTTAAGCATAACCATAAACCCTTTTTGGTGGTCCCACTGCTAACTTACCCAGAAGTTCAGTAATCTGCGTGCAGACATCGTTCAAGGCACTGGTGAGGAGAGGCTGGACAGTAGCCTGTCCATAGTGTTTTGCCAGAATGTCGAACAGCAGTGTTTTGCACTGCTCAACACCTAGGGATGTGGAGGGGCCATGGCCTTCATCACCCTCATCATTTTCCAATGAAAAGCTGGGCAGCTCCCTGCTCACCTCAACCACCAACTGGTCTGGAAGGAACTCCAGCAGGTCTAATGCTGCTGAGATCCACTCATCTTTTCTGCAGAGGAGGATAGAAAGAACATCTACCATAACCCATGTCAGTCCGAATCCAAATATACTGAAAGGCACTCAGAAAGTTGAAAATGAAATCCGTAAAACTGAAGTCAACTAAGTTCAGACACCCTGTCTTTACTGATAACACTATGCAACAAGTTTTGTTCCCAGCTTTTTAATGTTATATTCCAATTGCTCATGTCTAAAACAAATTAAAAATTGCTTACATTCATCATAAACTTCGCTTTTGTGACCACGGCAACGAAAATTATGAATTTTTATTATAGAAACAGACGATTTTGCATCTTCTCATTTATACAGTCAGACTAAGAACACTATAGGCATTGCAAATTTACACAGATTACCAAAAACTGTTCAGAAGTGTGTGGTTTTCCGAGATTTACGACTATACTGCAAATCAGATTCACGAATCAATCCCCAAATATAGTCGCCCATCATGTTCTCGTTATATTGTCCTTGGTAACGGCATTCAAAGTTCATAATGTCCTGGTGGAAGCGCTCGCCTTGCTCCTCTGAATAAGCTCCCATGTTCTCTTTGAACTTAAGATAAAATCCATATCCTTGATGCTCGAGTGACATCCTGCAGCCCATTGCAGCATAGTTCTTTATCAGAGTCTGGACCAGTTGTACATAGTTTATCTTTATGATTGCCTAGGAAGCCGCGAACCACTGCGACAAAACTGTTCCAAGCCGCTCTCTCTTTCCTATTCAGCTTCTTGGGAAATTCACTGCACTCTATGATCTTCTTGATTTGTGGTCCGACGAAGACACCAGCTTTGATCTTTGCTTCAGACAGCTTAGGGAAAAGATCTTGGAGGTAATTGAAAGCTATCGACTCCTTATCTAGAGCCCTGACAAATTGTTTTATGAGCCCCAACTTGATGTGTAGTGGTGGCATCAGCACCTTGCGTGGGTCCACCAGTGGCTCCCACTTTACATTGTTCTTCCCCACAGTGAACTCTGTCCGCTGAGGCCAGTCCCGCCTGTGGTAGTGCGCTTTAGTATCCCGGCTGTCCCAAAGGCAAATAAAGCAAGGATACTTAGTAAAACCACCTTGGAGGCCCATCAGGAATGACACCATTTTGAAGTCTCCAATAACTTCCCAGCCGTACTCGTCATACTTCAAGGCACCTAGCAACATCTTGACACTGGTGTATTCCTCTTTCAGGTGCACCGAGTGAGCTACAGGAAGAGATGGGTACTTGTTCCCATTGTGAAGCAGCACGGCTTTGAGGCTCTTGCATGAGCTGTCTATGAAGAGACGCCACTCATTCGGGTTACAGGTGATACAGGTGAAACCATGAGCTCATGGTTTGTCTTGGTCACCAACAGGCATGCTAAAGTATGCTTTGTAGGCCTCACACATCTTAGCAGATGCTTCCACAGAGTACTTTTTCGCTCGTCTTTATAAAATGGCCACATACATAGCAAAATGCGTCTGCTGGATGTATGCAACCTCTTGACGCCATCTAAATTGACTATGTTGCTGTGTACTGTAAGGAAAAAGGATGTCTCTCCAAACTCGATAAAAATGGTCAATCTTTATTCCATGCAGTATCAAAGTACAAGAGTGTACTGAGGATTCAGCAGAGCAAGACTGTTCACCCGGTAGCAGAGTAACACAACATATATATATGAAAGTAGTGGTCCTTCCTAAGCTCCTCCTGTAATGGGTGTGGGGTGAAGTGTGAATACTGTCGTTATCAGAATCTGAATAGAGAATGAATTCACACCTGTCTGTCTAGGTCAATTCCCCTTTGTCTGTGATGGCTGTTGCCCACTTACTATGCACTCCAAATCAATTAGATCATGTCTCTCCGTCTCTCAGGAAGGGCTATAGTGGCCCTATATAACTGTAGTTATACAGCTACCTACAATTCTGTACAGTCCCAGAAAGTTCTAGATAATTCTGGACAGTTCTAGAAACTTCTTGATAGTTCTCACAATTCCAGAAGCTTCTTAAGTATCTTGAAATATGGCGAATATCCTTAAAAATAGATCAATTTCAAAATATCATTGTGCTGACCACAAAAGCAAAGTTTACAGGGAATAACTTTTTTCTATTCATTTAGGGTACAAACAATCAGGAAAACACACTTAACAACTGGGAACAAAATTTTTTTTGAAAATTGTTACATGGTGTAATTGACCCCACCCCATGAAAGTGATTACAACCTACTGTGAGTCCTTAAAAGCCTTGAGGATTTCTCTGTCCAGGTAGTTGCTGGTATAGAGTAGGTCAACTGTATTATTTTCAGCACCAGGTAGAGGAGTGTTGCACTCTCTGCAGTCCAACACTCCATCCAGCAGAGGGAGCTCTATCAGCTGCAGAAGCCGCTGAACTGTTTGCTCCTGCCAAACCTGACTGATCACTAAATGAGAGAGAACAGCAATAAACATTTAAAATTACAAATGGACTTACAACCTGTAGTTACTTTTCTGTGGCAGACTTTAAGCTAAAGTGGTTAAGAGACGACAAGCCTTGCCCAACCTTGTGCCTGCATGAACAAAAACTGTGCCAAGAACTACCTGACTGTGGTAATGTCTCAGTCTGCAAAAAGCTGGGGCTAAGGTCAGGCTCCTCCAGGAGGAGGTCCATAATGTGGTCTGCCTTCACTGGAGTACTGTGGAATAACACAGGGTCATCCTGCCTGTATGGTAATCCAGAAGTTAGCAACACTAGGAGAGGAGATTCAACATTGATTCCAAATGGACAGAGCGGCCTACAGCAATAAGAGATGGTCTGTCCACACTTGTGATTTGTGATCTTCCAAAACCGTGTTGTCTTTGTGGTCAGCAGTGGTGGATGAAATACACAAACCACATCCTTTGAGTTAGAGATTACCTAGATAAAATATTACTCCAGTATAAGTCCTCAGTTTAGACCGCCACTTGAGAAAGTACAAAAGCATTTGCCTTCAAATGTACTTAAGTATCAAAAGTACTAAAAAATTATGACTAATTTCCTATTATCATTCTTGTATCAAGAGTCTTGCTTCATTAACTCTTTTTTAGGTGAAAATACTCCAGTGTCACTCTTGGTAAACCAGTCTTAACAGAATGTCAATTAGTCTGATGCTGATGTCTATTAAAATTATCATAAGCACAAAACACTGAAGGCAAAGAGTTTCCAAATGTAAATAGTTCAGTAAAGTACAAATACACAAAAAAAACTACTTAAGTACAGTAACCAATTACATTTATTTACTGTCCACCACTGGTGATCAGTTAGTCATAGCTATCCACGATTCCTCAACAATTTCATTTGTGTTTTTGTGATTGCTCTGAATTAGAATATCAACAATGCTTTCAACTGCAGGACTCACTTGTCTTCAGTGTGTTCTTGCAAGTATGAGGAATAGGACACTTCAGTACAAGTGTGGTCTTTGAAACAGGCCAGGAAAGTGAAGCAAATAAAGCTCTATAACTCTGTTTAAATCTGTTGTGTGTATAGAAGAGACAGCAATAATTTTCCAAAAGGTCTGGTTTTACACAACTCATCTCTGAGAACAGATCTATATTCTGAGCTGCCAGAATGGCTTTGGGACAGCATGGGGTTAGTGTAGGAGAGGATCACCTGTACAGCTGCTGGCTGTGTGTTTGACTCTGTACTGTAGAAGAGGGAAGGGAGTTTTCACCACTCCTCAGTGGAGAATTCTTCGCACCCAGGAACCGGTACAGGCTGCTGTCACTGTCCTGGAACACTGAGAGCTTATTCTCCTTCCCAAATGCTTTACAAGCAACCGCTTCAAACACCTTACAGTCAAGGAGTGCCTGGCACACACGCACCACTTTAGCCCTAGTGGCATTAATGTCACCCAAGATCTTGTTCTGATTGATATAAGCCTCAATCACGCTTACAGCGTCCGAGCCCAGGAAGCAATTACTGTGAGACTTCAGATAGTGACGTCGCCGCTTCACCTTCACTTCTGCCTGGAGGTGGGCAATGATGTTGCTCCAAATGATGCTGCACTGAAATGGCTTACTGACCATCCGGTGATCTACAGAACAAAAGATTCTAAATTGTATTATGAAGGTACCATTAGGTAACCAATCTGCTTAGTTGCACTTCCCACTCCCCACACACACCCCCTTTACAGGGCAGTTTATGCTTAAATAAAGTAATTAGACCTGGCCTTAAAAGAACAGTTGAAAAGGAACAAATCATAAGTTTTACCTCTGGAAAAACAAACTTCTAAGTCACATTTTCAAGGAAAGGAGAAAACTGGAAATACCTAGCTTTATTTTCCAACGCAGATACAGATATTAAAACAATGGGTATTGGCACAATTTTTTTTTACCTTTAAAACACTTAAATTAGCTATTTACAACTGATGCACTTCATTTATTTTGAGCATCTCAAAGTAGACCATTACACTCAAACTACTCCAATACTCTGCTACTTCATGCAAAAGAATACACAGCTAACATCCTATCACAGTATGAGTGCATGCTATTTCAGGAGAGTAAAACCATTTTCCCAGGGCCCCTCAGGGTTCCCTCAGATCCTTATATAATACATCATACCTAAATGTGGTGCACCAAATGAACCTATGAAAGACTGTCTAAGACCATGATTGGGGTCAAAGGGTCACTGCAGGCCTCAACAGACCCTCAAGTGGTAACTAACAGGTTTTCAAACCGATTTTAAACACAGTATGCTATACTCATCCACCTAGAGGCCTAACCAGTACTGGATAGTGATGTTTTGCAATATTAATATTGTGTAAAAACATTTAAATACTACCAAAGAAAAAAACAGTTTCTCATTCACTGGTGTTTCAATAAGAGCACCATTTCAGACATTATTTAATGAACATTTATCAAATATTGCCAATGTTTAAAAAAAAAAAAGTCAATTTCTCTATTAGTTGTGCAAAGCAACTGTCCTGGACTTTGGTCAAGTGTCCTCATAAAAGGCTCAACGGAAATGGTCCAAAATCATTATTACATCAATCTGCATTAAGAGTACAGAACGTTTTACGGTCTCCTGTAAAGTTACCAGATTTTTTTTTGTTTTCTCGTCTTTGGACAGGGACAATATGTAAATTTGTAAATATATCAGAAATATGTTTTTCTAGAAAACTGTGAGGGCACACAAGACCCGAGGAACACAGGGCCTTGGAAATGTAGGGCAGAGAAACCGCTGCCTTCCTACCGTTCATGCTAGTCAGCCGATCATAAACAACGACCTGCGAAGCTGCTTAGAGAAGACTTCACATTCTTTATCAACCTCGGTTCATAAAAAATGTTTATGGCACCAACGTTTTGAACTCCTGTCATGAAGAGGAGTTCACTCAGCTGTCCTGAGCGCTTGGTCTTACCCCCAGGCCGGTGCATGGGGCTGTAGAGTTTCCCCGCCAGGTCCAGCGCTGCTGCCCGCTCTCTCACCGACGCCATGCTTCTCCTTCACCCAGAGCCGAACGGTCCCTCACTCAGAACTCAACACAGCTGGACCGGACGCGCTTTACGCACTATTAATTAGTCGGTCCTGTGCCTATTGGCTCACAGCTGCGGCAGTCAGCCAATCAGCGTACAGAGGCATCACCAAGGCTGCGTCCCAAACAGTAGAGTGTGGTTTTGGACGCAGTCCTGGAGATCTGGCTTCCTGTAGAGTCCAGTTCCGACCACGCTTTTTTCACTAAGCACAAGGAAAATATACAAAACAAGACAAGGAACAGATGCACATCGCAACGGATAAAGCTTGAACAGCAGTGGTGGAAATGATGTTTAACAGTCGAACCCAATAAGCAAGGAGGTACCAACACAGCCCACAGAAAACGAGAGAAAAAAGGTTTAAAGAGAGGAAAAACAAGCTCCGGGAAGAGCTTGGGTGGACCACTGCTCTCCAGTCACAAAGAGCTTTAAAACAAGCTGCACAGCAGGTGGCAGCAGAACATAGACACAGCACATGGAGCTCCCTAAAGCCCCCTCCCTCAGAGGAGCACTCAGCTCTACTACTTTCCCATAACACATCAGTAATTAATGGATTGGTTGTCCCTTGGCCTTTTAGAAAGGTAGCACAAAAAGGAAAAAACATCCCAAAACAAACTTAATTTCATACACCTATATATGTGTACAACAGTACATACCGTAGCTTCATTTCATTCAGTAAGTTTTTTTCATAACCTAACCAACTGTACATTGGAAATAGTAGTGTATATTGTGTATATGTGTATATATTTAGAGTCAGTGTTTATATACTTCTTTTTTCATATATATATATATATATATATATATATATATATATATATATATATATATATACATACATACATACAGTATTTAAATTCTATAAGGGGGCTATACACCTAAGATGTGATGTGACAATAAACATGATTTTAATTTGATTTAAAAGATGCTGGATGTATTAAAGGGGAGTTCCACTGATTATTCAAAATGTCTGTGTAATTCAGTCACTGAGATGTTAACAAAGACATTCAGAGTGTTAGGAACCATAGATTAAGATGTCTACGGTGCAAGTATCTCCATTTTATGCACCTACATGTGTCTCTTCAGATTATTTGTTAATAATATGCTAAAAACAACAAGAACAACAACAGTAACAACGAAAACCAACTGTTTCTGTAGACTCTTTTGCCTCATAACACCCTAAATGTATGTCTCTGCCATGAATCAACTTTTAAATTATACATTTTAGGCCAAAACTATTGTAAAACCATACTTTAGGCATTAGGCAATGTCTTTGTAGCAGTCTAGTCTAATATGTTACTCAGCAGTCTAGTCTAGTCTTTGTAGCAGTCTAGTCTAATATCTGACTCAGGTTCTTTAGAATGGAGAATTTTACACCAAATCACTCCGAATGATGCTGTTTACATTTTAACCATTGAACTGTGCAAACATTTTGAAAACTGGTGGAACATTACATATCACCTTAGTTTAGCAGTGTTCTTCAAATGGCAGCACCATCAGCTGTTTCAGCTTTGTGAATCGATTGAGTTAGAAACGTTTCTTTTTAAATCTCATTTATAGCAGTAAACGTTGGCACTCATAGCTTAGGTTTATGAACAGATATATTATAATGTAACTGTTTGCTTTGTAACTAGTCACTTCAGAATACCCTTGTTGTGTATTTTTGGCGGGTTGGTAAAACAGATTAATTCCATTATTTCATTGTTTTATGTATATTTTTTGATCCAGTCTAAGCTCCCACACAAAGGGAAACTTACTGTTTGCTCTAATATGTCTGATGCAGTTGGTCAAATGAAGGGATGAGTTGTATTAGTTGGGTCAAAACAGGAAACAAACAAAAAAACAGACACCTCTTCAACATGTACGCAGTAAAATGGGGAAACAATAAAGGAAGGTGATTAGACAACAGTTAGAACATTGGCTCAACATTAGTTGTGATATCATTAGTTATATGTAAGATCACTTAAGCCGCATTAATATAGCCTGTCTGCCCGTATGTCTGCCTGCTGCCTCTATTTTCCTCATCTGACAGTGTGTATGCCTGCATGTCCTCCTGTGGACAACCTTTCAGCTGCACTATTCTCGTCTCCCTCGCTTGGCGGCTGGCAGCAGAATGCATTTTCCGTCTCTGAAGCAGGTGGATCCCTCTTGTCAATGTTCAGAATATAAGATGTGCGTGTGAACTCATGTCAGCAATGTTCCACACCATGCACGTAAACAGGGTGTCAGTGAAAAACATGGCTCTGTGTTTGTGTATGAGCATGTGAGTACACGTTTTTGTTCTGTGTGGGAACTCCATGTGCACACAAGGAAAGTCAAATGCCAGAGCAGTGACCTTGTCCAGATGAATAGCAAGTCTCCATGAGAAAAAGTGCAGAAAGTGGAAGAAAAACACATGTGATTCTTTCTTTTCTGTTATTTAGGTGCTAAGATTAATGTTAGCCATGGGTTTAATGTCTAAGGTATGTGGTTATGGTTAATGGGGAATTCCATGGATTTTTAATAATTCCTGCATAATTCAGTTGAGATGTAGACAAAGTCATTCAGAGTGGTTGGATGTCAAATGTTTCATTGTGGATAAATGCACAGGTTCAGACTTCTTTATAATGGTACTGATAGGATTCATAGGTCAGGATGTCTTCAAAACAAATGTAGCCATTTTATGAATATTCCAAAAAAATGTGCCTATTGCACAGCAATGTCTCAGGCAGCATACTACAACCATTTTATTGTAATAAACCTCTGTGAGTAATCTTTAGAGGCTTTAAAAGAGGCTTTTTCAGACGTATGGTACCTATTACCACTACAGTGAAGAATTCTGAGTCGGTAAGTTTCTCTAGAACAGAGCTTTTATTGCTTTTTTTTTTGTTGAAGTAAAAATAGGGCAGCAGTGGGTAGCGCTGTTGCCCTCTGGCCTCTGGGTTCAATTCCCCAGCTGGGCAGCCAGGGTCCTTTCTGTGTGGAGTTTCCTCCCACAGTCCAAAGACATGCAGTCTGGTGAACTGGAAATGCTAAATTCCCCCTAGGTGTGAGTGTGTGTATAAATATGGATATCTTTGTCTGCCCTGTGATGGACTGGTGACCTGTCCAGGGTATCCTGCTTTCTGCCCGATGAGTGCTGGGATATTCTGCAGCACCCCCTTGCAACCCAGAAGGATAAGCAGTTTAGAAGATGGATGAATGGACGAAGTGAACACATCCTCTACAGGGAGCACACTTAAATATATTGTGTCATAACATTTGCAAAGGCCGCATTGTATGTCTTATTTTTTCCCAATATGTGCAGAAGTGTGTTCTCTGTAGAGGACATCTGTTCTTTTCTTAGTCAATCAACAAAGCATGTCATTTGACAAGCGGTGCCCAAACCTTCCCATACAACTCTCCCATAGAAAAAGATTAATCCTTAAAGTTTCATTCAGGCTTGTTTTGGAAGAAATCCTCCTTGAGTGGTACATTGCTCAGTTGTCCTTTCTGTGTGCAGACGCTGCTGATGATGTTGAAATGACTGCAGTCAGCAGGCTGTGCCAAATGCCTGCAGGGGGTCAAATACCTGAATAAAACATCTTCAAAGAAATCTTTGTTCTGGGTCCAGTAGAAAAGGAAAGCTTCAAATTTCAGTGGAAAGTATTAAGAATTCCTTGATTTTTCTATCTTGCACAGTCAGAGATGGGAAATTTGTTGGTGATGTAAAAATTATGTTATTGCTACAGACTAGGGTACGTACTTTCAGTTATTACTGCCTTCTCCTCTGGGATTTACTGTAATTCTCAAAAACAATAATCAGTGAAAGTTCACAGTACACCTTCTAGTAGCATGGATACTTGTGGATTAAGATCTTCATTTTATTATCTTTGATTTCTTTTTACTGGTACATTTAATTCCTTTCTAGAACTGTCCTTTTAAATTGCAGGTTCCCGAAAAGAACAGTGTGAGCGCTCTTTCTAATTTTGTTACTGCAGATAACTTTGTATTTAGCTTTTATGACTAAGTTACTGCAGTGTTTTAAAAACTCCTGAATGTCCCCTGAGGAATGCAGAACTGGCAGCGTATGACTGACTGTTGCATTTCCATCGCTAGATGACAGTGTTCTACTTTTGATATTTGATACCAGGGTGCATGTAAGGCCAAGCTTTGACAGAGATGCAAATCTTAGACACACACATACAGAGAGAGTTACTATTTCAGTTTATGCTCCATTGACCCACTGCAGACCAAAACACCAAATGCCCCAGATTCCTGAAGCTACTGAGATCAAATGGACACAACTCGCTCAGTTTAGAGAGTGTTTGACTCAGACTTCCTCTGGTGCAATCAGTTGGGGTAGTGCACTGTACTAAATCCAAACAGAAGCAAACAAAGGAAAAGAGGCTTGATTTCCAGAGACATTCTTAACTTGGAGTGTGTTTGCACTGCACATGAGTGTATTTGGGCTGCACAGAGGAGTGTATGGGTTTGTGTGTGTGTACACAAGTGTGTTTTTTTTAGGATTGAAAATAATCTTCACTATGGCCATGAGACTGATATAGTGGAGACCATTAAAACTCTACAGAGGGGGAATCTGACTTTCTGTTTCTTAAAGTCAAGTGCTTTCTTGATGAGTGCTTTATGTATCATTCCCAGCTTTGAGTTCACATGTATTTTATTCAAGATAATTTCAGTACCAACTACTCTATCTAAAAGCCTCAGTTTTCAGTGGGCCTCATTTATCTTAGATCTGATCGCAGTGCATGCTTGACTACTTTGGGATCCAACCAGCTAGATCTGAACATATTCCGATTCCCAGTGCAGTTACAGTGCCCCCAAATCAATTTCTTCTGTTTTTGCATCCTCATCACTCTTATTTGCTTCAACCTCAGTAAACATAACATATAGTTTTAAATTAACATTTCATTTATTGTAGTTATCAAACACTGAATGGCTCTGTGTGAAAAAGTAACTGCACCCTTGGTTACTCAATCAACCAGTTAACCAAATTTAGTTTAAACTAGACACACTGAGGTGAATGTCTCAACAAGCAACCTACTATCCCAGAAATTTCTAAGACATGACAAAGAAAGTTTCTGAAATGTATCAGTCTGGCAAGGGTTACAAAGTCTTCTAAGGCTAAGGGACTCTAGCGAGCCATTTTGTCCAAATCTCTGAGCTTGGAACAATGGTGAATCTTCTCAGAGGTTTCAGCCTACAAAAAACCCTCCAATGACTCAATGAGTCATCTAGGAAGTCACAAAAAAAACGGGAGGAATATCTAAGGAACTGAAGGCCTCAAAAACCTCAGGTAAAGTCAGCAATCCATTAGAAAGAGACTGAGCAAAAATGTTATCCATGGGAGAGTTGCAAATACTACTAAGCAAGAGGAGCATGTATGCACCTTTGGTGTAGACATAGATAACTTAGCCATTCTCCCCCAGAGCACAGCAGTCTCAGACCATTACTTAATCTCATACGAAATTCAGTTTAGTGGTAATGTGCGTTCATCACCATGTTATCATATTAAGAGGACTATAACTTCCTCCACAGCTGGCAGCTTCATCAGAAACCTTCCGTAGTTGTCAGCTTCTGCCAGCTGTCCATCTAACCCTACCGAGTTATTTTGACCAAGTGCCTAGAGGATACTTTTCGATCTACTCTAGATAATGTGGCTCCATTAAAAAATTAAATAGTACGGCAGAAAAAACTCACCCCTTGGTATAATGATTATACCCGAGCTTTAAAACAGACAACCAGAGCGAAAATGGCGTCTGACTAAATTAGAAGTGTTCCAGTCCATCTGGAAGGAGAGTCTTATAGAAGAGCTCTTACTACAGCACGCTCAGGCTATCTCTCCTCTCTCATAGAAAACAATAAGAATAATCCTAGACTATTATTTAGCACAATTTGAGAAATTTCAGTCTGGTTTTAGGCCACATCACAGTACAGAAACAGCACTAGTAAAAATTGTAAATGATCTTTTATTATTCTCTGAGAAAGGAAATGTGTCTCTGCTAGTTCTTCTTAACCTTAGTGCAGCATTTGACACAATAGACAATGCTATCTTACTAGATAGACTGGAAAATCTTGCAGGGATAAGAGGAATAACTCTTTCCTGGTTCAGGTCCTACCGCACTGATTGCTATCAGTTTGTTAATGTAAAGGGTGAATCATATGTCCTTGCAAAAGTAAAGTATGGTGTTCCACAAGGCTCTGTTTTAGGACCTATATTATTCACAATTTATATGTTACCATTGGGCACCATTATCAGTAAACTCAGTATAAATTTCCACAGCTATGCTGATGACACTTATACATATCAAGCAAACCGGATGATAAAAATCAAACTTGGCAAGATTGAGGACTGTGTAAAAGACATAAAAGACTGGAGGTCGAGTAACCTTCACTTACATAACTTGAATAAAACAGAGGTCCTGCTTCTTGGTCCAAAAGCAGCTAGAAACAAACTATCTAACTTACCTCTTAAACTTAACAAATTCTCAGTTGCATAAAGCTCATCTGTTAAAAATCTTGGTGTCGTGATAGACCCTGATCTGTCCTTTGATGCACATATAACTAATATCACTAGAACAGCCTTCCTGCATCTCCGCAATATTGCTAAATTATGAAATGAATTATCTCTACAGGATGCAGAAAAGTTAGTTCATGCATTCATTACTTCAAGACTAGATTACTGTAATGCCCTGCTGTCTGGATGTCCCAACAAAAGCCTCAACAAGCTTCAGCTCACAAGAACCAGAAAATTTGACCATATTAGCCCAAATTTATCAACCCTGTACTGGTTACCAGTTAAATTTCGCATTGATTATAAAATTCTATTACTGACCTATAGAGCTCTAAATGGACTTGCCCCTCAGTACCTGAGTGAACTTCTCTCCTACTATGAACTATCACGCCTACTTAGATCACAAGGTGCTGGCTCACTACTGGTACATAGAATTAACAAAGTTACATCAGGGGGAGAGCTTTCTCATACAAAGCCCCCCAGCTCTGGAATAATCTTCCGGTTAATGTTCGGGACTCAGACATAGCCTCAGTCTTTAAGTCTAGGCTAAAAACTTACTTGTATAGTCAAGCCTTTGGTAATTAGTCTTCCCTGTCAGATCTAGACCTGCCAGAGTTTCTGCTGCTCTGTTATACTGTAAGCTGTGATCAGTCACTCTTTACAGAACTGACTCTGTGTTTTCTTGCTTTCTTTGCCGAGTTGAACAGCTGCCCATCCTGTGCGTCTGATGCTGCTGGCCCTTCTGCCCTGATTGGGTGCCACTGCTCACCAGCCATCGGCTTGACCACCGCTGCTGCTGCTGCAGCATAATCATAAACTAATCAAATTAGCCACTGCTTTCTTTTTTTTCCCCACTTTACTCTGTAATACTTCATAGTAACAATGTTTGCTGTCCGGTATCGACCGTAGGAGGATGGGTTCCCCTTCTGAGTCTTGGTTCCTTTCATGGTTTCTTCCTCTTTTAGGGAGTTTTTCCTTGCCACTGTCGCCACAGGCTTGCTCATGGGGCTTGGACCCAGATTTTTCTTTTCTTTCTTTCTGTAATGCTGATTGTTCTGTAAAGAGGCTTTGTGACAACACCTGTTGTAAAAAGCACTATATAAATAAACTTTGCTTGTTTGCCTGCTTGCATAATGGCTCGCCACAAATTTGGCAAATAAAACACCTTTATGACCCCTAAGCCTTTAAGAATATTGTTCTGTGGACTGATGAGTCAAAAGTCGCTCTTTTTGGAACAAGAGGATCTGCTTGCATGTAGTATAAAGCTAACACAGCACTTCATAAGAACACCATGCCTACAATCAAACATGGTAGTGGTAGTGTGATTGTGTGGGGAGGCTTTGGTGTTTCATTGACTGGGCAACTTGCCATAACTGAAGGAACCATGAATTCTGCTCTCTACCAAACCATTCAGTCATCAGTCTGTGATCTGAAGCTCAAGCACATTTGGGTTAAGCAGCAAGACAATGATCCAAAGCACAAATGCAAGTCCACCTCTCAGTATCTTAAAAAGAAAAAACAAAATTGAAGTTTTGAAGTCCTTCGATTTGAACCTCACTGTTATGTTGTGACAGGACATTAACTGGCCTGTTAATGCTCAAAAGCCATCCAGCGTGGCTGAAGTAAAGCAATTCTGTAAAGAAGAGTGGGCCAAAGTGCCTTCACAGCGATGTAAAAGACTGATCTCCAGTTATAGGAAGTGTTAGGCTGCAGTTCATCTTGCTAAAGGTGGCAAAAAATTAAGTTTGGGAGGAATTACTTCTTCATTACTTAAATGATTATTTAAAACTGTATTTTGTGTTTTCTCATTCTCTCCTTTCTGTCATCAGAGTTTGTAGGAGGATCTGATTATATTTAGTGTGACAAATATGCAAAAATAGAGGAAACTAAGAGAGGGGCTAAGACTTTTCTTGGTACTGTACACTTGTCTTTTAAATTTTAATGCCAAATGTGTAAACAGGACCACACTTACAGATGATAATTCATGCAGTTTCACTGACAAACTTGCAATTGCCTATTTCACTGACACAACATTGGATGATAAGGGGGTTGAAGAGAGGAGAGCAGCCTAAACCTGTACTAAGGCAAAAGTGTAATTACTTTAATGAAATAATGGCTCACGTAGAAGCGAAAGCTGCCAAACCAAGAATAATCAGAGTAGGAGGAAAAAAGTACCCGATCAAAAAACTACCCAAGCACTGAGTCCTCTACAGAACTGCAATGAAACATTTTAATAAATCCAGCAATGTCAGTCAGCAGGAAATCCAGTCTGTAGGTGCTATACTTCTCCTTGTGTGCTACCTTTATTCTAAAACAAAGTGCTAAAGCTTGAAAGTGAGCGCTGTGAGATACAGTAAAGTGGCTGATCCAGCAGAAGAGAAACAATAGAACTGCTGAAATGGAGGAAAAAGTGGTGTCCTTGCAGATATAGCACATAAGTACACTCTTAAAAAAAGACGGTTCTTCAGTAGTTCTTGTGTAATGATAGTGGTTTGGTGTAGATTTATATAGATAACATTCAAAGAACTTCTTGCATGCTTAAAGGGTTCTTTGCATGGTAAAATGGTCCTCCAGATTGGCGAAGAATGTGCTGGACATGGCTCTATACAGAACCTATTTAAAAAGGGTTCTTCTGTTATTACAAGCTTGACATCATATCAATAGCAGTAACCGTTTTGGTGCTATACAGAACCATCAACAGCACATTCTCCATCACGGACCATTGCACCACGCAAATAACCCTTTAAGCATGTAAACGGTTCTTTGAGTGTCCGTGGTTCTATATAGAACCACTATCTGTACTAAAGAGCCCTTTATACTTTGTAAAGGGTGTCTTGGTTGCCTGAGCTCTGTGAGAGAGGAAAGCCCCCGAACAGAAATGAAAACCCCCGCACTCTGAAGTCTGGAGCTGTAGCTCCGCCTCCTGCTCGAGCCTGTCTCGCGCTCTTTATACGCGTCTCCCTCCGCAGACCTGAGCAGATCAGAGACAGAGAGAGAGAGACACACACAGAGACAAACACAGAGCCGGCCTGCACAGAGGAGTCCGTAGAGATGATGGCAGCAGTGAAGACCCCGCGGCTCCTCCACCCTCAGCCCCTGCTCTCCCGGTCACGGACCCCCCGCTCCTCGGCCGGAGCTCCGCTCAGCCAGGCCGCTCCGCAGCGGCGGACAGAATGAGGGACACGCGCCGCCGCCGCCGCCGGCTTCGTCGCTGCTTTCTCGGGAAGCAATGACGGTTGAGGTTTTTCTCTCGTTCGTTTGTTGTTGTTTTTTCACTGCTCATGGCTTCGGTTTTTCGGTGAACTGTTGTTTAGCGGTAGGTCGTAGGCTGCGCGCCGCCCTGTGTGACAGAGATGGTCTGATAGAGTGAGAAGAGAAGAGAAGAGGAGAGAAGAGAAGAGAAAGGTGTCGGCGGTGCGCTCTGAGGGCAAACAGCCTTTATTTCTGTCCGTTTCTCAGGCTAACTAGCTAATGTATCTGTGGCGGACTGCAGCGAGGAGGCATGAAATCCAGATAGTGGACACGGGGGGCGTCTTCAGCGCGCAGCATCTGCTCCACGTCTGATTTCATAGCCGTAGTTAGTTAGCTCAGCGTGTTTAATATGCCTTGTAACATACGTGTGGTTTGTAGTGACCGCGTTAGCCCGCACTGCTCGTCCCTCAGCCTAGAGAGTAGCTCTTAGAGAGCCTACCGTAGCCGGCTATAGGTAGATTACAGTGGCCTGATATGAGGGAAGCGACAGGCATAAAGCCTACATGTTGACATAACATGTTAACATTTCGTCGTTATTTATTTATTTATTGATTATATATATACTATAATTAGGCCTATTAGTAGTAATAGTAATTTGTACTATTATTGATATTTTGAAAGAGAAACTAGTTCAGAAAGACATTTAATCAAGGAGAAGGAGAGAGAGGAAGGAGGAGGAGGAGAAGGGGGGGTTTCTTAATCGATCTCCCCGCTGGTTGGTGATGGATGTCTGTGCCTCCTCGCCTCAGCGGCAGTGCCGCTCTCAGGGCGCAGTGCTTCAGCCTTCAGCGGGCGGGCCGAGCGGGGAGCAGCCGCTCTCTGCTTCGCCGCCGTCTCACTCCGCGGAGGGCAGACGGGGCTCCGGCGTGAAGAAACACCACCACAAGCACAACCTGAAGCACCGCTACGAGCTGCTGGAGACGCTGGGGAGGGGCACGTACGGCAAAGTGAAGAAGGCCATCGAGAGGCACTCCGGCAGAGAGGTGAGCGCAGCCCCTTCACCACTCCGTGATTCCTTAACTCTCTGTGTGTCAGTGAAGGCAGTGAGGAGGCGCGCTGAACAGCGGCAGCTGCTGGACGGGGCTAATGTGTTGTGCTTGGCTCGAGCGCCCGTCTCTCCCCTCTCGGGAGTTCTCTCGTGCACAGCGCGCGCGGCAGGACTCTTGTCAGGATGCGCGCTCGTGCTCCGCGTCTCCAAGGGTCCCGTGCACAGCGTAGGACATTTTAGACCCCCTAAATGAATATTCATTGTTAGTTCAAATCATCAGCAGTGTTTTTAAATGATTCTTCACTGTTCAGCTGTGCCACCTTGTCTCCACGTTCACTGTATGTGTATGTGTATGTATGTATATATATATATATATATATATATATATATATATATATATATAACAGTGATATATGGTTCTTTTTAGGGTTCTATATAGCACCTAAAAGGGTTTTGCTATTGTTTCAATATCAAGCTTGTAACCATAGAGGAACACTTTTGGTGCTAAACAGAACCTTTTTGAGAAAAATTCTACACAGAACCATCTAAAGCACATGCTCCATCAATCTGAAGAACTCTTTCAGAATGCACAGAACCCTTTGTCATGACAGGGCTCTTTGAGTGTTCGTGATTCTACAATATGCAATACATATAGAACCATTTTCTTCACTAAAGAACCATCTTTTTTAAGCGCATACATTTATACCTCTTAGTAAGAGCTTAGTTCCCCCATCCATACTAACGCCCCTGCATGTAGCCATGGATGCGCAGAGCACACGTTGACCTGGGGAAGTGAAAGTGCATTCACATGAAGAGCGTGCACAGCTGTTCCAAATCCCCATGCTGATGCACCGATGCCTCTAATGGCCTCAATAAAATGCATCATTTGGAAAACCCAGTGCTCCAGTCAGCATGCGTAAAACGCCTTCTCACGGTTAAAGAGTTCAGAGTCCTGCGACATGCCAAGACCATGAGAAACATAGAGAAGATCCATAAGTAATCTAATATTAGTACCACATGGTCAAAGCAATGCCTCGCCTCATGCAAGTCCCTAAATACACAAATAGCTCCCCTCAGACGTGGACTTCAAGATTACTGGTGTTTAGGGTATGTGGGTCAAGCACGATGTGTCTTGTGCAGTATGTCTGCTTGATATGGTCATCTGCAAACACAGCAGCTGTCTGGCTATTTGATCAGTAATGGGATTCGAGTGCATCACAGTTCCCTGCATTGGCTCCAGCATCTGAAAACCAGCAGGACTTTGTATGATGAGGGTGGATTTGCACATGCTGCAGGATCGGACTTCGGAAAAGCCGCCTGCTTGGCTGCACTAGGTGATATTTCCATGTGTGAGGGGGGCCAAGGGGAGAATCCCAGTCTGCTTTGCCCAGTGCAATGCCTGTGTAGATGTGTGTGTTAGTGTTAGTGCAGCTCAGTTCTCAGTATATCCATGTTTAGACACTACTGCATTTTAACCCATGTGGTAGTATGGCATGCCTATTTGTTGACTTTGCCTCCAAGCACAGAAAGAAGGTCAAATCCACAAACAGATGCACACATAAATTATCATGAAGTAAACAAAATACAGTACATGCTGATGCTGTAGGATATGTTGGCCACTAAAGTTGCACCACCAGAGCTAGGTTACATGAAGCATCTCACCACAAAATGATTCTTAAATATTAGAGCAAGTGTCACTCTCTCTACCAGTTAAGGTGATCTTAACACTAAGATACTTCCATGAAACTGGGACATGACCAGAATTTTCACATGCTCACAAACATCCACCAATTATAACCAAACAACCACTTTTCATTCTCTTTCATTCTGTGATATCTAGAACCTGTTTTGTAGGTCACAGAACTTAGTGCTTCAAATCAGATTTTGTTGGAATTTGCCAACTCAAATGTTAACATTGCTACCATGATAGCTAATGTGGCGACTAAAGACAGCTCCTTTCTTGAACTCTGAGCCTTTCTTCGCAGTTTGCCGTGATGGTTTGGCTATTTAAAAATGACCTGTTCAGTGTTTTTTTAAGTACTGACCATGTCCACGATATGCCTCAGAAAAAACATATTGTAACATTAAGTGCCATCCATCCATCCATCCATCCATCCATCCATCCATCCATCCATCCATCCATCCATCCATCCATCCATTATCTTCTGTTTCTCCGAGGTTCGGGTCGTGGGGGCAGCATCCAAAGCAATGAAACCCAGACCGCCCTTTCCCCAGCCACTTCCACTAGCTCCCCGGGGGGATTCCGAGGAGCTCCCAGGTCAGCTGGGCAATATAGTCTCGTCAGCGTGTCCTGGGTCTTCCCCGGGGTCTCCTCCCGGGTGGACTTGCCTGTGGCACCTCCCGAGGGAGGCGCCCAGGGTAACATTAAGTGATTTATAATAAAAGTAATTTATAACGGCAGCAATAAATATCGTATTGCCCACCCCTGCTTGGAGTCTTCTAGGGCCTCTGATGCCAATGACCTTTCGCAGCATATAGCCGTTGTGCTTGTTTGTAATCTATGCATCGCTTAATCAAATTTTCAGTAAAATGAGCACAAGACCCAGGGCCTCTTTCACAAACTGGAACGTTAACGTTACTTCCATGGTAGTTAACAAGACAGCAAGCGACTTCTTCCCAAAACACTGAGCTTCATAGCCTGCCCCAGTGGCTTAGTTGTTAAAATACGACTTTACTACCAGTGCCAGTGTGACTGGTAGGATTTTGAAGTCCTGTCGAGCGCATAGTCAGTTTCTAAGAGAGGCAAACACCACAAGTTCATTCTTCACTGAAGGTTATTTGTAGCTATAAGGTAATATTCAAAAACACAACCACAGTTTATAGTGAATCCAAAAAAACAAGTGGATGTGGGACAAAACCTGGTGTTTTTTTGTATGGCAGCATGTTTTTTATCATAAGTTTTGTGTTTTTAAACATGTTTTGGCCACAATATTCATTGGATTGGTGGCCTAATGTAGTGGTCAGTGCAAATTTTTGTATCTGTGTACCCCTGCAATAGAGAAAGAGAAAACAGAGAATAGGAGATAAAGGCAACCATAAAATTGAAAAAAAATGACATCATGGTTTTTAGGTGGAGTGTCACAGTCACGAGCCAAACTGCACGCAAACCAGAGCAGCTTTTTCCCCTATCTCTCATTTACACACCCAAACCCCATACGCACACAGCATATAGTCATGCAGTCAACGTGTATCTCTTACCATGGACTGCATTGTGTATTAATGAACGCCTAGTCTATCCCTGTGGGTGGGTGCATGTGGTTAAGAGACCATGAAAGACATTCGTTTCCATGGCAACACGAATCACTGATGTGGTATGTTATGACACTATAGCAATACCAGATCCACTGGGAGCGCTTTAAACTCTTATGGTTGGGTGAGTTGTGTAGTCCCTCCCTTCGTTTAAATCACAGCACCACCAGTGCTGTCTGGCACGGAGCAGTGTTTGTTTATACATCACCCACCCAGACAAACACATACACACACTGAGGCTGGGGTATGTTTTTGGGCCTTGTGCCAGAACTGTGTCTGTGTCTGTGTCCATTTTTTCTCCAGCTGGTGGTATGGGAGTGTATGACTGTTGGATAATGAAACTAAATATGAACTGCAACTCTGATGCACACCAACATGTCCTTCTCACCATGACCTTCTGTGTGTCCTGTTGGCAGTTTTTGGGTTAGGAAATGAATGTGGGCCATGGCAATTAATGACATCTGTAATACACATACACCAGATTAATATTTTTGCTTTCACCTTCATTTGTTTTAGCTTTCACCTTCAGTTTTGCTTAGCCAATGTGTTTAATACATGATTGTGTTATCATACTGTTGCCTGAGGGACCAAAACAAAAATCAAGAGTGTTGTGTGGACATGGATTGTGTGGGTGTGTGTCAGTGTGTGTGCTATTGTCCAGACCAGGACATATTTGTTATCACCAGTGAATACTCACAGTCATACATTCCTGTGTTATCTCTCGTAGGGACAGAGGTTTCTTTAGAGAGCCTCAGCACAGATAGTCATCCTAGAAACTGCAGCCACAAGACAATAAGGTAGCAGAGGCTGAGGACTTAAAGGCTTCATCCTGATTACTGCTAATGTGAATCCTTGGAGTTAGGAATGAGCAATATGGCAACCATATAACATCACAAAACACCAAGACATTTTCATGATACACGACATATATGTCATTTTTTGAAGGTTTGATAAAATGAAAAAACAGATCCAGTAGAGTAACATTAGAAATACTGTCATTAACACAATAGCTTTTATTCATCGTTTCACAAATTGTGCTGCACTGTATTCAATTAAGCAGAACTAATGGTGCTCTCCTTCTACTGAAACAGCTGTTCAGTGTTCTTTAAGCACTACTGTAATCCTCAATATGTGACAGAATTTAGCACCATGACCTCACTGACTGTCACTCATGAGTCACTCAAAAAAGTGTTGCTTGCAGATATAGTTCAGTAAGGGTGTGCCAACTGCAGAAACACTGCATATGTACAAAGCTTAACGCAACTTTGGATTTTCAACTTCACCCCTTTACCTGGTTGGCCTACACTGAGTGCACATCATGATGCAGTAAGTGGAGTGGGTGCAAGATTTTGCTCAGACTAATACCAAAAGCTCATAACCCCTGACCCACAGGCATGCTGCACAGGCAGATAGAAAAGAGACAGACTGTTATGCAACGTCTTTAGTCTGCATTACTTTAGCAGCTCTCTCTCTGTACTTAATGGAAACTTCAGAAAGAAGGTCAAGGAGGTTGTGGAAATATGACAGATTGTAGGTTTGCATATCGTCGCTTCTGGAACAAGTTTGTAACTCCATTTCTGTTGTTTTTTTATTTAATTAGTTAATTTTTTAAACTTTTATTTAATAAATTTAATTTATTTACTTGTACATAATTTGAGAATGATAAAAATGACATGGTCCAAAATAATTTAGAATAAAATAAAAATAGATGGTTTATGTACCTTTACAGAACTCCACAAGTATGTCCACACATATGTGTGTGTTAATGTGTCTGAATGTTGTTCATATTGTTTAACATGGGGCTCATTTCATGCAGACCCTTGTCTGATTGTAGGGCTTTACTGGCATGTAGACGATGACTGGCTGTGTGTGTAAGAGGCAGAAAGGAAAAGGTTGTGGTGATAGCATGACTGAAGGCAGATAGTGACACATGAAAGGCCATCTTAAAGAGGAAATGAAAATGCCATGGAAAATTAATATCCTGTGGAGGGCTCAAAGGAGAGAAGAGCAGAGCCTGGATTGCCATTAGTGCTGATTTAGGTCTAACATCCTCTATTAGAATCATCAACATAACCATTCCGAAGCTAAATACAGAGCTTTAAATAGACAGAAAATAACATTAACCTTTAACAACTCTCAGGCTTATCCACTAAGCTATGTCAGACAGAGTTAACTAACTGTAAAAGTACAGAATTAAATTACATACAAAGCATAAACACACACACATGCATGCAGAGATCTACTGATGGACAGCAGAAGCTGGGCTATGGAGTGCTTAAACAATGGCCCGGAATGGAAGACATAAGGTTTGGATTGCTAGGTGGTGGAGTTAGATTAGTTGGCTAGACTTGGATCCTACAAGGAGGGAAAAGGACTGGTGTCCATTAAAGTTCCAAGTCCGGATGTTTTGAGAATTGATTCTTTTTAGACTGTTCAAGTCGCTGTAGGCACAGCATTTTTCATAGGCCTACTTCGCATAGTGGATTGGTAGCAGACATGACAGCGTCTTCATTCTTTTCTGTTTTGAACAGATTTCAGCATGGTCATTATTTATCCAGGAGGCTTAGATTCAATCTCCATTTTCCCATGGAAGAAATATTTTGTCCATGTGTTTAGTTTGTTTAGGTTGACGATGATTATTTCCATCAAAATCCAACATGAGAGAGCCATTTTTCCAGTCCCATCATTTTTCCGATTTCCGTATCCAAGTTAATGTCAGGAATTTTGAGCATCATATCTGCTCTTTTTACCTCAGCATTTCAGGTAATATGGCTCAGCCATTTCTGTTTGTAGTGTGAAGACTTCATATAAAAGTCGGAGTTCTTTCATTAGGTGCCTAAATGGAAACAAAACACTACAGAAAGGCCTTTGATAATAGATCTGCTGTTGCCCGGGTTGTGGAACATTTGGCCATAAAGACTCCAGTCTAGTACCAGATCTGTATCAGATCCAAACTTGTTTGACTCAAGATGGCAGAAATCAAGACTACAGTTTTTTAGAACAAAAAATGTCCTTGATTATTTTGGAGGGGAAGTGGTGCTATGAGAGCAGTATCTACACTGGGCCCCTCTCTGGTTCTTTCACATTCCTGCACTCTTATTGTGAGGCTGGCAGGAGGCACATACCTGAGCCATAGATAAACTTCATGAGGTAATGGAAAACAGTTCACTGTGGCTTACCAATAAAGACTGTAAGATTCTGCAGGATTTCAACTGAGCGTGCAGAGAATGGGCCCCATTTATGTATTTATTTATACTTTTTATTCCACGTAATCAAGTTTTGAGCCATTCCGGTCGGGTTTCCTTATAGGGATGTGCTGGATAATTTACCTTCGGCTCTGTGTAGCATGTGGTTTTCGTTTCTCGGAGGAAAGCAGCACTCTGGTGCACTGGGCTCCTCCTTTGGCAAAGACTACAGTTGTCTGTCTTCCCATCCTATCATTAGAGTAGAAGAGATGATTCACCGACAGTCTTGCAGTAAAGACGGATAGGCAGGACTTATACTGTGTCATTAAGTTCCTTACTGTTATAGGGTATGCAGTAAAAGCAAAAAGCTCTGAGCTCTGGGAGGCTTTAACTTACTGTGTTGAAGCTCTGACTTATGATCTGGTGAGTTTGTAAGGACTGAAGAAGAGATATTAACCGATTAAATGTTCAATCAAATAAGGTATGATAAATGCCTATTAAAAGAGAGTGGGTTAAAAACTCAACAGGCATAAGGTACAGTGTTTTGGCAAGTTTGTGCCACAGCCATGTGCAGCAATGCACTTTTACAGTCAGTGGTGCTCTTTTACAAATTCTCACTCGATACTTACTCCTCACAGGTCCAAATCCATTAAACAGGCTATATGTTTTTGGAAAGACACTTATTGCAAAAAGAAAAAAGAGAACTGAAGAGAAAGTTTCTGTTGCTTTACAAAACTGAAAAAATACCAAATATGGACAGTTTGGAAGCAATTTTTTTGCATTGTTTTGGGAAGTAACATCCCTTTCAGAGAATAGCCAGCTTTTGTTTGACGTAATAAAAACCTCTTGGTTACAATGTTCATATAGGAAATCCTTTTTCCATGCAAATATTTTTAATTCCACTTTACACTGTTCCTTTAGCTCTAAAATTGGTCATGAAGCACTTGGGTGGGAGTGTGAGATAGGCAGGAAATCCCTGCCGGCACTTCCTTTTCCTGTAGATGACATCACCCATCAGTCAGCATGAGTTCTTCCCTCTCCACCTTTCTCTCTCAAACACTGAACAACATATCTAGACCTTATACAAGTGCAATTCTTAACTTGTCATAGCCTTGAATTCCAGAAGTTCAATACAGATTGCAACAGTACACTAGCATCCTGTAGATGTTTCTGTTTTTTTCACTAGTACTGTAGATTTTTTGGGTGCCTTGCACTGAATATGAGGGCCAGTATGTATTGAATATCTAAGAGCAAGCATGCTGTTCTAGTATCAACTTCCCCATCCCTACGCTCATATTTATCAGGATATGAACGACGAAACAGAATCGAGAAACCTGACGTTTAATGTGTCTGACTCCAGTATTACCTATTCCCACAACCTGTCTTCCCCAGCATGCTGGGGGAGAGATTCAGTAATGTGAGGCTTTTCAGTTTGATTACTCCTGAGAGGCTCTGCTGTAGGTGCACTTCTATTATGTAATCAAGATGGATTTCTCTAACGTATGAAACCACTGTAATGTACTCTTGTATATACTTAAGAAATATGCTGATCAGAGAGGGCTCAAAACTAATGAGATCATTTTAAAATGATGGAGAACTAGGTCCCCCCCAGCATCGCAGGAGATTCACAGGGCCTTAACTTTGTTACACTGCTTCAGTAACATGCTATGTAAGTTCATTTTACATATTATACTCTTATGTTAACATTAGATCATCTAGAAAATCTCTGCTTATCCAAAAGTAGGGAAGCTATATGCTGGAACATGTGGTATGTGTTCTCTACCATGCAATCTGATCCATCTATTAGAGGGGAATCTGTCTTGAGTCCTAGGTCTCAGTGAGAAAGCATTCACCAATCCCTGCTGTCCACAACAGCAGAGTAAAGACACAGAGAGAGCCTCCATTACTGCAGCCCGTGCCATGCTCTTTCCCAAACAGAACACCTTCATTTTCTCTGAGGAGCTTTGAAAATGACACACTGACTGTCTGAAATGGCTGGGTTTGAAGTGTAGGCCTCCTTCTTAGATCTGTGCTTGCTGGATCAGGCACATTCCTCTGTCTTTGAGCTTCAGTTGAGGTTAGACAGGGTGGTTTGAATTTCTTGCTAACTGTTTATTAACTTATTAAAAACTAAGGCTTTATATGTGGGCCCACATTTTAGTTTCTCACTCTGTACTACATAACTTGATAATAAATAGGGACACACAAATATATCAGTAGGCTTTAAAAATTGTATATCAGCATCAGACAGATATTTCAAACCAATATTTGAAGTAGTAATTGCATTCTGGAAGATCAGTGATGCTGATAATATCTACATCTGTGCTATAATATGCACATTTTACTAATTTACTGTAAATCTAACCTTGTAAGCCTTTAGAAATAAATATATTTCTATGTAATACTAATGGAGGTGAATATAGTCATAATGTTTACGTACCAGCATCAGCATTAAGAGATCTGTACAAGAAAAATACCGCATATCGGTCTTGGCTTACAGTTTGCACATTGGTGCATTTCTGATACCATATTAAGATTATCTGAATAACAAGCCTGCATTTTATGTAGCAAAGGTTTCATATACACTCCATCATTTTTCCACTGCATTTCAAAATAGCCTTCATTTAGGCTACACATCTCATAAAAAATGTTTCTGTTATGTACTACTTCACAGCAAACAGCACTTTGTAGAGTTTCAAATAGAATGAGATTGAATTAAACATTAAATGTGAGTGAAATCTGTCCTAACTTGTGTCTAAGTTTACAAAAAAGCTGGAAAGTCAGTATATGTTCTGTTGGATCTAATGAGTTAATAGTACGTTGTGACTGACTTTTATGTGGCTTGATGACTGAATTATGTGCTAAATCTGTTCCTCTGTTTCATCCCTGCAGGTTGCTATAAAGTCGATCAGGAAGGAAAAGATCAAGGATGAACAGGATATGGTTCACATCCGTCGGGAGATTGAGATCATGTCGTCACTCAGACACCCCCACATTATCTCTATTTATGAAGGTTTGTCTGTTTGTCGTCACATCTATTCATTCATAAAACCATCCAATCATCTATCTGTCTAACTGTCTGTCTGTCTGTCTGTCTGTCTGTCTGTCTGTCTGTCTATCTATCCATCCATTAAAATATTATTTTTAAATTTATTCATAACTTATGTTTTGTTTATGTCAGAATCACATATCTATAATTCTTTGCCTCATGCTGCCTCTACCCATGTGGGAAAAATCTTTACTGCTGAAGTTATAATTTATGCACTTATTTTATGTGTCATTTTATCATTACTCTCATCTGTCTGCATGCCAGTTTGTGTGCACCCTCTGTAGTCTGTGGCATGATGCAAAGTTTTAGAGTAAAGATGTCACTGTTAGATCTCAACTGTAGCTCCTTCTGGATGTTATTAATCATCTGTGTGTCTGTGTGTACTTTAGAAAGTGTGTGTGTGGTGGAGGATAAGTGTGCATATATATGTGTGTGTGTGTGTGTGTGTGTGTTTAGAGGCAGATGTCTGTGTCTTTGTGTGCGCTGAAGTGGGGTGTCTGTGGGCAACTTTCCACACATCTAAGGGGTCTCTTCTTTATTCCTCTTCGTCTTCTTGATCTTGAGGCCAGACATCTGCTGGTGGTTTCAGTTGGAGCAGCTGGGAAACAGACTCGGCTCTTGGAGGGAGAGGGGCTTTCTCCCTCTCACTTTAATGCACTAAAGCGTCTGTGACTTGGCAATGAATTAAACATTATTTTTCAATGAATAAGTAATGACCACCTTTTCACAACTAATGAATTACTGATACAGTTCTGTACAGTACAGTTACTCTTTTTTTCAGTGCGTTAATATGCATATACTTAAGCCAGATGGGTCAGTGTGGGGCTTAGTTAAAAATAAACAAAGGAGTGACTGAATAATAGTCAGTGTGTTTCTTCCCTTGGGGCAGTGGTTTCTAATCCTGGTGCTTAAGGTGCCCTGCCCAGCACATTTGAGTATTTTTCCGGCTCTAACACATTCCCTCTAACTCAGGAAGGACTTGTTAATAGTAGGATTAGGTATGTTAGAGTAGGGAAAATGCCAAAATGGGTAGGACAGGGATGTCCCAGGATCAACATTGGGAAGCACTGCATTAGGACATGTGGCCTTCTAGTGCCACCCAGCCCTCACAAAATTTGCAAGAGCAATTTTTCCACTTTAAACATTGTATAAGTGGTTTCACAGTTATTAGAAGTGTGAATCCTTTGTGCAACATGCCATTTGCCTTACCTGTGCGTGTTGTTGTTTTGGGTTGGGTGGGTGCAAAATACAATCAATAATCCCATTAATCCTGATTTTTTTCACAGTAACAAAATATCATATTAATAATTTTTGATGTCGCCCTGGACTAGTTAAAAGTCACACAATGCTATTGGACATCCTTTTAAATTTCAGTGCACTTGTTTTTTTTTTCCTTTGAGAAAAGAGTGTTACAGTATTTTTAAACCTCAAATCTGTATGGTATGGTTTCTCAGAGTAACTTCAGCCTGTTTTCAACAGGAACTGACCAGGCTGCATTAAAAACACATTTTTAAAAATCTGTCAGTCCCGCAGTCATCATAATGACATTTTGACAGATCCATTCCAGACCTTCCTAAAATGACAAAATGTAGATATTTGCAAATATTGAGAAAAGCCACTGCAAACTGCCTTCAACAGTCACAGAAAAAAGATCCTGGTGGGACTGTAGTTTCCTGCTATGTCTATCTGTGTCTTTTCTCATGTTACTCCCTTTGCAATATGGGTGTTACTGTGCCACGTCGGGCCTGGCCGATACCACATTAGCTGACTTTGCCATTTTCTGCAAATTCTGTGTTTATTAAGTGGTGCACGTCTGAAGAGAATCTATATTTGCCTGTGCGCGGTGTCATAATTCAACCCGTGTTGTGGTTGGCCTGGCTCAGAGTGTCTGAAATGATGATTAGGAGAAAACACCCCTCCAAACAAGCGAGGCCTCTAGTCTCTGTGCGTGCTTCGTTTGCTATCACCACAGCAACCGTTTTTTTGTGAAAGCTGTGTGGTTTCTGGTATACCTTGTTAAACTGTGTTTACTGTTGTGGGTTGGCCTTCTACCAAAATAGCACTGGAAATGTATAGAAACAGAGACGTATATCCGGCAACACCCATATCAGCCATTAAGTGCGTGTGTGAGGCAAAGCTGAACCAGATGTGAGTATGAATAGGCTTTTCCCTGCTAATCGCATCCTAACTCACTAGTATACATGCATTTGCTTGTCACTTAAGGCATAATTTATAAGATAATCTCATTTGTGATGCAGCACCCACCAAGAGCCGCACTCATTCTCTTTTCTGTTCCAGTCTTTGCAAATATTTTTCTCTTAAGCTAGTAGCTCTAGCTTAAGTTGTACTTTTGGACCAGCATAAAGGTGTCTGGGCGAGCTGGTTGCAGCACACACTCTTGTAGAGCTAATTATAGCTCTGTTGCCCAGAGTGGAGCTGAGTGTAAGTGTTAGGGAGTTTAAAAGGGCTGAGTGACATATGAACAATGCACAGTAATTGCAGCACTGTAAGTAGAATGGCTCAAGAAAGGGGCAGAGTGACGGGCGAGAGGAGCCCAGCGGCCCACTGTTAACTGAGGTTATGTAATCTGGCTAATTATCCCCCTGTGAAGCTGAGAGAACTGGGGATAAGGGGTCAGAGGCCATGGCTAATGAACATACACACTGAGACAGCTCAAAAGTCTCCCTATGTCATGCCAGGTCATGGACTGGGAGCACCTCTAGAGACAGATTCCATCCCAGTGGAACCACAGAAGATGATTTTAGCACAGGTCAGAGTCAATCAGAATCAGGTGGGTATTTTAAATGGACTTCTCAAGGGATTTTGGAACTTTAGTGTGCCTTTGGCCATGTTATCGTGTCTTTGCAGGGTTAGAGTGTGGGAAACTGGAGAGGAGTCTGATGGGTACATACTGGACATTTCATTGCACATTCCAGCGAAGTGTATTTATCCTCACACTTTATTGGTGTCATGCAACACATCTTGGCCTTAAATAGATAACCATTAAGCATGTTTGTGCCATGCATAAAACAGAAACAACCTGTTTCACTCATAAAAAGAATAAAAAAATCTTTGCATGTCTTAGGTTTATGGAATATTTGTTGATCAGACACCATCACTGATGGAAATAAGAAAAGCATTTAGTTGTGATACATTTTTAACATGTAGCTAAAAAGTATTTTTTGATGCTGTGTAAGAACCAAGGGTTCTTCAAAGAAACATATACAACTAGTTTTCCATCATAACAAAGAACCAATTGACCATGCAATGCCATGTATGTGTTCAGTTGGTTATTTGAGTGTTCATGATTCTATATAGAACTATTGGCCTTACTAAAGAATTCTTAATAAACACTTTTTTAGGAGTGTTGTTTTACCTTCTGGATGTTTTGTCCTCGCCAAGTCAATTATCAGCCATACATTACATTAAATAAAGAAGGACAAAAGGAGTATGTGCAAAAAAATGACAAGAGTTATTTGGAAACATAATTGATGCTTTGGCCTTGAATTGTGACCCCTCATCAACATGCAAACAGTTGCTTACAGCAGAGCTGTGGAACTTAACAGCCGCCTGCTATATTCCACAGCGTGGTGCGAAGTGCATGATTTACTGCAAAGGGAACAGTGGCACCGTGTTCTCTTTCCTTCCCTGCCTTCTGTTCCTCTGCTCTCTCTCTCTTTCCTGTATTTGCACAATCTCCAGAAGGCCTAGCACTAGCCTTCCTGCTGAGTAGTTAAAGGAATGGTTTGGAAAAATTCAAGTTTATACAATTTTCCACAAAAAAATCTAATTTGCAGTTTTCCCCTTACTCCATTTGTGGTCAGTCGGCCAAGAGATGTTTGGTGTCTGACATTTACATCTTTGATTTTGCACTGCAGCTAACAAATAATGGAAATTTGTACTCCACCAGTTAGCTGTTACGTAAACCACACGCCAAACGAACACACACTTGCCTCAAGTATTGTGAAGCTGTTAAGTAATCTCAAATAGACAGCCTTATGTGGTTTGCTTATGACATACCTATCTGACCTACAGCATGGCAGAATAGTTTATTTGATCTATAAAGAATGGAGCAAAGTTTACAATAAATTCAGGCTTTAAGGTGGCCACTACTATTGTTTTAACTACTTGATATAGTTCTACTTTAAGAATGTTATACAGTGTCATCTGACAGTGACTGTCTGTGTGTTTGTGCCTACAGTGCTAGAGGTAAATAGTTACTGTGGTAAATGACAACTGGTCAACTGGTAAAAATGAGTAGTCATGCTACCCCTAGTAGTGAGGGTAAAATCCTTTAAATGTCATTGCTGCAAATGCATGCATGTGAGATGGTGTAGGCAGATTTGAGCTTCAGTGTAGTGCCAGTATATCTTTCTTTCCCTGGCCAAGTGACAGGCACAGCCTGTTGGGGCACACCGCTGGGTGGGGTGCTCCTTTAAAGGAGATTTGGGGATTTTTGGGCTTTGACAGAAGCAACCGCATTCTGCTGCAGAAATCGCAACGTTTCACTGTAATTTGCTGTGTTTGTTGTCATTACACCACAAGCTCGTCTATGGCTTTTCCTGAGTCTCATGCTCATTAGTGGTTTTAGCCATGACCCTGTGAACTCTGTGAGCTGCCCAGTCAAAAATATTTACTTTCTCTTTATTTTCTGAATGTCTGTTGGATGTTGAGTGTCTATTATTTTTTTAATTTTTGTTCCAATCTCAGTGAACTTGGGAGGTTGAGAGGGTTTTATTTTTAACTGGAACACTTCTTTTGAAATTGCTACCTCTGTGGCTATGTTTCTCTTAATGTGAACATTTGTCATATATTTGGCACCATGTGTTTGGACACATCCACAGAAATACAGAGCAGGTAGATCAGATGTTTTATTTAGGCGAGTACTGTTTGCGGACTGTTTTCACTGAAGTATCTTCTATCTGTTTTGTGTTACAGTGTTCGAGAATAAGGACAAGATTGTGATCGTGATGGAGTATGCAAGTAAGGGGGAGCTATATGACTACATCAGTGAGCGTCGGCGTTTAACGGAAAGAGAGACACGACACTTCTTCAGACAGATTGTCTCTGCTGTGCACTACTGCCACAAGGTACCATTATGTTTCTTTTGCTAGCATAGTTTCCTCTACTTTCCCTCTGTTCCTTCCTCTTGGGCTTGGCTCCCCCTCCAACCAGCCCTGTGACCTTTTTTGTGTACTTGGGCTTTCGTTCACAGCAGCACGTGAAGTTATTTAATAAAACTCTGGGATACACACAGAATACGTCACCTTTGCGAGCATGTTGTCTTTGGCCCACTCGCGTTTAGGAGGAATCTCCGAATGACAGCCTGATGGGAAGCAGCTTTCCATCTTGAGTTGTGCGTTTAGCCATTCAGCTTAGCTTTCAGCAGAGTAATACTCTAGCCTGTCACAGAGCATGTACTCATTTGGTGGGCTGCCCGAAGCAAGAGAGAATTGAGCAGGCCACACATACTGCAAACATTCTGCCTGTAAGCACTCTCTGGGATCTTTCCACTTTTGTCTTTCTGTCCAGTCTTTCATTATTGTTTCCCTCCATGGATCAGATCTCTCCCCGGTTTCCACTGTGTGCAAAGGGTAAGACCTCCAGCAGCGGCTCCATCCCCCCCACTGTGTTCACTTTGGAGCCAGGTCCCACACAAATTCAGTGCTGGGTGGGCTGCCCTATTGACATCTTCGCTACAGCTGAGAGGCAGATGATGTCATTTCCCTGCCTGGAGATGCTAACTGGTGACCTTTGGTGACTAGTGTGGGTCACTGTCATCACTCTGGGCATCAGCACTGGCACATTCATGTTTGTGGGCTGGGTTGAGATGACACACGATGTACCATGCCTAGCTGTCGTCTCTTGGCCCATCTGCTTGGGTCAGAAGCATGCAGAACATGTATTCCCCCATTCATGCTGTCCAAGTTGGAAGTGCATGGTGCATAGCCACATCGCTAATGAACTCAACTGCGACGGAACTCACGATCCTAATCTCGAACGGCTGTGCTTCTGGCCCTGCTTCCCACATGTTAATTGCTGCTTTAAAAGAAACGCTAATGATACAGCCGGGTTTTAATCCAGAGCTGGTGTGAGAACATAACTCGCTCTAGTCTGTAATTACAGATGTGTGTTTACGGCACAGATGTTAGTTGGTTGATCTCAATATGTTGCCTATGACCTCAGTAAATATAATAATGTGGTATTGTCCAAGGAGGCTGTACTCTTTACGTAACTACATACTTCAGCTGTTAGAACATCGAATAATCCCTCATTATCTTTATCTGTGGCTCTTATGCAGGACTCCTTATAGCTGGGTAGTGGAAGGTTAGGTTAGGGGTTCAAAAACTTAGATATGAACCAAGAGGTCATGGTTTAATCCCAGCTTTTAACATCTGCTACTGTCACTGTGCTCTAGAGCAAGGCAGTTTAGACTTTGTCCAGGAGGGAGTGCCTTTATAGATACCATTCGAAAGACCGTTTGAGCGTAAGCATCAGTGAAAATGTTAAAACTATAACCTAGTTTATGTTTTTTATCTGTTCCAGAATGGAGTTGTGCATAGGGATCTGAAACTGGAAAATGTGCTACTGGATGAGAACTGTAACATAAAGGTGAGGTCTCAATTAATAATTATTACATTTTGATATTATGGAATTCACTTAATTGTGGAAGTTACATGTATATCTGTCTTATATATAAAAAAAACAAAAATACAGCATCATAATGACTAGGATGTCTCTCCACACTGATGAGCAGTGCAAGTAACAATATATCTGTCTGAGCAGATTGCTGACTTTGGCCTGTCCAACCTGTACCATAAGGACAAACTCTTGCAGACGTTCTGTGGCAGCCCGCTGTATGCGTCTCCAGAGATTGTCAATGGAAGACCTTATCGGGGCCCTGAGGTAAGACATTTTTATTTACATTACATTCATCTCTATTATTTGACAGATGCCTTTATCCAAAGCAAAGTGAAGCAAATACAATCCATGCAAAAGTAAAATAGTGCAGAGGCATATTGAGGGCAATAAAATAACTTTTGAATCACTTTAAAACTAAAATAAAAAAATTATTCAAAAGTTCCTTGTAAGAAATTTAGGGATCCTGTAGTTTAAGCCATGTGTTACTTATATGGTAAATCACTGGAGAGAGCATCACTAATCTCCAGGCTCTTCCTCTCAGGGTGTGTGTGTGTGTGATGAGGCAGACAAAGAGAGTTACTGGGGCATTAAGTTGCCCCTTGATATGATTATCCAGCCCCCAGATTGGACCCACAAAGCAGACCGACAATCTAAGATCAACCTTTTAGCCTTCAAGCCTCATAGCTCTAGTAACTCTAGTTTGATGTTCCACATCAGCCACAGTCCTTCAGCCACAGTCCTTCAGCGCTGATCTAAAATCAGCTACATCCTCTCCCTTAACTTCTGTGGATGCGTAGTGAGTTTCTGACAGCTAATCAGGAGATGAGAGTTCCTTCTTATTTGTAGCGATGAGCGTCATCATGTGCTAAAAACTAAGACTGATTTGAAAAGAGTCCTTCTGCATAGAGATGCTTTGTTAGGACTTTGAAGTTTTTATGATTGCTGCTGCCTGGATACGTCTTCACAAAGGCATTCAAATGAGTTCCACAGGCGAGGAAGTTAAAAATGGTTGTTTTCAAGAGTATTTCTCTCTGTATTTCTGCCTTGTACTTTTTGTGGTAGGTAGAAAGAGAGAGAAAGAGAGAAGAGAGAGCACAAGTCCCGTAAAACGCTCCCTGTTTACAAAGCAATTGTTAGGCGTTACCAAAATACCAGAATGTGGCAGTTGACTGTTCTATAACAAGTTCAGTCCATATTTTTAGACCCGAAAGCAGAGGCTTTCAATTTGCTTTAATTTGCTGCAATTTTCCTACGGGTACAAAAAAAAATACTGCAACTCGGAGATTGTAATCAAAATTACGATACTCTTAAGGGAAAAGCCACAAATTACAGTCAGCAAAGGGGAATAAATAGCACACACAATGGCTGTGTCACCTTGTCGTGATCAGAATCTCTCCATACTCTGACTGATGAGAGGAAGGCCTTGAGCAAAACAATTTGTGAGGAAGTCTAATCACTCAAGACTTACTATCTGATTTCCTGTGACCCGACACCCATGCTGGGCCTGGCAAGCCATCAAGAGATGATTTGTTTAATGAGCAGAATTTGCCTATAAAAGAGGGGAAAGGTTTGGAGTTTTTCGAGGTAACTCAAGTCTGCCCTCAATATTAGATTTGCCCTTATTAGCACTTTTTATCTTTTATTTACTCTTCCTTGTTCCTTTACCATAGCTGTAGGCCTTATGTAAGTTGCCTTGTGTGTGCTGAGAGAGTGAGCTTACATAACAGGAGGCCCAAAAAGCAGGAGGAAATGGCTGATAGCATGAGTGGTGCTTATCTGAGAAGTGCACAGAATTACTGCACACTTGATTGTCTGGTTGTCACAGCATTAAAGAAAAGACTGTTATTGTACCTCGACCACCATGTCAAAAGCAAAAAAAAAAAAGGTTGAATACACCATGTGGATTGGTGTAATAATAAATCCTGATTGTGTCTATGGAAACCTGGTCAGAGCAGTCCTTTCCCGTGATGTGATATCTGATCTTTAGAGTGCCTCTCTTAAGCAGTGCGGAATGTGGATTTTGTTCTGCAGTCTCTTATACTCCTTATTGTCCAGAGTCAGCAGATGCCAGTGTTATCTCTTCCCTGCAGGTGGACAGTTGGGCGCTGGGAGTGCTGCTTTATACTCTGGTCTATGGTACGATGCCATTTGATGGGGGCGATCACAAAAACCTCATTCGCCAAATCAGCAATGGAGAATACAGAGAACCCACCCAGTCATCAGGTACAGGGCTGTTTGAGGAACATTTTATCTGTTGCAGCCTAAAAAGACTGGCAAGATGTGATTGGGATGGGTGTCTAAAATTATATAGATAGATATAGATATAAACTGCCCACAGCATGTCTGAAGTTTTATTACACACTTTTATACCCTAAGAATAGCTCAGCCAGTTTGCACTGAAATCTGTGTAGTTACTGACTTAGTATTTAATAAGCCTGGGTTATTTAAAAGGTTAAAAAGTAATGAGACATATTTATGGTTTTGGTACAGAGTTTTCTTGTGTGTTACTTGGATTCAGTCATAAATGAACCCATAAATGCATGGATGTTTTAATCAACCATTTGTACATACTTTGCGTCTTAGCAACCTAGCATTTTGGCTCAAAACTGCAATAATAGTGTAAATCTGTCAGAGTATTTTATTGACAACATTAAAATGAATACATATTTTGTTATATTTTGATATTTGGTGTGTGGTTTGTCCAGAAAAAAATGAATGACCTAAGGGAGGGAGTGAGCAACCCAGCGTTTGCATTTAACATTTAATTAGATGCTAAATGAATAACTTACTTATGTGGTATTATCCTGACATTTACATAGAGTAAATTGTTACAAATCAGTTGATCTGATCAAGATGATGACATATATTTATGGTTTTGATGTTGCTTTTGTTTGAGCACCTTACATGCTGTTTGTTTTCAGTGTACTTAATTAATTTGTAATTAATTTGTATGACAAAATGACAATTATCCTAAAGTGTACATAACTGCATACTTTTTCAGATGCGCGTGGTCTAATTCGCTGGATGCTGATGGTGAACCCCGACAGACGGGCTACGGTGGAGGATATTGCAAATCACTGGTGGGTGAACTGGGGTTGGAAGAGCAGTGTGTGTGACTGCGAGACCCAACGTGACACTGGCTCACCCATGCTGGCACGCCTAATCGACTGGCAGAGTCGGACAGAGCCACGAGCAGCCAAAGGTGCCCGGCCTGAACCACTCCTGCTGGTCCGCCAGCGGCTGAAGAAATCCAAGAAGGAGAACGATGGTGGGATGCCCCACTGTAAAGGCGATGACAACCTGGGCCTAAAGAGACCTAAAGGAATCCTGAAGACACGGCCTTCAGATGAGCAGCGCTCTCCCAGCCTGGAGGACATCGAGCTGGTCCCTGCGACAAAAGAAGCAGAGAAGGAGTCGGGATCTGCTGCTGGCCGAGAAGAAGAGGAGCCCACACTGACGGGAGGCTCTCCAGCAAAGATGGTGCCTGTCTTGCCTAAGAAGGGCATCCTGAAGAACAATCAGCAACGGGAATCAGGGTACTATTCTTCTCCAGAGCGCAGCGAGTCCTCCGACCTCTTAGGTGGCAGCATAACTCCACTCGTTGCCAGCTCACCACCGAAACGTGCCGTAGGTAGGAAGGGCATTCTGAAACGTAATGGCAAATTCTCCACCTACAGCGCCATGCCTTCCATGAGCGTTCTCGGGGAGCCGCCGTCTGCTGATTCGGGGTTGTCACGCAGCCAGAGCCGCCCGTCCAGCATCGTGGGTGAAGACAGCAGTGTCCTAACCAACAGTTCCTTCAGTGGAGTGGACTGGCCTCCCATCGCCCCGCGGCCCAACATCAGAGGCTGTGTGTCTGCGGAGAACCTGCTCCAACTGGCCAACTTCAAAGGGCTCCAAACGGCTCCGCCCCTGCACGGAGGGAAATTTGGACGAGCCGCTCCAGGGCAGGGCTCTCCTGGGGACAACAGCAGCTTCTCCCTGCTTGGAGACCTGGATGACATGACTCAGGTGTACCAGCAAGCCCTGGACATCAGCAGCAACCTGTCGTAGAGAGATAGAAGACAGAAAGAAAGAGGAGGCAGAGAGGAATATGTGTGGGTGTGTTTGCTTCGTGTATCTCTGACGACCAGTGTGATGCTGGGATAATCTGATCAGGAAGCTGACCTTATTTAATTGGGTTTATACACTACCAAACACTACAATCACACCAGTGCCAGCTTAGTAAAGTAAGTCTCCAATAGGTAAAGTGATGGGTAAAGTTAGTTACTCCTGCCTGCCCTCAACTTTCACGAAGACCAGTGCTGAGTTCAAATGTTTACATGTTAAAGCATAAGGTGAGTTAGAATCACACATAGACACCACACAGTGGAAGGCTCTTAAAATGAAAAAAAAAAAACAAAGGAGCCAAGCTGAGTTTACAAAAGCACCTTAAAACTCACATAGAGCACATGTTGTGATCTTTACTTCCTGTAAAAAAAGAAAAAGAAAACCAGGGTCTTGCTCAAAAAGAACTGTCAGTGTCATTTATTTATTAATATTTTGCGTAGAGTTAGCGATACAGAACTGGTGTGGTCTGGCTGTACTGGAAGAGTGGGAATCTCAGTCTCTCCTTTAACTCAAATGGAACTGACATATATAATTATTATGCTATTTAATTAGTTATTAATCATTAAGACTTCATACATGAGACATGAGGCCTCATATATATCATGACAAACTCTTACTGGTCTTATATCTAGACTCATATGTATGGGAATATGTAGGAAGTGCCTTTTTTAATTCATATGGAATTATGTATGTCATTTCCTCAAAGTGGAGAGAGATGCCGGGTGGAGCCATCACCAGATGTGCTGTTGTGTTTTGAATTGAATGTTAAGAGACCCAGGACCTCAAAGTGCAAAGCCTTTTCTACAGGCACATTTGCCCACCACTTCTTAGAGGTTACTATTAGCTTTACTGGTCGTTTTTTCAGTCACTGTTGTGTGATGAGGGTTTTTTGTTTCACGCTTTACTTAAAGGTTGACGATTCTGCTGATCCTACATGAAGATGAAAGGGCAGCTTGTAAAGCTGCTAACCCGTTCTGACCTCTCTGAATCCTTCACACAATGACTTTGTTTCTGTCTGTTCTGCTGCCTAGTCTAAGGTTTTATCCTCAAAGGCTTTAAAAGGCCTGCCCGTGTCTGACTGACTCTTAGAAGAGTGCTTGTGTATTATTTTTACTCTCTGGGTTTTTGCCTGTGTGGTTTCTTGATTGAACTGAATTGCTTTTTAAGCCCTCTGGACATCTTCACCTTAGCAGGCAGATTTTTCTTTGTTTTCTGTTTTTTAAACACAAGGTAACACTTTCAGATGCACTCTCAGTTCCCAGGAATGCAACAGGCTAAAACAGGCAGTTTAGATATGTCCACTGTTTTTCCTGGAGAGCTGAAGTCACTCGTTGTTTATATCTACTTATGTCCACTCAGAAAAGCACAGCTTACTGATTGACCAGTATGGAGAGTAACTGATCACACTACGTGAACTCATAAAATCGCTCAGTTTGCCGTGAGCTCTGGAGCACTGAGCCCATGGAGGAGTAAAAAAAAAAAAGTAGGCAAACATAATTGTTTTCAAAACAGTGGTGATCCAGCAAATTCCAAAGGCTCTTCGCAGTGGCACGTTTGTACTAGATCTTGTTTGAATGTAAAGACTCTTTGCTGCAATACATACTTAAATGAGTGGGGCCTTCACTCTCACCATTGCTCTTAACCTAGTATAGTGTTAGTTTGATTGTTAGCTGTAGCCTTAACGTTGTACTGAGATTCCATAGAATTTGTTGTAGAAGGTATGTGAGTGTAGATGTTGGGCAGATTTAGGTGGATTTAGAAAACGATGTTAGTGGTAGGTACGAATGGTAGGTGTGATACTTTTCCAGTAAGTGGGTTTTGTGAATGATATACTGGAAATAGGTGGCAGCTGTTATACTGCTGTGAATTGAGAAAGATGATTGTAAGTCTTGACGTAGCATGATGGAGTAGGTAGAAATTAAGAAAGTAAATGGGAAGTGTGGTTTTTTTTGTTGTTTTTTTTTTTGTGGATCCAGATGACTGAAAGAGAAAGTTCTTGTGAATAAGTCAGCATTTTTCACATGGCAGAGATTGTTCCTCAGTTCCTGTTTGTTCACCCCCAGCAAAGGCCCATCATCTCTAACAATTAATTGCAGGAGGACAGCTTAAATAGATCAGTCTCCAAAACCACAATTCAGTTTCAGTCCCCAAATCAACAAACTAATTGACATCTTTGGAACATATGAAGGCAGTTTGTGCAACAGAGGTCCTGGGTACAGAGAAAAATGAGACACCCTTTGTGTATCGTATTGTATTGCATTTTTGTATTGCATTGTCTTGTCAACTGGATTCACAGTGAAGAAATTATACTATGTTAGTATTTCATTTTATTATGCTTCAGTTTTTGATTCTCCAAAATATTGAACCTTTATCATTTTATTTTATTTTGCTTTATTTTATGTTATTTTATTTTATTTTATGGCAGAAATATGGATGTGGTAGTCACTGATCTAACTGGGGCCGAAATATCTGAAACGTCTCATAGTAAGAGTGCTAGTCTGACACCTTGTCCCTGTTCATATACAGTAATTAAGTTTACTAGTATATAAGTACTAGAGGCAAACACTGATCCCAAAGCATTCATACTCTGATGCCTACAGCCCCCTCATCCTAGTGCTGAGCAGATAGTGGACAGTGTTCAGCAGCCGAGTGGAGGTACTCTAAGCTAGCTAGGTGTGTTCTCACTGACACAACAGGCAAATTTCAGCAGCTCCTTCATTCTGGAGCTACTATTCCAAAGATCTCAGAATCCACCTTAAGTGGTCTAATCCCACATCGAGGTTCAGTTCAGGCTTATTGGTCTCCATTGCTGACGAACACTGAGCACACTGTAAATCACCCTAAAGTGCCATTGTGCTGTGACGGGTGGTCAGCACGCAGTTCACCTTCACCACAGAGTGGTAACAAAGAAAGGACGAACATGAAGCCACACAAGAATAGATGAATTGATGAGCTGCAAACATGCTTTCTGCCAAACTGGAATTAACTGGTGCATATCTGTTAGTTAGCAGAAAGTCTACTTATAGGAAAACTTGACTGGATATTGTTACTGACAATAAAAAAGATAGTATTATTATGTTATTTAAGTATTATTTTTTGATTATTTTTGTTATGATTCATTACTATTGTTGGCCAAAGCCACAATAATCATTTTATTTTTGGCCTTATTGATTTAAAAAACCTGTACTGCCGAGGTGGTTTTTGTTTCAGTGCCTTTGCTATCTTTCATGATCATGTTTAATTTTTTGATAAGGATAACAGTTGTGTTTTTATACTCTATTTATTGGTGGTGAAGCCATTTTGCTTGATGTAACGCCACTCTATGCCTCGCCTAAGACTATGTGGGGTGAATATATTTAGATATAAATTGTGATGACATGGGGGGAAAGAGAGAGAGAGAGAGAGAGAGAGAGAGAGAGAGAGAGAGAGAGAGAGAGAGCATGGGCTGTAGTTACATCATTGTGTTGTACAGGCTTTGGTTGACTGTTTGTTTGAGGCGCTGATGCTTGTGTTTAGATGGTAAAGTTGAAAGTGGTAAGTGGTCAGCATCTCTTATGTATGGCAAAACCAAGCCACTGTAAAACCAGCTCAATAAATGGATCATTTCAGAGCAGCTTTTGCATCTGTGAGCTTTTTTGGCATGGTGACTGAATGCTTTCTCCTGCCTTCATGTTAAAATAGCTACTCTTGAATGAGTTAGAAAGCAGCTGTCATAAAGTAAGTAGAACAAGGAGATGAAGAATATGAAAAAGATGCCAAAAAACAACAGGGTGGAGTTAGAAGAACGACTTATTATGTCTTGTATGGATTATATGTCTTCACATTTCAGAAGACAAAAACATTTTTTAAACTTATTTATCTTTAAGGGAGAAGCTTACAGAGACAGGTCTGATTTTCAGTTTTTTTCTGTCTCTATCATAAAAACAGCAAATCAAAACAGTATCAAAAAAAGTGCAAATTACAAAGACACGTTAAACATATTCAAAGAAAAAAGCATGCATGGTTAAAAACTCTGTTTGACTGGTACTTTCATGTTATACAAGGAAAACCATCTTGTCTTCTGTGAAGCAGGAAAAGCCAGAGAGAGCAGGATTGTAAATTGCATGTTAGAAGAGAAGAGAGAAGGAAAGAAAGGAGAGCGATCAGGCCACTATTGGAAGGAGGAGTCAACAGCTGGGGGGAGATGGCGGCCTGGGCTGACTTTAATTCGATCCACATTTGCAGCGGCGGGTGGAGGAGTGGGCGGCTGGCCGGCTGCGGCTCTCTGGAGCCCGATGCAGAGGAGCAGGAGAACACTTCTGGCTCGTGCAGCATGAGCAGCAAGACGCTCGGCCAGAGGGAGAGTCCAACAGGCCTGGCCGATCTCCCTGTGTTAGCAAAACCTATCCCTAAACAGCATAACGACCTTCTAACTGTGGATTAAGAGACTGCATTCACTCATGCTGATGTAAGATCAACTTTATTGTATTCCACAAACCTGGCCTTACCCCTAAAACTGCAAAAAAAGGCTGCTTACAGCCCATGCTGCAGTTCTTCAATTTCAAAACTATATAACTTAGCAGAGCTGGTTAGAGTAGCCTAAGCTTATTTACATAACTCAATCTTAAAAGCACAGTAACAGAAACAGCATGTCTCAAACATCACAGGTGGACCTCAGAGGAGACAACTAGAAAAATTAAGGATATACAGTAGGTCCTGTTTGTATACCTGAGTACAAAGTATAGTACAGTAACCATACTAATAAGGATATTACTTATATAGTATTTACTGAATCATGTATACTATTTACTAAATAATTAAGTAGTTCATGTATGATGTTCTTCCGCCCAATGACCACTGGGATGTATGATGTTCATTAGTTACTGAATAATAAGAGCTCTACATCCCTGCTATCAACCATGTAAGTGCATATCTAGGGTCAGATCAGGTATGACTAATACTCATTCTGATCCAATCTGGCAGTCCTACACTCTCACAGCTCAGTCATAAGCTGTCTCGGCTCTCCCAGGTGTTCCCCTCTTCTGGATGTGGTTATTTGAGTCAGCGATCACACCGGTGAGTCAGTGCGCTAACAAGAGTGCGCAGGAAGAGAACTGACACCTACTCTGAACAGCTAATATAAGACTATATAAGTCTTTTACTTAGAATGCAGTTCAGGCAGCTTCTTCCACAACCAAATAGAAACGTGATGTCCGTTTTTGTGCTTCTCTTTCACCACTGACCCAGAACTGACCTGAACTTGAACCATTTTCTTCCATTCCCAAACCTAGCTTCCTGCTGGGCTCTCAAATAAAAGGCTAAAAGGCAGCAGTCGAGTCCCATTCAACCCCCATTACTACCTCACTGTGGTAAAGCACTGTTTCTGATACCCCCATTAAACACAGAGCGCAGGGTTCATGATCAGGGCACAGTCCCCCTCCTTCACTTTTTTCCACAGATATGGAAGCCTGTGCTCAATACATCAGTGGGCACTTCCTTCAGCTTTGAGCAAGACATCAAAAGAAGCATCATATTTCAGCAGGCTACACATAAAGGCAAGGAAACTGAAGAACGACCTCAAGGGCCCTTGAGAGCAGGCCAGAGATGGCCATGGTGCAGCCATTGCCTCAGGGACTTTGAGCAAGAACTTTCCACAAAAACAACCAAAGGCCGACATGACCAGGGTACGGAAAAAAGGGTTGAAATTCATAATGATGAAGGTGATAATGCTGAGGCACCAGCATTAGGGCAGTGTTTCCTAATCCTGGTACTGGATTACTTCTGGCCCGTACATGTAAGGTCCCTGTTCTAAAACAATGGTTTTCATCTTCAGTTCTTGCAATCCACTGACCTGAATAATTTAAACCATTCTCTACTTCAACATATTTAAACCTATAATGATCATAACTTGATAATGATCAAGCCACTCTTGGGCTGGATAAGGCCTGCTGGTAAGGGTAGACAAGATAGCAAAAATATAACATCATTTTCACAATACATGATCTGTGTTATGATCTGTAGTTTTTTGAGGTTTGTGAACCAGTTGGAAATGACACGATGCATCAGTTAAATGAGTCCTACACTATAAAAACAGCCTAAGAAAAACTTTAAAACTGAGAATAGGAGGACAAATAAACCAATTGGCTGTGGTTCTTCAACTCTTTATAATTGGTATAATTGGTAATACAGATTTATATAATTATAAATCTAACATTACCCATGAACTCAGGTAAGCACATTGTGACATAATATATCATAATATCAAAAAATATATCAGCATATTTGTTTTGCCCAAGTGTTGGAATACACTGCCAGAACAAAAAATGTATGTTTCTGGGTACAAACACAATCCCTGGGATAGTGTTCTCAAAGGGTACATCTTCAGTGTTTTTAGTTGGGTATGCCTCTTTTCCCACTAGGAAAGTGATTATATCATCCTTTTAACATTCACTTTAGGTGTACAGGATCACAATTTACCTGTGAGGCAGTGGGTTCCCTGAGTTGAGAAGTCCTCTTTAAATTTCTGAACCTGTTCAAGGAGCAACAGCAAAAACTGTAAATGAATTGTATGTTGCTAGGAACAAATCCAAATGTATCATCTGTAAGTGTTCCAGAGCGAATTAACATTAATAACAACAAAAACTGAACTTGTTATGCATGTCAACCTGACATAACACCTTGTTATGCGTGTCATCGCTCCAAAGTTCATTCAGGAATCATGACCTATAAGTAGACAATAGCACTGAATGCCCTCCTCGGTTATGCAACATGTCATGATACAAGACACCATTAAGCTGTCTTTGTCATAGGCATTATGGACTATCTGATAGCTTACTGGAGCAATTTACTATTACAAGGAGTAAAATTCCATAACCTTTGTGTTTACTAATCAATACAAACAGAACTGTTGAGTGTATGAGTTTTGCGAACCTACTACTTACTTATATTAGGCCTACCACTAGGGTTGCAACTCATACTGGAGTTTCCTGGATTGTCCTGGATTTAAGTTGTCCAGAAAAAAAAAAGATTCCATTCCTGAACACATAATGTCCTGGAATCTAAGCATTTTATATGTTTCTATATTTTGAAGTTTAAACTGCTTCGGTTTATCCAGTCAATTCATGTGTAAACAAAGATAGGGGACAATTGTTTCAGAAAGGTGCACTAATGGTGACAGATTTAGACACTAGGCAGCCCTGCAACATGATAAGATTCTATAGCTGAACTCACATGTCTCCACCGCAGATTCGACCTGTTTTACTTTTTCCCTAACCAGAGTGGACTGTTTCTGAGACCTGGCTCTAACACATCACTTTGTTAATTAGGTGATTAGTGAGACTTGGTATGCGACAACAGTGAACACTAACATATTGTGGTGCCAACCGCTTACTCCATGTTTCAGAAGGGGATTTAGGGGCATGGTATACAAAACTGTTCCACGCGTCACACACCCTCTCACACCTCTCTGTTAAAAGGACATTTGTTGTTGCTGTTGTTGTTGGTTTAAGATGTGTTTATGTGTTGACTGTGCGTTATTGTGTTGGGCAGGAGGTTAGTTAGTGTGTCTACCATAGAGAGAAGTTGTATGGCTAGAAGAGACCTTCACTGCTGCTTTGCTCAATAAAAGAGCATTTTCTTGAGCAGAACTAATGGCACCCTCTGGTTGTTATTCCCTGCTGATGCCACACAATATATATTAACTTAAAGCTAAGAATGTCTTTGCCTTCCTCTGTGAAGTTGATTTTTTTGGAGAGTTTTTCTTTGGACAGTGATGATGTACAGGACTGGGGGTACTCCACGACCAGCACCTCTGCACTAGTTTAACGTGAATGAAGGTTTGTGGAGAGCTTTTGTGGAGCTGAAAGTTGGTGTGAGAGCCACTTGGTGAGGTTGGAGACAGCAGCAGGCAGGATATTCCACGCTGAGGGGTTCGGTCCAGCGTGAAAGCTGAGCAGGCTGCCTCGGGCAGGACAAATAAACACTGGGACAGTCTGAGACTGGCCTGCTATAGTGCAGTACGTGTGTGTGTGTGTGTGTGTGTGTGTGTGTGTGTGTGTGTGTGTGTGTGTGTGTGTGTGTGTGTGTGTGTGTGTGTGTGTGAATGTCTGAGAAAGCTGAATGGCTGTTTTAGTGCAAGCCAACCCAGCCAACTTACAAAAAGGTCACAAATCCAGAACCCAGCTGCGCTTCATGTTTTATGCGGGGCTGTGATAACATTGTATACGGCGATGGAATCGAATCTCGTTTCCTTCTCCTCCTTCCTTTTGACCCTCTCTTCTTAGCTTACTTTCTTTCTTGCTTTCCCTCCTTCCTTTATATCTTTACCACTCTCTCCCTTGCTCTCCCTCTGGCCTCTATTTTTAGCCGTCCGCCCTGCTATTCTGGAATTTGTTGCTGACTGGCTGCTGCTGGACGTCTGGGCGGCAATCCTGTCAGGAATGTCTGGCTCCCTCTCAAACCACCACAGAGGCCAGGGAGGGAGGGAGCAAGAGAGAGGGAGAGGGAGACTTAGCCTGGGGAGAGAGAAGAGGAAAAGAGAAAGTGCAGATGTGTCTGTTTTTTGGTTGTACACCGCAGCGCAGTCGGAGCACACTAGCTGTACTTGTGGGCCAAGTTTGTTGGGCCTTTGATTAAAGAATGTATTTTGTATGTGTGGGTCATGAATCTGATCTTTGCATGCATCTATGAGTGTGTGTGTGTGTCTGTGTGTGTTTTTGATGAGTCCTCTCTTTGTGTGTGTGGTCCACTTAAGAAAATAATCATCTGTAATCTCACACTTTTCCTGAATCAGCCGAACAGCTTCAAAGAAAAGCTTGGAGTGAAAGTCAATAGCAGAGAGCCCTCCTGCTGCTCATGAAGAAAAGCACAAGCAAAAACAGATCTGCACATACAACGTGACCCCCACCAAACCTGCCTTCCAGTGAACAACTGTTAAAAGAATCTCCTCGCCAAGCCATTCAGGTTGCATTGGGCTATTGGGTGTTGTGGTTAACCTACTTTCCCCATTCTCTGCTCTTCTGTGTGTCTTGGCCAGCTATGGCGGGCCTGCTCTCGTGAATATGCGTCTCTTCAAGTCCTCAGGAATTCCAGCAGTACACTTCATTGTACATGTTGGAGTCTTTTAAGACACAGATCTGCATTGCTTTAGGTGCTTGTCATGCTATGTTGTGCTGCAACCAAAAACTCTTGGCAGCAGCATCGCCCATGAGGAAGATTAACCTACAGTCTGTGTCTCCTAAACCAGTGAAAGGAATAAATTCACCTTACAGTTACAACAGTGAGCAGCCGGTTTGTCATACTCAGTTCTTGTACAACAAAGTTTGCGTACAGATTTACTCTGTTGTATATTACTGTGCTTCATGCTTCTGGCAAAGGGCATGAAAACGCTAAATCACTGCATGTATGTGCTCCAATTTTGTCAAGTGCTATTACATCCAGGCAGCAGTTTCAGTAAAAATATTAAGTTACATTTATCCAGTGGCCTCAGTTGCATTAACAAGCACATGTAGTGAAGAGCTGTTTTGAAGTTCTATAGCAATTGCTCTCAGTTTGGAAGTGTCATTGATCAGCCTGTTCAGCTATCTTTTAGCCTGTTAGCTGGCTGATTGATCTAGTTCTTGCTGACAATGTAAGTTGTCAGTCTCTCAGTTTGAATAAAACTGGGTTCTGACTTAGTACACTCAGTGTTTCATGCAAGCAGCACAACATAGATTATTCCATTAACATTAATTTTTTTTTCAGTAATTGTGTGGTAGTCAAAGATGTGCCTATATAGAGTATTTTGCAGTAGCTTCGAAAATCAGATTTTAGGACCGAAAATGTGTTTTATAAAACATGTATGTGAAAAACAACAAAAACTATGTGGTTATTACATGTGAAATTTGTTCATTTTTCTGTAATGCTTGAAATAAAACAGTTTGCTGTAGAGTGTAAACAGTGTTAAAGTTTCAAAGCATTCCATTCACTACCAAGTCCATGCATGGAAACCATAGATAACAGTATGTCACACAATTTCAGGAACCACATAAGTAAGTCATTGACATTACATAACCAACTGTGTAGTGATTTAGGCATGCAGTTTTACGTAATTGGTGGGCATTAGCATCAATTATTTTAGCTACATTAGCTACTACAAAGCTAAAGAAGCAAACATCAGACTGATCGACTGTTATGGATTATCGACTACATTTGGGGGAAAATTTAGTATTATTGCTTTAAGTGCTTAAGGGGAAAGACAGACAGAGAGACAGGGGAAGGAGTTTTGGTCAGAGCTCACAGATGTGGGATCAATTCCCAGTCACTGGACTTCAAGTGATGCTGGTTTTTGCTCATCCTTCAATTTGGTTTGTGTCTCAGGCCCCACCTCCCAGCTCTGTAAATCCAAATAAAGCACGACCGTCTGAATGCGTCTCCCAGCTGAGCCGCATTCCTCCTCTCTCCGTTTGTGTCTGCCTCTGTGTTTTTGTAGGGCAGTGATTCAATGATTAAGGATTCTTTTCTCCCTTTCCCCATTCCTGCTTTCCATTCACTTTTCCTGTCTCCTGGACTCAGCCCTTTTCAAATGAAGTTAAATGTCATGATCTAAAAGGGGGAAAACATTTAGGCTGGGACCAATTTGGAACGCGTCAACAGTGGAATTTCAGGGAATTTTATTCATGGGAAAGTAGCAAAGGAAAGGTATAGCTGTTAATATAATGGATTTTACATGCATTAGGTTTATGGGCAAGCATGGACACAGTTGGCATACACAGGCACTAGTTAAGTCTCTTTTCACCAAGCTTATGAGCAATGGGAAAATTTTATACCAAAAAAGAGCCCTGCCCTGCCCTATATAAATCGATTCAATCATTCATACAACCTTGTTAGGCTTCCTCTTAAAGCAGCTTATAAAAAGGCCTTGATTCCCAAGCGAAATCATCTGGAGATGGTATATTGCATATAGAGAGTTTTTCACTTTTTCACTAGGATTTAATTTGGTGCCCAGTGACATATCTCAAAAGTGTACACAAGAAGCAGAATTTGCGGTATCATAATATATATTGTATTTTACACAGTAAAGCCACAGTAAAGTATGTGAATACCCCTCCTAATTATTGAGTTCAGGTGTTTGAGCCACACACAGTGCTATCAGGAGTATCAAGCAAATAGCCTTGCAATCTCTATAGACAAACACTGGCAGTAGAATGGGTCAAGTCAAATCAAGTCACCTTCATTTATATAGCACATTTAAAATACAACGTACTCATGTCATTCTGAAGAACTCAGTGACTTTAAACATGACAGTGTCACAGGAAGCAACCTTTGCCTCAATATCAGCACAAAAGCTTCATGAAGTGGGATTCCATGACTGAGCAGCTGCACACAAGCATGAGGTCATTATGCACAATGCTAAGTGTCTGCTAGAGCTATGTAAAGCACTCCACCATTGGCCTCTGGAGCAGTGGAAATGTTCTCTAGACTGATAAATCACACTTCATTATCTAGCAGTTGGGTGGATGAACCTAAATTTGCTAGATACCAGGGCATAGGGCCAAAGTTTGGTGGAGGAGGGCTAATAGTCTGGACTGTTTTTAGGGTTTGGGACTCTTAGTTCCAGTGAAGACTAACATTAATGCTACAGCATGCAAATGAATTTTAGAAAACTGTATGCTTCCAACTTTGGGGCAACAAAAGGGCCTTTTCCTGTTTCAGCATGACTGTGCCCCTGTACTCAAAGTGAGGTCCATACAGACATGATTTGATGAGTTTAATGTGGAGGAGCTCCACTGGTCTTCACAGAGCCCTGACACCAACCCCACTTAACATCTTTCAGATGAACTGGAAGTTCATTTGTGAGCCAGGCCTTGCTGTCCATTATCAGTGCCTGACCTTATAAATACTCTTTTGGCTGGATAGACACAACATTAAGGCCCATGGTTTTGGAATTGGATGTCCAATGAGCTCATATAAGTGTGATGATCAGGTCTCTACATACTTCTGGCCATATGATGAATATTGTATTATTCATTATATGACAACATGGCTGACTTTGCACACACTTTTGTTAATAGCTCTTCTGATCAGATACTGTACTTCTGATTCAAACATAGAAATGAGCTAAACAGGAGGGAGGACTTTAACACCTTTTAGACTATTTTAGTTGTATTAGCTGGAACTTTTCAGAATACTTTCTGCAGTCAAACTGTAGAACATCCAGATGTCTATGTAGAACTATAAAGGTGCCTTCCAGCCTAACAGTAGCATTTACTGTGTTATTTGTTATGTGATAATCTGTAGGACAGCATTGTATTCATTTGTATCCTTTTGTATTTACATCCATCAATTTTCTCTCACTACAGTACTCAGCATGCATTACACAAATACTTCATACTTCAATTGGGAATCCCCCACCACTGTGATAAAGATTTGATCCACTTATGTATTACTCATGAGACAAATAAATGCAGACATGATATTCAGCTTCCTGGCAATAATATTAGCTCTTCAATTTCCTTCTGTATTCTCCAGCTAGCAGAACAAATTTTAACTTTAAGAAATGTAAAATAAATATAACCCTCTGTTGTAAACATACTGGACTACTCCATAGATGCCACAACAGCCAGTTTAAAGACTAGAAAATTCACATTTAGATTATGTTTTAGGAAAAACTTTGATAAACTACAAGTGCTTTAGGATAGATACCTGTTTTCTCCAGAAATGCTTATTTCCCCACTAGCTGGCCAATGCAGAAGGATGCCAGATAGCTTACATTACAGCTAGATAGCTGAACATAACATCTGTATTTATCAGCCTCTACATCAGTGGATTTCTTCCTGAAAGTGGGAGGCATAGCAAGGAGTTGTATAAATATTTTGCGCCATGCATGCTGGGTACTGTAGTGGGAGAACATGGTACAAAAAAGTATTCAAAACATACAAAAAGTTTACAAAATCCCTTATAAAAACTGTACTACCTTAAATGACATCCTTATAAGTTGAGAGAGGTAGGTGAGTGAAGCGGAGAATGATGATGCGAAGGCCGAGGGAAAAGAGTGATGAGTGTTAAGAGTATGGTATGGCTACACATTCTGATGCCTCACTGCTACACAAAAACTCCAAACCACCTTGTCTTCATGGTGGTCCATCCCTTTCACCAGTAAAGCACTTTCACGAGCTTTGACTTCTGGACTTAGTTCCAGTATGGCCCTGCTGTCACATAAAACACAGTGGGGCGGGAGATGATGAAGTGCTGAGGAGTGAGGTTATCTCCCACAGGCCAGAGACCCCCTCATCCCCACACTTGGCACTTTCCCATGAAGTGAATACACACTGTGGTGATGTAAGCACTCAACATATAGACTGGCCTTCTATCCTGGGTGGCCACCTGCTCAGGATAGCAAAGCTCACCTTTGTACACCCTCACTGAAAAATGTAATTCATTGAATCAACTGCTTTATTCATTCGTTCCACATAAATAATATATATTTTAACAAATTACTCTTTAGTTTACTTCTGGCACTAATTGTGTTGACACGGACATTACATGCCAGAAGTGTGTGGACACCTGACCATGACACCTATATGAGACTGCTGTTGGCTCATTCCAAATCCATAGGCATTAATATGAAGCGGCCAGTGTCCACTCTTCTGGGAAGGCCTTCCTCAATATTTTGTGTGCCTGTGAGAATTTGTGCCCATTTACTCAAAGAGTATTTGTTGGACGTAACAGCCTGGCTCACAATTGACGTTCTATTTCATCTGAAAGGTGTTCAGTGGGGTTGAGGTCAGGACTCTGTGAAGGAAACTGGAGCTCCTCCACACCAAACTCATCAAATCAGTCTTTATGGACATCAGTCGCACAGGGACACAGTCACGCTGGAACAGGAAAGGGCCCTCCCCAAAATGCTGCCACAAAGTTGTAAGCTTTTAATAGGCTATAATGTCTTTGTATGCTATAGCATTAATATTATCCTTCAATGAAACTTAGGGTCCCAAACCCAGAATAACACCTCCAGACTATTATCCCTCCTCCACCAAACTTTACTGTTGGCATCATGCATTATGGTAGCGTTGACCTGGCATTGGCCAAACCCAGATTTATCCATCAGAATGCCAAATAGTGAAGTGTGATTCATCACTCAAGGGAACACATTTCCACTCCCCACGCTTGGCATTTCACGTAGCCATGGAAACCCATTTCATAAAGCTCCCAATGCACAGTTCTTTTAAGTGCTGATGTTGCTTTCAGAGGCAGTGTCATACTGAGTGATGCACCAGAGGACAGGCGATTTTTACACACTATGTGCTTAAGCACTTAGAGGCCCTGCTTTGTGAGTTTGCACATGAGTTTGGTCTACTGCTTTGTGGCTGTGCTGTTGTTACTCTTGGATGCATTTACAGTTTACTGGAGCAGATCTAGCAGTGCAGAAATTTCATTAACTGACTTGTGGAAACGGTGATATCCTATGACCATGCTTAATGTGGCAGAGGTCTTCAGTGCAACCCATTCTACTGCCAGTGTTTGTCTATGGAGATTGCAAGGTAATGTGCTTGATTTTATACTCCTGTTAGTAATAGGTGTGGCTAAAACAAATGAACTCAATCATTAGGAGGGGATTCTACCTACTTTTGGCCATTTAGTGTATTATATTCATGTGGAAATGATGTATCAATCAAGTAATGATGAATGACAAAGCAATAAATTCAATGCAAAAGCTGACAATCAGCTACAATTCCTTCTAAAATTCTTTTAATGTGAAAAGATTGTTGCTAGGCCAGCTCTCTGACAGCTCTCTGATACATGAGTTTAGGATTGAGTCTCTTCCAGAGAAGAAAAGAAGAACTCTGTAGTTTTACATTTTCTTTAAGTGGGGGGTCTTAGTCATAGACATCTCATCAACTTAATAGCTAACAGGATGAGGAAGAGAAGCCATTTTACAGGGTTTGAGTTTCAGACAAAAGCAATCACCTAGTGATTTCAGATGAACCCTCGCTAAAGTTCATTGAAGGTAAAGAGCCAGTGTACATAAATACCTCACTGGTGGAGATAATATCTTCCTTAGCTGCTATGCCAGAAAGGAGAACTCTCCCACAATCAAAGCGGAGATGCCCCTGAAAAACATCACACTCCCTTCATGAGTGACGGCCATCCGTTGCTTTCCTCCCCTCTCCTTCTCTTAAAGAGGAGGGGATTTTTTGGTCTTAACCAGCAGTGAAATGTTGAGGAAAACAAATGAAAAGATAGCTCTTTGAAAAGTGATCCCCATCTCAGTGGCCTGCCCCCCTCCCTCCTTTCACTTGTGCGGGCTTGATGAAAGACTATCCCTCTCTCCATCGCACGCAACTCTCCCAAACCTGTCTGGACATTTGGAGGGGGAGGGGAAGGAGGGTCAGAGAGCAGAAATGAAAGAGGGTCTCACAGAGAGCAGGGACAAGGGAAAGACAGGTTAGAAGAAGGAGAGAGAGAGCGAGTTAGAGAGAGAGAGAGAGAGAGAGAGAGAGAGAGAGAGAGAGAGAGAGAGAGAGAGAGAGAAAAGGAAAAAGTTAAAGATGAATCATCAGGTATTTAGTTATTTGAATCCCTGTGAAGAGAATATATCTTTTCAGTAATATGTATAGAAAGAAATAGCTGGTGAACATAATTTAAAAGTTTCCTAATTCAACATGCTTCATACAGCTGGCTTAGCTGTTGAATCAAGTTATACATCACTGCTGTAGGAACAAAAGCTTGTATGTCCAAAATGAGAACTTTCTTTTCTTTGTTCTATGCATTATGAAATTTTCACACAATATAAGGGACTACAGGTAATTGTAAATTATGTCAAAAACTGAAAAATGTCAAAACTGGAGATAGGAGCTTCTGTTCCGACAGCAGCAATGCTGTATCTTGGCCTGTTGGTGTGTTGCTACACTCTAGAAAAAGTTGCAGCTTGAAAATGCTGGACTGAGCAAAACCATGTTTGTTCCTCATTTATTACTGCTCAATTGACCTGCTCCATCAAGATAAGCTCTTTAGAAGTTCTTTTTAAGCTGAGCATCTTTAAATGTTTTAGATGCGATAAACCACATTTATAACAATGAACCAAAAAATGAAGCCAGTCCCTGATAAAGCTTTCTTAGTGCATTAAGGTGGAATTTTCATAAATGCTCACTATTCTTTTTCTCACTACATGATTTTTTAAACATGATTTTTTTTCTCTTTTTTAAAAGAGAGACAAGCAAAAAAGATAAGGGAAACAGTTTATGTTTAAATGAATGCGGTCATATTGTTAAGACTGGACAACTGACCAGTGAAATTTGAAAGCCCTCGAGCCATCAATAAATTAATCCAAATGAAAGGGTCTATTTTATTTCATGCTTTTCTGTGCCTGCAGCTCTGAGCCTATGAAAAATACCCTGTTTTAGACAGAATACAGGAGCGAGAGAGTGATTAGGAGGTGGTTGTCTGTTCCAGTTCTGGCTGAACATTGTTGATTTATTCTGCTTTCTTTCAGAACGTTGAGTGACAAAATGTGCCGGGCCGCACCTGCAAGCCTAGTTCTGCCCCTTTAAGTTTCAGAGCCCTTCTCAGTGCTTAAATGTTAAAGCATTTTAGTCGTGACAACATCAAAGCTGGTAATGAATGCCTCCCTCCTTTCCAAACAGGCATCAATCATAAAGTAATGATACGCTTCCTTGTGTGCCGAGCAGCAGAGATTAACATGCTGCCTCGCATTCCTTACGCCTGACTTCAGCCTGCCTCGGCCCTCACCTACCAAAATATGAACGTGGAGCTCACTGAGGGACTGCTATGGACTTGTTTTGGTTCTTGAGGTTAACTCAAGGCTCTGGGAAGGGAAATTCCACAGCCAGTGTTGGGATGGACCGTGAGAGACATGAGGTTGACCTTGACCTCTGTGTTAGGTCACCTGGCTGGGACTGGAAGGGCATTCAGAGCTTTCTGGCCTCAGTGAAAGAAGTTATATCACAATGTACAAAATACAGTGTTAAGCTTTGTTTAAAAATGAAGTCAATAGCTCTTTGTGTTGTTTAACTCCTGGTGTTAACTTGCAGTCAAAATAGCTCATTCCTGTAAACCCCACAGAAATGTGTGGCAGCATCTTGATTACACATAGGCAGGTGTTTTCTTGTTTGTCACACTAACATGGCTTTTTCGATCACACATTTTCAAAACCGCTTATTCCTCTGGATTGCGGGGTGTGTGCTAGATCCTATCCCACCAGTCACTGGGCGGAAGGAAGGAAACACCCTGGACAGGTCACCAGTCCTACACAGGGCGGACACATACACTCATACCTAGGGGCAGTTTTGCATGTCCAGTTGGAATGACTGAATGTCTTTGGACTGTGGGAGGAAATCCACACAGAAAGGACCCTTATAACCACCTGTAATAGCTCCCTGATTGTCATGTGATCCCAGCTTCAACACCTGTAAAGTGAAGGATGAGTTAAGTTAATTGTTGCTGTTAGTGCTGTCTGTTTTGGCCACTCTTTAGAATTAAACATAGCTGTGTAGAATACACACACAGTGACCTCTTGGTGGAAACTTGAAACGCCTGAACTTCATAGCTCAGGTAGCATGTACATGCTCAGTGTAGGTGTTTTCCTGTTGCCTCATAGTTTCAATGTAGGTGGGGAGTTTTTTAAAAACAATAAAAAACAGTACAGGACATAAGACTTACTTACAGGCCTTACTCTACTCAGCTTCATTTGACAGACTTACAAATAACTTTATAGATTAGTTATAGAATGTTATAGATACAAGAAAGTCCATTAGACATAGAAAAAACAGATCAGATATAAAAAATCTCTGTTTTTGTTTGTTTGACCTTTACATATATCAACTACAGAGCAAACAGACTGAATGGCTATGTGGCTTTCTGTGACCCTTATTCTGACCCTGCGATCATGAGAGCAGCTTTACCATGGTGAACACAAAGGCTTTCTCCAGCACGGCCACAGAGCGCTCCAAGTGTTAGTGTTGATGATTTCTTGCAGTGCGGAGAGTAGTAGAGGGGTCAGAGGGTAATGTGAATCCCACTGACCCACATAAACACATTCTCATTCATTCATGCCTACTCCCTCATAACTGAGCAATGACTCACTACACTGGACGAGAGAGAGAGAGAGAGAAAGTGAGAGAGACAGAGTGAACTGATAGTGAGTGAAATAAACAGAGAGAAGGAGAGAGAGAAGAGAAGAGAGGGGGCAGAAAGAAACAGAGATAGAGAAAGAGAAAGAAGAGAAAGAGAAAAAGAGTGAGAAAGAGAGAAAGAGACTGTGCAAGGGAGAAAGAGAAAGAAAAAAGGAGAGTGAGTGAAACAGAGACAAAGAGAGGAGAGAGCAAGTAGAGAGGGAGAGAAAAACTGAGGGTGTGTGTGTGAGAGGGAAGGAAAGAGAGAGAGAGAGAGAGAGACAGACATACAGACATATGGAGAGAGAGAGATAGAGAGAGAGAGAGAGAGAGAGAGAGAGAGAGACGTCTATACTCACACAAGTATGGTTTAGACCTGCAGTAGGGGAGTTAAAGAAGGCATTTCGGGTGAGTTCAGATGAGCAATTATCCTTTTCATCACGTTAAATGGAGCTGTAATCTCGGAGACGCCGCCCCCACTGATAATTGGCCCAGCAGCAACATTTGGGCTTAATGGCTAAATGCACATCAATCAGAAAGTCTGAGCAACAGAGCACATTTTAAAGGCTTTTACTGGAGTACATTCAGACAATACTTACACTTGGAGTTTGGACTTTGAATTAGACTCTACAGAATGGCCACCAGCATTATTGGCACTTTGGTAAAGATGAGCAAAAGAGGCTGTAAAAGAATGTCTCGATCACTGGAACAGATGCTGTGACAGAAATCGAACTCTATATTACAGTGAAATGATTCGAAAACTGTAAATGTGTTGTTAGCGTATTAGCATGTTGGTTTATGCTTAAAATTGCAGTGTGTAGAAAATAGAACAGCTAGAAATGAAAATAGTACACACCTTAAGGTAATAATAAAGGATAATGCAGGTGGACAGTAGCCTAGTGGGAAAGAGATGTGAAACAGCTACTGGAAAGACATGGGCTCAAATACCAGGCCAAACTGGGAACTCCCTGTTGTGCCCTGCTGGTGACACTGCGCAGGCCCCAGTACTAGACATAGTTAGGCAGCCAAATAAAAAGTTTCCCTTGTAAGAGAATCATTAAAGTATAATATTTTCTTTGGGTGATTATAAAGCCATAGTGTCATCCACTCTTTTATCATTTGCTTGCAACCATGCAGTAAAAAAGGAAGGTAGGTCCACACAGTTAACAAATGATATATGAAATATACAGGAAAGTAAAAATGCATAATAAAATGATGTGCTGGTCAAATTAAAATGCAGTGAGTTCCCTTCTTCTTTTGATCTTTCATGTTTGTGAATGGACAGTAAAGGTTTCCTGGGGTCCTATAGTGTTAATGATGGGAAACAATAAAAACTTAATCATAGTTGACAATAATATACAGAGCTTCTTTACGCTCCAGACTGAACATTACTGACTGAAACAAACAGAGACAGTAGAAAGTTGTACCATGCTGGAGTATAGACAGACAGACAGACAGACAGATAGATAGATAGATAGATAGATAGATAGATAGATAGATAGATAGATAGATAGATAGATAGATAGCAGCACAAAGTACAGTAAAAATCAAAACAAGAGCGAAAGTTGTCATATGCCAATATACAGATGCATAAATAAAAGAAGATATCTAATAAATCTAAAACTAAAACAGCCATAAAATGCATGTGCAGTACAAAATTAAGAAAATAAAATCACGTAAATATTATGCAGCTGCCAGTGCAGTGGTTCATGTCACATCCAGTGAATGAACCAAATGACTATACACTGTAAACAACAGCATATATTAATAGTTGTGTGCATAAACAACTGGCAGTGCAATATGTATGGATATTAATGAATAAAAATGCTAAAATTGGTTTTTAGTTTTGGTTTTCAGTTCATATTTCTGAGTATTAATATTGTGCAGTATTTTTTATCTTTTAAGAATGATCAGTAAAAGAGTGTCTGTAAGTAATTTTATGTCCTCATCTATGACGGGAGAAATAAAAGCAGCTGGGAATTTGAGGATCATTCACAAAGGCATGTTGGAAGAGTTCCTTTGGCTGAAGAAAAACAAGATCTATTGTGGTAAAGGTTTCAGTAGGGATCTTCATAAAGTGAAGAATATCCCAGTGAAATCGAATCTGTTTATATTATGCATTGTGTCTTATAAGGGTAAGACACTTCCTAATCTCTCCAAGGTAGAAACTGTACTTCTCACAGATAGAACACATTCATTACAGAACAATATCTTGGCAAGTGAAGATATCTTGAAAGTATTCCATAAATCTACTATTTCTATTCATGAGATAAACCTCCTTCCTAGCATTTTGCACATACAGTTGGTCAGGTTATTTCTAGAAATGAGCGTACCTCAAGTGAGCCTTTCATATTTTAGCAGACTAGCAAATAAATGTGATTCAAAAAATATTTATGTATTATTACATTCCATTTAAGTAAGATTACCACCACTTTTTGATAAAATGCTAAGATGTACTTTCACCTGGCCATATTATTAGAAACATTTACTATGTACAATCAGAAAAAAATGTACTGTACAGGTAGAATTTTGTGCAAATGTACATTAAAGGAGTTTAAAGGCAAACTACATTTACTTTCCTAGGACAAAAATCTGTATTTGTACCTTTTGAGAACAGTGCATCTTTAAATAAAAGTCACCCTGGACAAGAACACAAAAGGGTGACAGTTTATTTCAAGTGGTCCTTAGTAGAGGAAATAAACGCTCAACTCAAGAGTCTTTTCATCAACTGCATTAAAATTTATTTTCATTTTATTTATAGTGCCCAAGTTCATATGTGTAGATGTTAACCTGAGAGGTCACTGAACATGTGAACATCTCAACATCCTCAGCAAGCTGTTATAGACATGCTGCTGACACCACTCTGTAACTGGAGCTGAACTGGATTAGGTTTTGGTTAAGGTTAAGGTTAGAATTATGACCAGAATGAGGGTTAGGATTTGATTTTTAAGGATAAGGTTAAGTTTAGGATTAGGGCTAGGGTGAGGGTTAGGATTAGGGCCAGGATAGGGTAATGATTAGGTTTTATGTTGAGATTAAGGTTAGGGTTAGGATCATGGCCAGGTTTAAGGTTATATTTATCTTTTTAGATATTTGTATAATGGAAGTAACATATGAAGTCACTTCATGTAACATATCAACAATACATCTACTTAATTGAAGTATCAACAGTACATCGTTAACCTATTTACCTCAAAGTATTTAGATGCTTCACTTCTGCTACTTCACTGATATGTTGTTAATTTCTTACTGATACTCTGTTAAAAGCTCATTAATCATCTACCAAAGACCATTCAAAATAAAGTGCTACCAAGAAATTGCAATGTAATATGGTAAATTATGTTTTCTACTGCCCTGCGATGGACTGGCGACCTGTCCAGGGTGTATCCTGCCTTCCGCCCGAAGACTGCTGGGATAGGCTCCAGCACCCCCCCGCGACCCTGACGGAGAAGCAGCTTAGAAAATGGATGGATGGATGTTTTCTACTAAAGTTATTGAAGACTTACCTTTGAGGGTACCAGCCTAGTGACACTGTTTGTACCCAAAAAAAGATACAGATTTATCAGTGGTCACTTTCTGTCCTCAGAGGACCATTCTGAAGTCAACAGTTTTAGTGTTGTGTGTGAAAAAAAACAACAATGCCAGCAAACTACAATATCTCTATTATAGCACTGCTGTGTTGAGAACAATCAACCACTGAAGTAATATCTGGTCTACAGTGTTCCTTTGGTCAGAAACTGACCAGGGATAATTGAGGTAAACTGAGGCTGATCAATTGTGCTGCATCAGATGAGCTATAGTCTGTAATTTTACATCTACACTCAAAAAGGTGCTGCAAAGGATGCTTTGAGTGATGCTGTAGAAGAGCCACTTTGGAGTTCCTAAAAACATGTTTGAAACGAGATGTGTGAGTGTGAAGATTTTAAAAAGGGGTTTTCCTGGATCCTTTACATTATGTGGTGGTTCTTTAAAGTATTGTAGAGAACCATCCACTGAAAGGTTCTTTAAGTGTATACAGTGACCAATAAGGTAGGTAGACCACATAAAGTGGCCAGTGAGTGGAAGTACAAGGTAGATGGATGGTGAGTGTAAACAGCAGTGATGTAATTCTTAAATTCAAGCATTTTTGCCATGAAGGTGTCCAACAGCTGCCCCAGGCTCTACTCTTACAGCAGATACTACACTTGCAGCATTAACTGAAGCAGATGTGGCTTGATGCTTTCATAATGATTTCCGATGTTAGGCTGCTCGCTGTTGTTACATAACCACATTAGCTTCAACTTGATGTGTAGTTAATGAAGTCTTCTGTTCTTAATAATGATCTTACATAACAAGGTGCATTGTTTACTACTGTTTACATTGTATTTTACATGCTTGCATCATCACAGCTGGCGCCAGTAATGATTTCATTAAGAGGGTCTGTTTGGTTATGCTTCTGTTACTACATTAAAAGCTTTTCCTTTTTATTTATATATATATATATATATATATATATATATATATATATATATATATATATATATATATATATATATATATATATATATATATATATATATATATATATATATATATATATATATATATATATATATATATATATATTTATTTATTTATTTATTTATTTATTTATTTATTTATTTATTTATCTTAAAGTGTCAATATTTTGTGTGACCACCATTATTGTCTAGCACTGCCTTAACCCTCTTGGGCATGGAATTCACCAGAGCTGCACAGGTTGCTACTGGAATCCTCTTCCACTCTTCCATGACATCACAGAGCTGGTGGATGTTAGACACCTTGTACTCCTCCACCTTCTGCTTGAGGATGCCCCACAGGTGCTATATTGGGTTTAGGTCTGGGGACATACTTGGCCAATCCATTACCTTTACTTTCAGCTGCCTTAGCAAGGCAGTTGTCACCTTGGAGGTGTGTTTGGGGTTGTTATCGTGATGGAAAACTGCCATGTGGTGCAGTTTCTGAAGGGAGGGGATCATGCTCTGCTTCTGAATGTCACAATACATGTTGGAATTCATGTTTCCCTCAATGAACTGCAGCTCCCCAGTGCTGGCAGCACTCATGCAGCTCCAGACCATGATGCTACCACCACAATGCTTGACTGTAGGCAAGAGACAGCTGTCTTGGTACTCCTCACCAGGGCACATATAGCACATGCTATAGCTCAGTTTCAGGGAGTTAGTAATCTTCTTATAGCCTAGGTCATCTTTGTGGAGAGCAACAATTCTATTTCTCACATTCTCAGAGAGTTCTTTGCCATGAAGTGCTATGTTGAATATCCAGTGGCCAGTATGTGCGAATTGTCATCAAACCACCAAATACAACAGCCCTGTTCCCCATCTACACCTGGAACCTTGTAACCCTAGCAAGTCACATGACAGCTTTTCAGAGGACAGTACATCTATACTGCTATATAAGTTGTACACTGACTACTTTAAGTTATATCCAAGTTTCATTTAGTGTTGTCCTTTGAAAAGATATAATAAAATATTTGCAGAAATGTGAAGATACTTTTGTGAGATACTGTATATCTATATATCTATCTATCTAAAAGTCTTTGCATATACATTTCATATTCAAACAGACAGACACCTGCTGTTTGTAAATAGCCTTTATTAATTGATAGCGTTTATGCTGGAAAGCTGAAGTTGAATGGTGAACAAGGGCAAACCTGCAGGGTTTAGCAATATAACTAAACAGTTAAAAACAGAACCGTTATATTTCTGAACACTTGGGGAAGTCAAGAAAGGTTTAATTGAGTAACTATGTGAATAGATTTCAGAGGAAGGTAGCCATGTTTTCATCCAGAGAGGAAAACAGAACCCTTTGTCTGGTGAGTTTTTATAGTGATGGGTACAATTGACCCATGTTCTAATGGTACATGCAGCATGATAATGCCTCACATCACAAAGCAAAACTCGTCTCATACTGGTTTCATAAACATGACAATGAGTTCAATGTTCTTCAGTGGCCTTCCTACTGGATCTGAATCCAGTAGAACATCTATGGGATGTGGTAGAACTAGAGATTCACAGCATGAATGTGCACCTGAAAAATCTGCAGGAACTATATGATGCAATCATGTAAATATAGACAAGAATTTCAAAGGAATGTTTCTAACATCTTGTGGAGTCCATGTCATTAAGAACAGAAGCTGCTATGGAAGCAAAAGGAGGCCCTACCCAGTGTTGGTATAGTGCTCCAAAAAATGAAATGTTTATGGTCAGCATTAGAATAGCCTCTTTTCATAATAACTGATTTTGTGTCATGTGCTGTACAGTATAGGTTTTATAGTGATTTTAAAATCAGTATAGAAACCGAGCAAAACAATCTCTAAACAACACTGTATTAATGTTCTTCTGTGGGTTGAGCCTCAAGAACCAATGTTCTGCTCTCTTAGCAATGGTTTAGCTTAGCAGTAATTATGCCAGCTTCATACTATCTCTTCTGAGCATGTTTTTTTCTGTAACATTTATTTCAGGGACAGGTAATTACCAGTTTCACAGACTTGTGACTCAAATGAACTTGTTTTTCTGATTTTGCTTGCCCTTGCTTGAGGTCCTGAGTGCCAGTTTCCACAAATTATTCAGCAATCTTACTATGAGCAGCAGCTAAAGTTTAGTTCTGCTCCCTTAGTTTGAGATTGTGTGATATGAGAGATGGAAATTGGAGATGGGAATTGGCTACAGTGAATAAGGTAAAATCTGAATTTTAATAACAATGATAATTGTTGACTAAATATATCAATGTGCCATTTTAATGCTTTATCTCTGGGAACATCTGATGGATTTCAACTTTATACTTAGTGAAATAGGCTTTGTTGATCATTTAATTTAATTGATGAGATTTTCCTTTGTTAAAAATAATATTAAACGGAATCAAAGCAGTTTACTGTTATTGAGCTTATTATAGTAAAATACTATGTGGAATGGTGAAGTAATTTACAAGTAACTTTACTAGTAATTCTGTACACTTTTAAGTATATATAAACCTTTGATGGGTACTGTTATTATTACTGACAGTTTCTTCTCACTATTTCATCAAAATGAAACTTTACTTCTGCATAATGCAGATAGGTAGGACTGGCTTTTATTATAATTAGAGACTTTACTCTGATACATTAATTAATTCATTCAGAGCTGCAGTTGTGCTGTTTTGTCTCAGCAGAGAAACGTGAATTGTTTTCTCCTCACTAGCATTTCAACACAGAGCCATAAAGTTTCACACACAGAGAGGCAACAATGTGCTTGTTAATCTAATTCCAGAGTAATGATGAAAATATTTTGTTTGATTATATTCATTCAAAATATTGTGTCAGTCTCCATGCCAGCATAATGTATCTTAACCTAAAGTATTGTAATATAGACTAATGAAGGCATTACCACACATGTCTGTAAAAAGTATGGTAGGTTATTTGTGCAGCTATATAGAAGTCACATCTCTTCTCTCTAGTCTGTCATTCTGTTAAATGTGTACAGTCTGTAGGGATTTAGGTGCTACTTCATCTCCTATTACACAGGTTTCTTGGGCTGACAGGGTTTTAACTGATCTTTGCTACCTCAAACTGAACACTAGAATAATCCTTATTCCTTTCTCTTAAAAGTTATAAAAGAATGAAAATTCTGGAATTAAACCTTGTGCAACTTTGTTACCCACAGCGCATTAAGTAGTCATGTAGTGTGAGGTGTTGTTTATGCTTTAGAGGAGATGGCACAGAACAGATACACAAGAGCAAAGCCATAAAGCGGCCTTTCAGCGCTAAGTGGACAAGATATTCAATAAAAAAGCCAAGCATGTCTGAAACACCTTAAAGTGCTCTAATGTTATCCTGTAATTTAAATGTTTCATTGTTGTATTTATTAAACATCTTGATATCTGGAAGTAAATATATGCTAGTGTTCAGCGGTAAAAAAATGGTCTGATGAGAATAAATGGATGGTATTTCTGAAATGTTTAGGAAAAGGATGAAAAGTCACATTTTGTTTTACACACTCCTGTCGGCTCACTTCCTATTGTTGACCTGTGTTAAGATCTTCAAACACACCACCCTCCCACACACACACACACACACCAAAAAACAGACAACAGTTAATTATAAGCATCTATTTGTTTTAGAAGATAATATTTTCCTTTTTTTACATTCATGTTAAAACTTTGTCTTTTCTGGAATTCTGTGAAGCTGCTTTCTGACAACATCAGTTGCAAAAAGCACTATAAAAATAAATTTGATATGATTTTATTTAACTACGGCAGTCTTTCATCACTTTAAGACTCCAAGCCACTCTTTATTTAGACAGTACCGTAAAGATTATTTACAGATTCTTTATTTGTTAACAAACCACCTGGTGAAACGCAGGACTTGTGGGCAATGTTAGGATAAGGTTTAGGATCAGGATTACATTAAGGTTTTGAGTTTAATTTAATCTCTTAAACTCCAAGACTTTTAATATATCTGAAGGCTTATTATTCATTTATTGCATTGGAAACAATGCTAACATCCATCCATCCATCCATCCATCCATTACATTCAACTTAAAGGAGAATTCCACCCTTTTCTTGATTTTAGCATAATTTAATGATTGAGATGTCATTTACACAGAGGTGGTGATGCACAGAGGTCTGAAGCATTTAATGCCTCTTAAAGTTCTCACTCCTTTGTCTCCCACCCTCACTGAGCTAATTACACGAATTGGTTATGAATTTACTACCTGTTACCTGAGACCTTGTGTTATGATAGGCTTAAAAATACATTCATGGTGGAGAGGTACATTCAGGGTTTAAGCCCCTGAAGAAAATATATATTTACTTAATTTAGCACTATTTTACCATTATTTAAATTACAAATAAACTCAGAGAACATGTGTAGGTTCACTGGTTGTTTAGGATAGTAAACAAAAATAGCTATTTTGTATTGTAGACATGCTGACACCTAATTCTTATCACCACCACTGTGAAGAAGTCTGAGTCAGTAAGTTTCTCTACAATGAACCATTTCACCTCAAACCACGTTGATTTTGTTTACATCCTAACAATTCATTTTGAAAATTTGATTCCACTTTTACATTATATTGGACAAAATAAACTCTTAGCAAGGCATGCTTACCAACTGAAACATATCCAAAACAAACTTATTGAAATGACCAACAGTTTTGATTCCATGCAGTTGGATTCCATTGATTGCATACTTTTCAACATCATGTTCATTTTCTTATTTTTGTTTTTAATGGTTTGGCTGAGAATTCCAGAGTGCTCTGGCTGACCGGAGTCTAATTTTCCTCAGTCTAACTGTAGAGTGCAGACACATTCCCATCATGAGTGCAGTCTGCTCTCTGCCCATCTGTCTGAGATGAAAGAGAAAAGAGTCAGTTGTGCTAAATTATTTCTCCGCTTGTGATCTAGACTAATGTTCCCCCCCCTCATCCTTTCTTTCCTCAAACATATGTGACCTCCCATCTTTTTTCCACTTCCCCCTTCTGTCATTTTCATTTCATCCCAGGCCAAATCCTTGCTTGCTCCCTCTTCTGCGGTTTCATTCACTCGCTGCAGAGTGTGGCTTTACACCCGTCCAGTCTATGCATATGTGTGTGTGTTGTGTTTTCCCTCTGGGTAAAAAGAATAAGGCCACAAAGAGACACCCTAACCATACACACATGGCACACACAGTGACTTCATCTGCAGACTTCCGCCACAACTGCGCTCAATAAATATTTTCATAAAAATATACATTTCCTCTTTCACAATGTGCTTCACTATTGCACATTTTTCAAGATGGAAGCCACTAACAGAGCGATCTCAACCCATGGTCCATGCAAAAACATGGCTCACTGATTTTTAACGGAATTTTTTTCTTCCGCCGTACTCAACACATGTTTATATGCTTCAGAGTTTCCCTTCTGCGCATGAATGTGTTAACAGACTGTACATACTGCAGCGTTATTTCTTATTCCTTTGAGATGGCAGTAAGAAACAAGGCTGTACTCTTAAGAATGAAGAACACTTTCTTGGGTATTCATTAAAGCAAAATACTGTATCTCTCAGAAAAGAACTTGAGCAGGAGTACATGCAGGTGAACTGTCTCAGGATGGGAAATGAGGGAAACAGTACATCTGTGTGACTGCATATCCTCTCTTCTGTTTCTGTTGTATATCAAACCATCGCCAGAGCCACAACACAGCTCTAGAAACATCTGTCGAAGATATTTTTGCCATTTGTTCTCAGCAAAAACAAATTACAGATTGAAAGAAATAAAGGCGACTTTGTTATATTGTATTTTATGATGCAAGTTTGCCCTATGCAATTGTGGGCCTTATGTATTTGTCCCACTTGGGGCTTGTCACACTTGAAAGATGTCCCTCTGCTTTGTGGACACTTGCTCATTTCAGCCATGAATTGCATTCAGTAAAGTCCATTCTTCCTCCCCACAGCTCAGTCTCTGTTCTTTTGTTTTGCTGTTTGCATGAGTTCATGTGAACCCAAAAACCAGTGATTGGTTTCTTTCATTTTTATTTTCTTTTTTAAACTCATAAAGTGCAGCGATGTGAATATACATTTGCATTTTGTGGAAATTGCTACATTGAGAATATGGTGTGCTCAGTGATATGCCCAAACATGTCAAAAGTTAAGAGTGGGTTAAGAGTGGGCTAACTATGCAACCATCCATACCAACCTGGGCAAAGAAAAACTTTTGTTGAGGGATACCCTTCCTGCTGTGGTTTAGGCTGATTACCAGGCTGTGAAAGAGAGACTGAAAGAGGCTTTTAGAAATAAGCAGCTGATGGACCACTTCAGATGTAGCTTTTGGCCCACCCACGTGCATTGCATGAGTAGGCCTGGAGGTCTATGCACCTGAGCTTGTCCACAAGGGTTTTCCTGACATTGGAGAAACTCAAAGAGAGAAAAACTGGTGTGGAGAGTGAAGTGCAATGGGCAAGGAGTGACAGACATGGAGGATGCTTTATCACAAGTTTGGCTGAAAATGTTAGGGAGATAATAAGGCCCAATCACATTTCTTATTTTTATCCTTTACCCCCTCAAGTTTTCAAGTGTCTCCTTGCCTCTTGGAACTGAGTTACAAGGGATAGTGGTTGAAATCATCTGCTTGAAGGATCATGTAGCCCTAACGCTTCAACCTACCCTTCTATCTCAACAAAACTTGGGACACTCAACACCTTCGACATGAGTGTGCAAACCAGAGGGGTAAGGTCTAAGTGGTAGAGACAAGGGGTGAAATGGGATTGGGCCTAAAAGTGGACTATTCAAAGACTTTACTTGCTGTGCTTACACAGTTGATGTTTACTCTGTGGCTGAAAATGAGTCTACATTAAGGAAAAATTTGTTACATGAGGAAGGACGTGAGACACATGGCAGAGGAGATCCTAGGGTAAGAGTAGAAATGACTAGCGTAGATTGGCTCATCATCTTGGGGCCCATTCCAGTGTATCTTTGGAGGTGGATGTGGAGGACATGACTGCAGAAGGTTCACACTTATGTTGCATTTAGAAAACCATAATGAATCTGTCCGTGTCTGGCCCTCAGCCCTGGCTGACACAGCAGCCATGATGAGAGGTGAGGTGAGGGCCTATTGGAGCACCTCCAAGAGGTAAAAGGACAACTGAAAGAAATAATGAACATCAAATCAGTAACTTACATTTATGCACTGAACTACTGAAGCATGGGAGACAACACAAACATTCCTGTTGGGTTGGACCTTCTTATTAAATATCATGCCTCCTTCGTCATTAACTTTGCCAGAAAACATCTTTGCAATGTTAGTAAGTAGTGCACACTGTATTGTCACATGATGAAGCATTCCTGACTCATCTAGCCTAGAGATGGCTCACTGTCTATTTGGTGTAAAATGAACAGATTTGTGCCCAAGTTCTGAATCATACCAAATATGACATTACAGTTAGATAAGGAACAGGCTTGGATGAATTTCTGTGATTTTGTCTGGATTTGTGGACTTAGACCAGGTGTTCCTAATCCAAGACCCATTTGGAATTCCTGTTCTAGATCTCTCCCTCCTCCAACTCTAGGTAATGTCACTGATCAACTTCTTATGAGGACATTCTCAGCTCTTTCAAGCAAGACCCTGGAAGGTATAATAGTGACACACTGGTGATGAACAATGCACTTGAGAAAGAGAGTCAAGTATCAGATCTCCAGGCAAATGGAGTCACTGAGGAAAGATGTAGCCAGTGGGCCTTGTCCAAGCATACTGGTGAAAAGCAAACATAGTGAATAGAGATTCTGTCGACTACAGATACTTGAACAGTTTGACAATGAAAGATTGTCACCCTCCCCATCCGGCAGATGATGCACTGGACACATTGGCAGGCTCTGGTTTGTTTCATTAGATTTTTCTATTAGCTACTGGCAGACAAAATTGCCTCGGGACAGAGAAATAAATGCCTCACAAACTCAGTGTGATACAACTTGTTCTCAGGGACCTTCAGTGCAACATTTAGTTACACATTTGACAAGCAAGTTTCCAGGCAGGAGGTATAAAAGAAGAACCACTTTGCTAGAGATTGTGTGGCATTTTAAGGCCGTATTGTCAACCAGAGCTTGATGTGATTTGTCTTTATCATTCACTTTTTAGGCAGTCAGTTACTGCGATGAACTCTCTTGCAGAACACAGCAATGTCAAGTTCAGGGCAGGACAACTTCACAGGAAAAGGAAAAACATACTTTACTTTTAATATAAGTCAATGGAACCAGACATCTTATCAAGCAATTTTGGGTCATTTCATTATAAAAATTTAGCACAATGTAAAAGCCAATAAATTACAAACAACAAAAATGGAGTTGCAAGGTTTTGTTCCCACAGCAGCGAAAGGCGATGTTTATAACAGGCAAAATGTGATTTTTTATACTACTGATAACAACTAAGTGACAATGAGTTGACCATTTTTTTTTTCATGTAGAGTTTTACTGAATATTTGATTCTTTTTGCCCACGTCAGGTTCCAACATGCAGCCAGGACAATCACAAACAGAAGGCTATAACTGAGGCCATAATATAAGGCTATACAATGTACAGTGGGAATATTAGTGCATTCTGTATTAAAACATAGCTTAATTAGTAAGATTCATGACTAAAGACTTAAGACTTGACTTGGACTCTCACCGCATAGACTCAAGACTTGACTCACAGAAAGTGTCTTGTGAACATTTCAGCTGTTAGTCATTGTTGGACCATTTGGATGATATGCTCTGTTTCATTATAAAACCTTATTTCAGTGCACCAGTTTTAAGTTGACATAGATGCCTTTAAAAAGGCTGTTGGTACTGTGCTGATGAAAGAGAAAGAAGGAGTCAAACACATATTGGTGTTTGCCAGCCAAGCACTGACCTACACACAGAGGCATTCGTCCGCATGATCCTGAGTTGTAGGCTGTGGTGTGGGCAATTAGAGAATTTATACATTTTCTCATTCATGGACTACTGCCATCTACTGGCACAAGACCATTGACAGTGATCCAAAGGCAGGCAAAGAATATTGATTCTAGAGCTAGATTCACTCTAATGGGTTCTCCAAAGAAGACGGATAATGCCTCGCAAAGGCCACTGCCCTCCTCTGTGGATGATGTAGGTATCTAAGTAACAGTAGTCAGGATGGTAAAGATCTAACAGATAAATATGTGTTAAGATTCTTCTCATCCAGCTCAGTGCATGGTTACCCATTTGGGTAAGTTACATTTAAGGTGTTGAATTTCAAGCCAGATCAAGGTTACCCAATCCTGGTCCTGGAGATCTACCAGTTCAAATCAGCACACCTGGCTCTAATATACAGATACCCCTGAAGGCCTTATTAACCTGGATCAGGTGTGTTTGATTAGGACTGAAGTTAAACTCTGCAGGGAAGTAGACCTCCAGCACCAGAGGCTGGATTCATGAAAGTGTCTTAAGAAAAATAATCTTCTAAATATGTTTTCATTCTTAAGGGGAAAAAAATACAAAAATATTTATCAAATAACTTCTTAAGAATTCTTTAATTTTCTTAACATTAATAATAATTCTGGAATAAGTGGTATTCTTGAAAACATTATGTTCTTACATTTTCTTGAGTTGAGGTAAGCATCTACATTTATCAAACATTCACACTGCCTCTGCTACTTCTGCCCATCCTCCTCTCTTGCTTTCCACATTCAACCCCCAGTTATTGTATCTCCAAAGAGGAGTTTTTCCTGTTGGCTCTTTCTTCCACCATCGTAGTTCTTCATTTTGCAGTCTTCTGAGCAACTTAAGTGAAATAACTGAAATAACAGTTAATACAAAACCAAAATGTATCTCTTTCTATTCTTTGAATTTCTTTGAAATTTCTTTCTTCATTCTTTAATGAAGAAAATAATTCTATATAGAACCATGAACACCCAAAGAACCCTTTGCATGATTGAAGGGTTTACATGCATCATGAAGGGGTTCTTCAGACTGATGGAGAATGTGCTGTAGAGCACCAAAAAGGGTTCTGCTATTGTGATGACATCAATCTTGTAACAATAGCAGAACCCTTTGTGCACCATCTACAGTACATTCTCCATCAATTTGAAGAACCCTTTCAAGCTGCAAAGAATGCTTTTATCATGCCAAGGGTTCTTTGGGTGTTCATGGTTCTATATAGAACTATTTTCTTCATTAAAGAACCCTTGAAGAACTGTCTTTTTAAAGAATGTAGTTCGTGATACATGTTCTTGCTGTGCCACGGTGTATTAAATGTATTTGTATCCATATTTGGTGTTCTTCCATTTTCGTGGGCACTCTGTGAGCTGGCTTCAGTCACAGGTTGAATTCAGCATAGTCTTTAATTGTGTTAGTTGCATAAGTTCAAGTGAACCCAAAAATGCTTGGTTACACAAGAGAGAATGAAAGGAAGATGTCTGATTTTGGGATGCATAGCAGCCTATGGGCATTCTTTCCTACAGTGTGTGGAATCATTTTACATAAACACACATACTCACAGAGGAATGTTTCAATTTCTAACCCATTTAGCCTCTTTCTCTCTGTCCCCCCCTCCCTGTTTGCAGTCATGCCATTCTTGTTGCCCATTTTTAGCTCTTTGCTTGAAAACCTGAATTCCAGAGCTCATTGATTTTGGCAGATTCATCACGCGACTGTGCTGCTTTGAATTCCAACTCAGGCCTTAATCTAACTCTCTGTGTTTGTGTGTGCTTCACTGACACTAGCCATACAATTGCAAGCTAGTGGGATGACGGCAATAACACATAACTACCCCCACACATGTTCATCATAATGCTGAGGCTCAGTGCCCCAGCCATTGCACTGTTAATGCCAGGGTCTCCTGCCAAACCTTTGATTAGCTGAGGCCCAACATGTCAATCCCACCCGACAAGAACCCTTTGATTTATTGTTCCGTGACCAATATTCACAGGTTTAAAAAAAATTCCCAAACACAGCTGTGTAGATGAAATGTCAGACGAGATTCCAAATGAATTGCTGGTAATTGTGAGATCTATATTTCTGCCTAAGCCTTGACAATCTGGCTCTCATTACAGTCTCCTGCAGAGAGAGGAAGAAAGAAGAAAGGGAGAGCGCATGTGAGAGAGAGAGAGAGAGAGAGAGAGGGGAATGACTGTTTTTCATACCTACATGTTACCTCTCTGTAAAATGTGAAAAGTGAGTCTTTAATCTTACACACACATACATAAATCCAGACTTCCTCAGATGTTTTTTTTTTTCCATATTTATATACACTGACCAGCCACTTCATTAAGTACACCTCCTTGTATACAGGAATGGCGGAGTAGCTAAGTAGTGCATTACTTTTTGTACCTAACTACAATTTTTTGTAGCTAGTAGATGTGGCTGCTACAGTTTTCTGAAATAGCTGTAGCACCAACACATTTCTGTATAGCTGTAGTGATAATTTTTCACTACAATTTCACTACACACTTCAGTCAATCCAGGAAAAATCTGAACCACAGAAGGCGGTCGTTAACAGGAAAATTCAAATAAGCTGATGAATGAGAAGTGACTTCAGCCGCACAAGTTGTTGCAGATTAAATGGATCAGGAAACCAGCTGAGCGCTTTTAAATGCAAATAAGTCCTTTCATCTCCAAATTATCAAGGTTCGTCTTAAATCTCTCTCTTTGTCTGTGTCCAGCAGTCTGTGTGTCAGCCTTCAGCATTAAAGGTTACTGAATTAGCAGTTATACAGTAACTCTAGCATTTAAGACCGTTTATTGTGAAAACTGTGTTAGAACTGTGAGTTTTACAGCAAAGGAGGATTATTGTTATATTTTACCTAGAAATCTAGTTCAGTACAGAGCCCCTAAAAAAAAAAGTTAATGACATTGCGTTCCCTCGCAAATGTTTTGCATTCCTTTACAATATGTATGCTAGTCAGACAGCAAGCAAATGTAGGACCCGACATTGGCCTACATTAAAGCTTTGTTTTTAACATAGCTAATGTTGAGAACTGTTTTCCTAGTTTCACCAGTTTATGCTGAGTTTATTTAACAATTATTCTCTGCTCTGTCTGTAAATGTAGCTTTTACTGTATGAGGACACATCTCAGTTTCAGTTTGTGCTCACTGACAGCATAATCATTTTTGATTTTGAGAAGCGATACCGCCTTTATATTTCAATCCAAGATGAACGTAAATTCAAGCTGCTCCATCTTTGAGCCTAAGCAAAGCAATTGCAAGCAATTGCAAACCATTCACATCATAATGCAAAATACTTTTGCGAGGGAATGCATTTTATTTGCAGGGGAACTCAATGTTAATAACTTGTTTTTTCTTTTTTTTTTTTTTTAACCAAGCCCCTTAGGGGCTCTGTACAACAGCTCTGCAGCAGTGGAGAGATTATTCAGCAGCACAGGCCTGATTCTTACTCCAAACAGAACCAGTGTCACTCATGAGGATTTGAGGCTGAAGTGTTGCTGAAGTTTTAACAAAGGACAGATCTTGCAGAAATGCTTAAATTGGAGCAGCTTAATAATAATAATTAATAATTCTTTATTTTTATATAGCACTTTATCAAGGACCCAAAGATGCTTACAATTCAAAGTACATAGATAACACACTTAACACAGACAACAAGAGCACAATAATACAAACAAAAGACAAGGCAGTATATGGGAGGTCACATGAAGGAGCATAGCAGACTGAAGGCAGGTTATGAGTGTGGTGAGGCAGACCAGTTTACATGAGAAATACTGTATAATGGTAGGCTCAGACATTGAAGACGTGAGGGAGGTTATAGGCAAGTGCGAAAAGATAAGATTTCAGATTAGAATTGGATTGTCTGACCAGTAGTGGAAGAGAGTTCCCGAGTCTAGGGGCAGATCTGGAGAAGGCTCGGTCACCAAAGCCTTGGAGGTTAGATGGAGGGATGGTAAGTAGTCCAGCTGAAGACGGCCTGATAGAGCGAGAGGGTTTATAGAGAAGAAGATGATCAGACAGGTAAGAATGTGTAAAATTGTTAAGAGCTTTATAGATGAGCAGAAGAATTTTGAACTGTACACGATATTTCACAGCAAGCCAATGGAGACGTTGGAGAACAGGGGTAATGTGATGATGTGTGCGAGTGTGAGGGAGGAGATGGGCGGTAGAGTTCTGAACCATTTGAAGTTTGTGAATGGAGGAAGAGCTGATTCCCGCTAGAAGTGAGTTACAGTAAGTGTAAAGTGCTTGGAGCAGCTCAACAGTTGACATATCTTTGCACAAAGTTGTTTGGTTTGTATTTGGTTATTTTTGTCGATCTTTTTGTATATTTGCAGCTTTTCATTTTTATGTTTCTTTTTGGCACAGGATTAAATGCACTGCCTTGTTCACACTGTCAGTTGGGCTTGTTTGGTGTGTCATGTGGATATTCACAAACATTCTGACAGTCACGCTTTGAAAGTAGCAAAAAGTGCAGTAATTTTTGAAAAGTACCCAAAAAGTAGCTGATACTTTTTCTGAAAAAGTAGCTAAATTTTAACTAGCTACACATTTTGGGAAAGTAGCTACAAAATAACTAATTACAAATTTTTCTGTAACTATCCCAACCCTGCTTGTATGTACACTCATTGTCAATTTTACCAGCTCAGCTTACCACATAATGGCAATGATTTGTTTCAAAAAGCTAAATAAGAAATTAGCAATTGGTGTGATGCACACATTCAGCAATAAGTTTAGTCACTGTGGGTCACTTTTCTACTAAATGGACCTCACCAAAATTTTATTCCTAATCACCACAGCATTAAAAACCCTAGCAGTAAAATGAAGATAATGCATTTAAAGCTGCACCATATAAATTTTGGGGATTTGGAGACCTCTCTGGTGGAAATGTCTAATTGAATGCCACATGCAAAAGAACTTAACGCTGGTTGTGCTTCAGACCTCCAATGCAGATGAATCTGATGACTACGAGCACATTGAAAGAGAACTTAAAAGTCATTGTAGGATGTGTTTTCCAAGGAAGTGAATTATCCAGTTTTGTCATCATATCTTCATCATATAATGTTGATTTTGCATTCGCATGAACATTGATCCGGATGTTGTTTTTGAGCCTGTGCGTGTGACGTATAAAGGCGTGTGGTGTGGTCTGAAAAACTCCTGTGAAATTGACACCTCTGACTTTAAAATGATTATTTCAGATTTACAGAGTGACTCAGCAGTGAAAACATAAATATTGTAGTGTTTTTTTCTCCTGACTTTTTTCAGTTTAATAAAAACTTACATAGTGCAGCTTTAAGAAATCATCACATCCTATAATGTTATGTTTAAAAATAACCAAACATAATGCTACACAAAGTTTTCATCATTGTAAAAAACAGATTGATAGTGAGCTCTACACAGTGACTAAATTGATGAGTAATTTGCAGTTTGCATAGACATTAACAGTAATATTTTGTGGTCTTTGGAAAAACTCAATGTTTGGTTTTATCTGAAAGGGTGATTGCAATAATACATTATTATTAAATGAATGAAGTTAATGTTTAGTCCCTGCCTCAGAAAATGACTGTACACAGGTGCATCTTACTGTCAGATTTGTGAAGTTTTAGGCAGTAAGGCACGAGCACAGTTCAGATTGGCAAACGCTCATTGTCGATTTATTTAATCAGAGTAATGATCAAATGTGACTGATGCATGACTTATATTCCTATTCATTCATTTTGCTGATCAAAAAGATCTGTGTGGCATAGTAATCATTATTTGTCATTTTTGTCCTTATTGCAGTATCGTGTAGCACTGATCTAGAGTGAGTTCTGTGGAATGCTTAATGAACCTGAGATTAGAAGGTGTGCTCAGTGTGAGGGTTAGTGGGTCACATTCAGGGCAATATAAACTGAACCTGACCCATTACTTACACACTGAGTGATCCCAGCAGGAGAATCGGAGCCTTTAATTGAGTTTAACTGGCTTTAATTGGGTTTAATTGGTGCTGTGTTTGGGCCCAACGAGCCGTGCCTTTAGGCCACTCCCCAGTTGAATGATCTGGAACCGAGTCAAACTTCATTCATGTCCAATTGCATCTCTCTCTGCATTTAACACATGACGGCACAGGCTGCTATGTTTTCTTGGGATGGGAAACAGGGGAAATGGTCCATTTGTGTGACTGGTAATGGGTTAACTTGCTGTGATTATGGTGGAGAATGTTTTCGGGTCAGCGACGTTAAGAATGGGTCAATGAAATGGGGACAACTAATAGCACAGATTGTCATTCCCATTTGGAAAGTATATGGGAGATTATGGTTAAAAATGAATTTTAATTTTGTTATGTCAACATTTGGTGTTAATGATTTCTTTTCCAGATCCTTCATAGTATAAACATGGGTTATTAGTCCAAATGCCAACGCTACTTCTCAGGGCTGTGAACCAGTTTGAGGAACAAAAAAAAGTGTAAATCAGAAACAAACAGTATTTTGCTAGGAACAAAAAATGCAACAATTTAAGTGCATTTATCAAATACATTTAAAAATGGCCTTTTTTCCTTTTCTTTTCATGAACTTTAGTGTTTGTAACAAATTTTGTGTTCAGAAAATATTTCTTTCTTTTCCACATGCATAATTTCCACTGAAAAAAGACAAGTTATTTGTGTTTAGGAGACATTTCTGAGTTTATATATAAATAAGCCACTTGAATAATGAAGGGGAAAGTCAAAGAAAATGTAACAAAGTCACAGCCAAAGTCAGCTTTATTGTCCTTTCTTCTTACCACAGATGTGTTGAGAGAGGAACAAAATGTTTTTACAGGACACAGTGCTATATTCATCACAGAACAGCAGCATACAACAATGCAGGCAGGCAATAAATGCAAATACAATGCAACAAATACCAATACAGACAAGCTATACAATAAATAATACAATAAATAAGTTCTTCTCTAAATATATAATACAAACAACCAAAAAATAGACCAGTTGTTGGTCCACAGCAACTATAATAATTATGCTTGTATTGAACAGACATTTTCCAAAATTGGAGGTCAAAAAATGGGAGAAAGAAGATGCAACTCCTAACAACCCCACAAGACCTAATCAAGCACTAAAACGGTCACTCTCAGATTAACAGATTTACTTAAAGTTTTCATCTTTGAGAGAGGAGAAAATCAAGTTCCACTCTTTTTTCAAAAAAAAAAAATCCCAGGTGTTTCTGAGCTCAGTGCTATGAAGTGCTATGAAGCTGCTGGTATTCTCAGACCAATGGATTGACCACCCCAGAGTCAACATCACAGAATGTGTTTGGGATTATTTGGATTGTGAGAAGCAGAAAATACCACCAACTTCTAAGACTGAACTTTGGAGGTTTGGAAAAACATCTGCTTTCTTTGAAACAAATGAGAGCAGGTCTCCCAAAAATAATGAAAGCTGTAATAAAGGCAAATATTGGACACATTAAATACTGAAAAAAAAATATTTAATTTAAAAAAGGTTTCCATTTTTTCTATAACAGCAGCTGTGCAAAAAATGGGCCAAACTCACAGTATAATGGTTTTCACTGGTGCTTTTGGGCTGGTCAGGGTCCAGATTTAAACCCTACTGAGAATATTGGGTCTTACATTAAACACAAACTAGCTTGGCAGTGTTTTTAACTGTTTTAAGCCATCAGTGCTGAGTGGTACAATGTTGACTCTTCTTTCTGTAAAAGTCTGTCTACTGGTTTACACACTTCAGCGTTAAAAGAAAGATAAAAGCTATCCCATAATATGTTACTTTATCTATTTGTTTAATGACCATTAAAAACAATGTTCAGTCATTCTGAGCTTGGCCCATTTTTTGGCACAGGAATGTATTAGAGGTTTTGGCCTTCTCTTGTTAAACTGCCATTTTTGAGATACTTGGGTTCTTTTGGACAGCGACAGTATATTTAGGCTTCTTTGTAATTTTCTGTTAAACATTAGGTTTCTAATTTTTTTCCCTGATGCTGAAAAATACGCCTGTGTACAAAAGTAACTTAATAACCAGTTTGAGTGGAAATTAATTGAATAAGTGGAGGTCTCTGACTTCTGACAGTACTGTACATGGCATTTTTGTGTTTAGCCTATAGATTTATTTGATAATCATGAACATTTCACTATCAGTTTGTCTTTTGAATGAAAATCTTAAATGTTAAGGTTAATGAGGAATCACTAAAATAATGAAATTGTGGGTTCATGAAGGATAACTATGTGTCCAATAAGCAAAACACCTGTAACATACTGATCTAACATCTAGTGCTGAATTAACCTAAACCACACAGTCAGCAATTATTCTGCTGACAGCTGGACTCCTCCCTATCTCTTAACTGCTCAGCTATCAGTCAGCATAGGCAAGTTTTGGTAGCCACCATCCGTATGCATGCACACCACTTCACTGACTTTATTGAAGTGCTGGAATGATAGGTATGTCTGAGGGCCCACCCATTGGTTTATGAGAGAGGGGAGAAGGGGAGAAGCAGCATGCTACAGCTCGCAGGTCCTTTTATCTCTAGCAAGTGCCTGTGCATGTGTGTACGTGTGTCTCCGCTCATCTCCGCTCTACTGCTGGCATTCACACAGGCGGCCACGGTCAGATTGGATTTTACCAAAACCCTGATGGGCCACAAAGCTCACTGGCAGCTAATAGCAGCAGCTGGGACTGGCAGGTCGCAACAGGGAGATTATTTTTTTTCCCCACTGCTTTCACCCCAGATAAATGTTTCCCTATGTGGATAGTGGCAGATCAGAACCTGAGCTGTGCCTTCAAATATTCATTCCACCCCATCCAACCATGAGGCTGCGTGCCATTCCCAAACGTTCCCCTAAGGCCAGAAGAGGAGAGTAGGGAACAGAAAGAAGATGCTATGCTTCCTTGGGGATGATGAATCTTCCAGCGCCGCAAGGTCTTCTGGTCACTTGCATATTACTCCCCACGGGAACCATGAAGGCTTTGTTTGCTCTCATTTTGGCCGGCGCTTCAATGCACAAACATGTGGCTGGCATTCCAGCGTGTCTTGGAAGTTTACTATCCTAGTAAATGGATTTCTAAGCTAAACAACCTCCATGAAAAATGAAACAAACCGATGGTCCACTTAAAGCCAAACCTCTTCATCCTCTCAATGCCGCTGAAATGGGAGCACAGCTGCTGACCTAGTAAGGGTACACTCACAAAAGCTAAAAAGTCATAATTGCCTCTTAGCTTGAAGGCATGGTTCTACAATGGTTCTGTAAATATCCACTGAAAAGTTCTTCACGGAACTAAAAGTAGTTTTTTTACAGCATCACGTTAAAGAACCTTTTTTGGCACCTTTGTTTTTAACAGCACAGAACAAAATCAAGATTTCAAGATTTCTGTTCTTCCAGTGACATTCCTATCTCTAGTGTGTATGAGGTATTCTGGCATAGCTTGGTCTCTTTTTATGTTATATTTAGATAATCTCTTTGACTACTTACATATCCACAGAAGAGCGAAGAACAGTACAAACACAAGATTCAACCAACAAAGACTGTATTCATGAACATTTTGCCTGATGAAATAGTGGAGAAAATATGGTGTTTAGTAAATTTCTGTAATACAGATACACTGTTACACAAAATTATTGGGACACCTACACAAGCTTTCATGACATCTAATTCATAGGTATTATATGGAGTTGGTCGCCCTTTGCAGTTATAACAGCTTCTACTCTTCTGGGAAGCTTTCTACAAGATTTTGGAGTGTGTCTGTGTGAATTTTTGCCCTTTCATCCAGAAGAGCATTTGTGAGGTCAGATACTGATGTTGAACAAAACGGCCTGGTTTGTAATCTCCGTTTTAATTCATCCCGAACATGTTTGATGGGGTTGAGATCTGGACTGTGCGGGCCAGTCAAGTTCTTCCACACCAAACTTACCCAACCATGCCTTTATGGACCTTGCTTTGTGTGCTGGGGCTCAGTCATGCTGGAACAAAAAAGGTTCTTCCCCAAACTGTTCCCACAAAGTTAGAATCATACAATTGTCCAAAATGTCTTGGTCTTCTGAAGCATTAAGATTTCCCTTCACTGGAATTAAAAGTCCTAGGCCAACCCCTGAAACACAACCCTTTAGCATTATCCCTCCTCCACCAAACTTTACACTTGGCACAATGCAGTCAGGCAGGTAGTGTTCCCTTTACATTCACCAGACCCAGACTCATCCATCAGACTGCCAGATAGAGAAGTGTGATTCGTCACTCTACAGAATCTTTCCTCATGGCAGTGTGCTTTACAACACTCTCCCCGATACTATCGATCTATCGATCTATCTATCTATCTATCTATCTATCTATCTATCTATCTATCTATCTATCTATCTAGTGTATGGGTTGACTTATTTTCACTTAGAAAATCAAAAACCACTACATTTGATGAAGGGTACCAAAATTTTGACTGTAGCTGTTTTCTTAATAAAAATAAAAATAAAAATAATTGCATTATGCATTGATTTCTGGTCAGTTCTTTAACATTTACTGTATTATTCATAGTGAGTTAATTTGAACATTAACCATTTCAGAATTCCTTTAAATCTCTACAAAAGTGTAATATTCCTATTGTGCAAAACACGACCACAAAACATGTCAAATTTTTTGAAAAAAAGAAAGAATGAAAGTTTAAGCGTATCGACATAATGGAAAAATAAGATACTAACTATGAAGTACATCAATATGGCTCTGATGGTGTGTATGTACGAGGTGGAGAACTAAAGTTACAGTATGTATAGAGTGTTGCCTCCATGAATTGAGGTCAGTGTTGCATGGGCTCTCTAGACATCAGGCCCTGATGGAAGTTCACTGGTCACACTTTGGCAGCTCACTCCAGTGAGTAAACATCACCTGTAATTGTTGTGTACAGTAAACTACTGGCTACTAAATTGATCTTCTCAGCAATTCCTATAATTGTTGTGATTATATGTCTAGCACATTCTGTTTACTCTTTAGCTGTAAATCCAGTATTACTGTAGATATAGAGGAACATACTGTGTGACTAAGTGTGTTTTCACATCTACCTTGTTTGGTCCAAAAGTTTAGACCATTTAGTTTGGTTTGTACCAAAACAGCAGGTGTGAAACTTGCCTCGGACTATGGTCCAGAACAAAGGACCAAAATTCTTTGGGGAGTCTTGGGGAGAGGAGGTAATTTGGTCCACAGATCAAGTCAAATATCTAGTGAAAAAAGCATAAAAAATCAGAAACTTGTACTTTACTGAGAGGATGAGAAAGAGGAACATAATTATGTTTCTCCATTCAAATGGAGAAGGCTGCCTGCCAAATTGACAACACACTGATGTTAGATGCACGCTCCTCTACAAACCAATCAATGTAGGTGATGATGACAGGACTTCTTTAGTGCATTCACTAGTGCACTCACTAAATTGCAATGTAAGTCCAAAACTAACAGGATTAAATGCATGCAATGTAACAAAACATGAACCTTGGTTCAGAACTTGGTCCAAACTTTCAAGTATAAAAAAGGCCCTAAGCTGCCAGTAACAGTAAAAATTTACAATATCCAAAAAGTGTCCAAAATATGTGTTTGAACTTTGAGGTTGTGTACGTGAGCATGAGAGCGAAAGTAAGAGCGAGCGTCAGAGGCTGAGAGAGTGTACATGTTTGCATGCACATTAGTGTCTGAGTGCAGTCCATGTCCTTCTGGGGAATGCGTGTCTGCTCACCCTTATTCTGCACTGTGGGAACTGATTCGTTGGGATTTTTCTCCAACCTATCATTATTGAAACTGAAGCATAGCATGATCACACTCCCAGACTCAAAGCCTTGCTGCCAAATCTTCCACAAAGACACACTCCAATACACACACATGCAGAGAGAGAAAGAGAGAGAGCAGGCTCTGTTTATGATGAGCTGAGAATGTACAGGTTAAGGCAACCTGCTACAATTACACAAATACAAAGCCTTACAGTGATCGGTTTGCAGTGAAGACACAACAGTGGTACCTTGCAAGTGGCCTATATGTGGACCCACATTTCAGCTTCTCCCATAACTTGCATTTTAGCATCTTAGCAGTAGCTGAATAAATCATAGTGCTGTATGCTGCCAAATAGGTCTTGAGATTAATAACAGAGGAATAAACCTAAAATTGAAATTGTTCCAAACCTTAGAAAGTGGTCCTCCTGGATGAAGACCACAAGTGACTGGATGGACATGGGCTGTGACGTTAGAGGATGTGTGGCAGCAGAATTGCAGGTTTGCTAACGCTAGCAGAGACACTCGCACCCATTAGAGGCAGCGGCTGACTGCACCTCCCCGGCATTTCCCTCTCACACGTACATCGAAGCCACACTTACCACACTCATTTACTGTGTGGAGAAAGAAAGAGCACAGGCCATATTCTCACACACACACATGTTCATTTGCTGTGCAGACAGTGCTGTTCAAGCACAATGGCTATCAAACATTTTCTCATGAGCTATGGTTCATAAATGCACACACATACATTTGCAGAACAATAAACTCTATAGAACTTTGTCTTCTTAGGGAAAATGGATGTCTTGCCGTCTTCTGACAAGGGTGACTCCCGTAAGAAATCCAGAGAAGTAGTTGTTTTGTCTTGAGAAGTAAGCAAAGTTGACATAAGAATCTCATGCAAATAATTCTAGGCCAGTGGACATGTCTCAACAGAAGCAAATAAGCTCTAATGTTAATTTTCGTGGTATCTTTGCTTGCTGTGATTTGCTTCTTGCATTGAGCAACCCTATGATACATGAATCCAATGATGCTGCACAAGCAGAATTTCAGTGCATCCAGCAATGCAGATGTTTCCTACTTGGTGTACAAATGCATATATTAATATTGTAAGAATGTTTCTTTCTTTCCTACATCTACAGAATGGCTTTAGTCAAAGACTTTCCCAATTCAGGCAATGTTGACTCAGGCAATGTGTCTCTCTCATTGCTGGAGAGGGCTGTTTTTCTTTCCATACCAAGAGAGAGAGCAAGAGAGAGAGAGTCTTTGTATTTGAGTATGAGTGCATAGAGCAAACTCAGTGTGCATGTGAAACGGAATAAGTGAGTTTGTAATTGGAAGAAAACATGAGACCAGTTTTGACTCTGAGCCCTTCCAGAGTACTGTATCTGACCAGCAAGCACAGGCATATTTATCCTTTCATATTTCTCTTGGCAGATCAAGCAGATAGAGAGCAAGGCTCCTGAACAATCCTCAAAACCATCATACAACACTGTAAAATGCACGCTCTGAGAACAATGTACCGGATACTCACTTTGGGCTTGTTTCCCAGGCATAGATTAAGCCTAAGTCTGGACTACAAAAGCTTTTCAATAGTAAATCATCAGTGATGTTACAGTTTTGTCCTAGAGTAAGCTTAATCCATGTCTGTCAAACCCACCCTATATGTTCAAAAGCTTGTAGACACCAGCTTATCAACATTTTTTATGAAATCAAGGGAATTAATAGGGAGCTTGTCCTCCCTTTGCTGCAATTAAAGCTTCTACTCTTCTAGTAGGGCTTAACACTAGATGTTGGAACACTGATTTGCGGATTTAACCGTCTTCAGCCACAAGAGCATAAATAAGATCCGGTACTGATGTTGATTAGTTCTGGGTTATAAATGTCACTCTAACTCATCCCAAAGGTACTGGATGGAGCTCCATCACTCCAGAGAACACAGTTTCACTGCTCCATAGCCCAGGGCCTTTATACCCTTCTAGCTGGGTATGGTGACCTTAGGCTTATGTGCAGCTCCTCCCAAGCATCATATTGTAGCAATGCTTTACTGTGGAGGTCTATGGTGATCATCCAAGCTGTGTGTATGCAACTGAATGTGTGTATCAGCAGTGTATATCTGTGTGTGTGTGAGAGTATTGTTTGCATAGCCTGTACATTTTCATTTCTTTACATACATAATTTGCTAATAAGCAAGAACATAACTCACAATTCAAAACACAATAATTGAATCCAGTGGACCGAAGCTGAAAGGATGTCCCACTGGCTTCCATGGTCATATTTCAAATCAACAGGTTTTCTGTAGTACAAGGAAATGCATGAAAATGTTTAGTGGTAAATAACCATGTTGATACACTTACTGAAAATCTAAAGCCTTTGACCAGTAAGAGGCCAACTCAAGTCAAAGCAGATGTCCTGATGAATAAACTCTGTCTGATGTCAAATTATCCGATTTTTTTCATCTTAGAAGATTGCATTTGTACTTTTCATAGAAGTCATTCATACAAATTTTGTCCATTTAAAAAAACGTATTGTTTTGCCTTTGTTTTAGTGCAGTTACACTTGGTTTGACAGTTGGGGTATGTTTTGGTCCAAGTCGGTGAGGTGTTCTTTTCTTCAAATGCTGCTTTTGTCCCTAAACATACCTTTGGTGTTTGTGGCCAAAGAGTTGAATTTTTACATTATCATTCCACAACAGTTAAGGTTTTCCTCTGAGGACTCTTCCATGCAGATCATGGAATGCTGCATATGGCATGACACTTCTGTGCTATCTAATCCTTCCTAAAGGCCCTTTGCTGTCATATGGGGGTTTTACTTTGCCTTTCTAGCCTGAATACAAGCAGTTCTATCTGAGAGTCACTTCTACACTTACTGTCAACTGCCTTTTCTAAATGTTATTTCAGACAGTGGAAACAGAAAGCACTTATATCATTTTATTATAGTCTTCCATGCTTTGTTGGCATTGATCAGCTTCATTGTCTGTTCCAGAGCCAGCTGCCTAAAGGAGCTTATGGATGTTGAGTGTCAGCACAAAGTTTGAAGAGCCAGAAAATATATTGTGCTGTAGAAGTGTCATCAGCTGGATATTCCTAATGACAATTTTTGACATGCAGAATCAGACCTCAATTAAGGTCAATTAAGTTAATAAAATTCTGAAATTTTACAATTGGAAGGGTTTACAAAAGTTTGCACATGCCAAAGTTAATACTGTTTCTACTTTTAATGTTAATTCAATATAAAATAACTAAAGTTGAAAGAAAATGTTATGTTTTTAATGTTTTTAAAACAGTTTGTGCAGAGGTTGTTTTTACTCCATTTCACTTCACAAACCTAAATGTAATTTGGCCAGGGTGCTCAAACCTTGTCCAATACATATTATATCTATATGTAAGTACCTATATTCATTGTAATTCTATGTTATACAATCATAACAATTTAAGTCAAAAAGAAGAATTTTTAAATAAAAATATTTTGCAAAAGCCTAAACCAGCTATTAGGAGTGTACTTTGTGTACTTCTGGTGCCGGTCCCAAGCCCAGATAAATGGTGAGGGTTGCGTCAGGAAGGGCATCCAGCGTAAAACTTGTGCCAAAACTATCATGTGGATCACAAATATGTTTGCCATACCGGATCGGTCGAGGCCGCCTCCGGTGCTGTTGACCAGTAGGGTCCCGGTGGAAATACTACTGGACTACTGTAGGTCGAAGACCATCAAAGAGGAGAGGAGGAAGGCGGGTTAGAAGGCAGCGAGAGAGAAGGAAAGGCAGGAGTGTGGAGGTTAGAGTAGGGACTCTGAACATAGGGACAATGACTGGTAAAGAGGCAGAGAGCTTGCAGACATGATGGAGAGAAGGAAGGTAGATATTCTGTGTGTCCAGGAGACCAGACGGAAAGGAAGCAAGGCCAGGAACATTGGAGGTGGATTCAAACTGTTCTATCATGGTGTAGAGAGGAAGAGAAATGGAGTAGGGATAATCCTAAAGGAACAGCTTGTGAAAAGTGTTCTGGATGTAAAGACAGTGTGAGGCAGGATCATGAGCCTGAAGTTGGAGGTTGATGGTGTAATTTTGAATGTGGTCAGTTCATATGCACCACAGGTTGGTTGACAGTTAGAGGAGAAAGAGGAATTTTGGAGTAAGATGAATGAAGTGGTAGATGGTGTCCCTAGAGAGGAGAGATTAGTGATTGGTGCAGACTTCAATGGACATGTTAGTGAAGGGAACAGAGGGGATGAAGAGGTGCTGGGTATGTATGGTGTGAAAGACAGAAATGCGGAGGGTCAGATGGTTGTAGATTTTGCAAAGAGAATGGAAATGGCTGTGGTGAACATGTATTTTCAGAAGAGGGAAGAACAGAGGGGGGCGGCACGGTGGCGTGGTGGGTAGCGCTGTCGACTCACAGCAAGGAGGGCCTGGGTTCGGTTCCCCGGCCGGGTGACCAGGGTCTTCTCTGTGTGGAGTTTGCATGTTCTCTCCGTGTCTGCGTGGGTTTCCTCCGGGTTCTCTGGTTTCCTCCCACAGTCCAAACACGTGCAGTCAGGCCAATTGGACGTGCTAAATTACCCCTAGGTGTGAGTGTGTGAGTGACTGTCTGTGTCTGTCTCTGTGCCCTGCGATGGGCTGGCGACCTGTCCAGGGTGTATCCTGCCTTCCGCCCGAAGACTGCTGGGATAGTCTCCAGTGAGAGGATGCCTGATGAGTGGAGAAGCAGTGTACTGGTCCCCATTTTTAAGAACAAGGGTGATGTGCAGAGCTGCAGTAACTACAGAGGTATAAAGTTGATGAGCCACACCATGAAGGTATGGGAAAGAGTTGTTGAAGCAAGGCTAAGGCGAGAGGTTCAGATCAGTGAGCAGCAGTTTAGTTTCATGCCCAGAAAGAGTACCACAGTTGCAATTTTTGCATTGAGAGTGTTGGTAGAGAAGTACAGAGAAGGTCAGAAGGAGCTACATTGTGTCTTTGTGGATCTAGAGAAGGCATATGATAGGGTGCCAAGACAGGAACTGTGGTACTGTATGAGGAAGTCAGGTGTAGCTGAAAAGTATGGTAGGGTGGTGCAGGACATGTATGAGGATAGTGAGACAGTGGTGAGGTGTGCAGTTGGAGTGACAAATGGTTTCAAGGTGAAGGTAGGGTTACATCAGGGATCAGTTTGAGCCCCTTCTTGTTTGCAATGGTGATGGAAAGGTTGACAGATGAGGTCAGGCAGGAGGCTCCATGGACCATGATGTTTGCAGATTACATTGTAATCTGTGGTGAGAGTAAAGAGCCAGTGGAAGAGAATCTGGAGAGGTGGAGGTTTGCACTGGAGAGGAGAGGAATGAAGGTCAGTAGAGACAAGACAGAATACATGTGTGTGAATGAGAGGGAGGCAGATGGAAAGGTGAAGATGCAAGGAGTAGAGGTCGTAAAGGTGGATAACTTCAAATATCTTGAGTCAACCATCCAGAGCAATGGACAGAAGTGAAGAAGAAGTGGAAGAAGTAGAAAAGAAGTGAAGAAGAGGGTGCAGGCAGGATGGAGTGGGTGGAGACGGGTGTCAGGGGTGATGTGTGACAGAAGGATAGCAGCAAGAGTGAAAGGGAAGGTTTACAAGACAGTAGTGCGTCCTGCTATGATGTAGGATTTAGAGACTGTGGCTCTGTCTAAAAGACAGGAGGCTGAGCTGGAGGTGGCGGAGATGAAGATGCTGAGATTTTCGTTGGGAGTGACAAGGATGGACAAGATTAGAAATGAGCAGATCAGAGGGACAGTGAAGATGGAGCAGTTTGGAGATAAAGCCAGAGAGGCCAGGTTGAGATGGTTTGGACATGTGTTGAGGAGGAATAGTGGATATATTGGTCAAAGAATGTTGGAGATGGAGCTGCTGGGTAGAAGGAGAAGAGGTAGACCTCATAGAAGGTTTATGGATGTAGTGAAGGTGGACATGGAGATGATTGGTGTAGAAGTAGAGGAGGCAGTGGATAGGGCAAGATGGATGCAGATGATCCGTTGTGGCGACCCCTAAAGGGAGCAGCCAAAAGAAGAAGAAGAAGATTTTGCAAAAGCCTCTAATGAGTAGATCACATTCACCTGAGAGTTGTATGAACTGTGAAAACCTGACCCTTTTAGGCAAAGGCACTGACATAGTCAATTTTCTTATAATAACTTTTCTTTGTTCTAAACTTTTCAAAATTCTAAACCTTTCATTTTCAGATTTTCAATGTTTTAAATGTGTTCAATGTTTTCTGACTATACCATAAACTTTATCTCAGGTTTGTTTACACTTGTAAAAATATAATGATAACAATAAAAAACTTTTTACAAAGTTATGCCAATTTTGAAGCTCCTCACTTTTCTCTGGTTTCCCTACAATTTCTGCACAGTTTTGTCCCGAAAATCAACAAAAACAAGCACACACATATACACACTCACTGTCGTGAGAAGTTAAATGTCTGGACAAAACAGCTGATGAGTGTGTCTGGCCCAAGTGCTCCAGCACTGCCCCTCCAGCCCGGAGGAAACAGCCCATAAATCTGAGCGGCGGGCTGAGCAGGCAACTCCCGTTTACTCAGGTGGCCTCCTCCATCACCCGCCGCCACACACTCACGCTCAGCTATTGTCTCCAAAATGCTATACAACTCTGAAGACAAAGAGGGAGCGGAGGAGAATGCTGGACTTATAGAGCTCCCATTGTGTTCACACTCACTGACACACACTTGGGAAAAGTGACAGGCACTCCATAATGTTCAGCAACTCTGTGTAAACAGCAGTGATGTGTTTGTGCTTATCTGTGTGTCTTCAGCCGGCCTCAGACTGAGGGTTACATTACTGAGGTCAACTAGGACATGATACTGTCTGGATTTCAGTGATTTATGCCTGTCATGTGTAGACACTTCTATACTGGGTACAGGAAGAGAAGAAAAAGAGAAAGTGGGATTGAAATTAGGGTGTGATTGAGAGAAATTAAAAAATGACTTACAAAAAAGCTGGTAATAAAAACAGACAGTTTAAACAGAAACAATATGCATGAGAACACGCCATGGTGTATACTTATGAAATCCATACGCCATGTTTATCACTAAAGAGTGATAAACTCAGTTTACTTCTAATATGTACAACATTTCCACATAAAACTCATTAAACACTATTTTCAAAGTAAATATACACAATTATTACATTAACATAGTTTTGTATTTATTTACATATTTAAATCAATGCATCACTGTAAAAGAACATCTTTAAAACTCTGCACTTCTTTTTACTTGCAGCTTATATACTAAACTGTGATTATACTGATGGTAAACCTAAAGCTGCATGAACATGCAGAACCTTTATGACTAGTGTTGGAATGTTCATAAATCTACAGCCGGCACGTGATACAATCGTCTCAAGAATTTATCCACCTAGATCTCAAACTCAAACTTCTTCCAGATATTTGTGTACATACTGTAACTTGCCTATTGCATTTAATTTAGTCTGGCTGGATTTATGAGAAATTACTCAGTCTGTGCTGTTTCACCTAAGGGGTCATTGTATTGAATCAATAGAGTATTGTACTAAGGTGCTGCTGTGGTTGTTACTCATAGGATTTTATCTACAGAGGAGATTTATGACACACCTGTTTAATTAAATAATGTCAGTGTTGTTTTGCCATGAATAATGTCTTAAAGGAATAGGCAAAAAAAGTAAAAGTACAAAAACACTCACTTTCAAACACATCCAAACATTTTAAAGATAAGCAGACTTTCCTATTTATTAAAAATTGTATTGGTCAGTTAAGCAGATTAGAAGTTGTAAGAATAAAGAAAATATGTAAGAAAATGTAAGTAAAAAGAGAAACACACCCACACTACAGGCAGTGCAGTGTTATAGCCGTCCAGCACCAAATCTTGTAGTCATGTAGTGCTATAGATACCCTTCTAGAGTCTTTATGAGGCTGACAGGTCAAACCAACTAACCCTTCAATAAATCTCTCCGCTTTGGTTACTGTTGCTGTCTGACAAGTTACTAACTGCAACATATCATGCCAGTTTCAGAAAGAAGCATCTGAAGGCTATATAAAGCAGCCTAATAGTGCTAAGAAGAAAAAGAGGCTGAATTCTTCACATCATATTCACAACAGGGAGAGTAAATGTATGATTATAATGCATCTGGATTTGTGTTTTCAGGAGTAGGTGCACAGACACATTAACATTCACAGTGCTGCGGTTAGCAAACATAGCCATGTACCTTCATACAGATGTGCCTGTTCTGTGTGATTTTTGACAGTTTTAATTGGTAATGCAGTCGCCCACACTGTCCAGATCCCACACATCTCTTATGTTTTTAGTTTAGTAAATGGGTTCGTGTTCTTTGTCATTGCCCACCACTGCTTGGTTTTGTGATTTCTGACATGGTGTGACATTTTCTAAAAAGATAAAAGCAGGTCTGTACAAAGGAGTAGCAGCTTAAGGAAATGGCAGCCTGATTGAAAATGAAACTGAATTTCATTTACTACATGAAGCAGATAGATTAATTCAGAGACACAGAGCAAGGCAAACATATTATTAGCCATGTAACAGCCATGCTAAAATCACATTTCTGTCAGAGCAAGGGACTGAACTGCAAACTCAAAATCAGGTGAAGATGTCATCCATTATATTATATTACTGGCATAAATTAATTCATTATAATCCTCTTTGAGCTGGGGGCTCTTTGAGAGCTCCACAGTGTGTCACACATACACAATAAGAAAATCTTGGTTTAAACAAATTATCAGCACCTCTGGCATTATGTGTGATTATTGTTGTTCAAAATAGCACTTTCTTTTTTTCTCCTCAGTTTAGTCATATCCAATTTCAATCACTAGTTAGGACTTCCGCAATCACATAATATAGCACTAGGAGATCAAAGGCAAACACAAGCTTCTGCCTAGTCATGTGAATCCAGCGACTGCATCTTTCGAATATTATGCATGCTGATCAACTGGTGCAGTTGGAGGGCAGAAGAGCCTTTTTGGGCTTTATCTGTGCACATCTTGTAGCTAAATAAATAGCACCAATCCTGAAGCCTGAATTCTGTCCTTACTTTAAACAGATTTTGCTGAACTATTCCAAATATTTGTGAACTTAAAACTACATTGTACAGCTTTTCTGCGCAACAAAACCTAGCACTGTCTTTCTGACCTTACTTGAGAGGCCTGCTAAGGTCTTGTCAGGCTCACCCACAGAAACAGAATCCATTTGATCTCAGCTCTTTTAAGAAATGTGCCCATGCCCCTCCTGATTGCAGCCAGTCAGTCAGGGCCATGCTTGCAGCCTCGCCTCACGTTGGCCAAGAGTGCTCATTTTTCATTTTCCTTCACTCGTTTAACAGAGTGACTGGGGATTTGTTTTTGAAAAGCCTCAGGAGGGGGGTTGCCGGTTTGCCGAATTTGAACCATTTGAAGCACTGGGGCTGGTTCTGGTCTGGATTAAAGAAATGGCCCATTCATTTAGGTCTGTCAGAGTGGAATGGTTTGCAGACTCGCTCTGCTCAGCCTGCTCCTTCGCTCGAAAACTGGTCACTCACTAACGTTAGCCTTCTGATCTCATTATGTAATTTACCTCAACTAACAGGCAGAGTCGCAGAGAAAGCCGGTTGCCCTGTCCCACCATCACCAGCTCCATCACATCTCACTAATGCAGTCTCATTAATGTGAACTCTTTAAACATTCCCAGTAACCACCTGACTGCTATTTAAAAGCTTAAGCATCATTCTCTGTATTACAACCCAAATTCCAATGAAGTTGGGACGTTGTGTAAAACATAAATAAAAACAATATGATGATTTGCAAATCCTTTTCAACCTCTATTCAATTGAACGCACTACAAAGACAAGATATTTAATGTTCAAACGGATAAACTTTATTGTTTTTTGCAAATATTCATTCATTTTGAATTTGATGCTGATGGGTTGTACAGGAAATACTTCAAAAACATGCTATTTAGCAATCATCTGTAATCTCCAAGCTAAATACTCTGGAAAAAATGAATGACTAGACAGAGTAAGAAATTCTTGTTTAATGTATTACATCTAAACATCGTGATTAATCTTTACTGAGCTCATTTTGCAGATCTAGATGTGCTAAACTGTTTTAGTTGATCCAACTTTAAATTTTTTACTGATCATGGCTGAGTTTCCCAAAAGCATAACAGCAGAAAGATGAATCATAAATGATAGAACAAACATCACAGTGAACACCCAAAGATGATCTTAGCACTAAGATGCATTTGGGAAACTGGCCCAAACTCTTAACATTCAGCCATAGAGATGGTGAGGTAGAATCTTGGTTAATGTTAATGAGTTTGAAGTGGTACACTAACATGAGAAATATGTGGGGCAACATCATGTGTTTTCAGTATTTCTAGTAATGGCCCAAATAATTCAAACACTAGAGTATTTGTTTGTAACAGTGGCATTCAATTCTCTGTTTAGTATTCAGAACTTTTTTTTCAGACAAAAATTGCAGCCTAAACTACAAAACATTTCATTAAAAAACAATTTAATCCAGATGAATGTTACCTAAAACTTTAAAGTTTCAAACCTGTTTGGTAAGGTGAGCTCAGGTAGTAGACAAGAGTAACACTGGTGCTGCTGCTGCCGCCAATTCCAAGGTGGTTCCTCCTGTGTTCCGACAGGCCACTAGTTCCAAAAGGTCCTCAGTCCTCATGCCCACTCTCTGTAGCTCAGCTGTGACTGAGCTCAACATGGCTTGCATCTCGTCCACACTGATTCAAGATTCAAGACTTTATTGTTAGTTGTAAAGAGAAATAGTTGCACTGTACAATAAAATTCTTACTCAGCACTTCCCCCTGGCCTTGAATACTTTCACATACACTATATAAATACGAATTACTAAGTGAAAGAAAGCACAAAAAATAGAAGCAAAATAGAAGAAGTTTTCTGTATGTGCAAAATTACTATTTATATAGGGAGCCTCCCTTTACTCTCAAAACTGCTTAATTTCCTCATGGCATGGATTTCACAAGATATTGGAAACATTCCTTTGAGATTTTGGTCCATGTTAGCATGATTGCATCATATAGTTCCTGCAGATTTTTCATCTGCACTTTCATCTCCTGTTCTACCACATCCCATTGATGGTCTTTTGGATTCAGATCTGGTGACTGGGAAGGCCACTGAAGAACAATGAAGTCATTGTCACGTTTATGAAACCAGTTTGAGACAAATTTTGCTTTGTGATATGGTACATTATCATGCTGGAAGTAGGCATTAGAAAATGGGTAACTTGCAGGGATGGGGGAGTAGCTAAGTAGTGCGCTACTTTTTGTAGCCAACTAAAAAAAATTAGCTAATAGCTGTAGTGCCTACAATTTTGTGTAGCTATAGTGATAATTATTGCTACAATTTTGCTACAGGCTTCAGTCAATCTGTGCAAAATGTGAACCACAGAATGTGGTCGTTGACTGGGCTAGTGGTCACTGTGCAATCCTGAATGAGCTGCAGACAATTTAAGCAAACGGGCACACACTGGTCACACATGCTGATCACCCTTTACTAGCAGGCTTAGCCCAGTGGTCACCACCAAAATGTTAAGAAGAGCCATTTTGTCCTTTTAACAAAAGTCAATCCACTTTGGGAGCCACAACATTTAATGTCCATTTTACCATCACGGCTGTAATTATGTTTCAGTGTGTGCTGATGTGCTAATACAGACTAAAAATATAATACAAACCCAAACTCGGACTCACTTTGCTCTGCTTTAACCTTTAGCTAAGCTGTAGATGTCTTTCTCGCAAACCCGGCAGGAAACTTTTCTGCAAAAGCAGAATTTCTTGTAAAATGTCTCTCAGCGTTTGAGGCTGAAGTCACTTCTCCTTCACCAGCTTCTTGTTCGAATTCTCCCATTCCACCTTAAAAGGCGCAGCAGCAATGTACATTCTGACGCCTCGTGCACCATTGAACATTGATGGAACAGGAGAATATGAATGAGCAGCTGACTTCATGACTTAGTGTTTGACGGTTTCACATTGAAGACGTATCAGGAACCCAGATGGATTGATTATAAATGTAAATTTATCATTTATAAATAAAGTCCATTCATCTCCAAATTATCAAAGTTCAGATGAAATCTTTCTTTGAAATGTTTAAATTGGAGCAATTTTGTTTGATTTATATTTGGTTATTTTTTTTTATTTTTCTTAGGAAAAACCTGGAATGATTGACGTTGCTTTTACTTACAACTTTTTGTTGGATATCATGTCTTTGGTTTTGTAAGTTTGATTGTTGGCTACACTTTTTGGTGGTCTTTTTGTATATTTACAGCTTTTTATTTGTGTGTTTCTTTCTGACACATCATTAAATGCAGTGTCTTGTTCACACTATCAGTTGGGCTTGTTTGGTGTGTCCAGTGGTGATTCACAAACATTCTGACAATCACGCTTTGAAAGTAGCTGCACATGGTCAGCAACAATATTCGAATAGGCTGTGGCATTCAAGCAATAATTTGTCAGTACTAACAGTCTTACAATTTGTCAGGAAATATTCCTCACACCAATACACCACCTCCATCAGCCTGGACTGTAGACATGAAGCAGGCTGTGTCCATGGATTTACATTGTTTGAGATGCTTTTCTGCTCACTGCAATTGTACAGAGTGGTTACCATTCATTCATAAGACTTAGTCTGACCATTCTCCATTGACCTCTCTCATCAACAAGGCATGTCCATTTACAGAACTGTCACTCACTAGATGTGTTTTCTTTAGTGCACAGTTCTGAGTGAACTCTAGAGACTAGTCAAATAGTGACACAAAATAGATATGTACCTTGTGCTATGGCAACTTTCAGCACTATGGCAATTTCTCTTCGGAATGTTTACTGGAAGGATCGGATTCATGGATGTGTTTCTCCTCTTCCATTTTGAGGTGGAACAACACACCAGTGTGACGTGTTGAAAATAGAAACAAGGCCTGTCAAAAATTTCTCACTGCATCACACTCTGCCATTCACAGCTGATGTAGGTATTTTGTTGATTGTAATGGAAGCGTTCTGGTCACTGACTGTTTTGAGTACTTGTTCAGAAAAAAACATGTTTTTTGAAGATTGTAAAATGCTGTTAGGCCTAGCTCTCAATCCATTAGTGTGGATTCTGTCATGTTTCACATAAAGTCAAGTGCACAATGATTTCAGCATTTCATGTGCAGTGTTTTTTACTGAAAGTGACGAGGAAAAACCATTACCTCAGCACCATATTAGCTGCACAGTTAATAATTGCAGTCGCATTTATGTAGTTAACGCTAATTGTCGCAATCAGGCCTAACTAAGCCAACGCGTATGGCGCTGATGGAAGTGTTGGGCTAAGGTCACATTAGCTTTTAGTGCTTTTGAGTTAGTGTGCAACTAAGAACAGACTACATTAAGTAGTCTGGCTACTCTTTCTGTCTGCTCCAATTGGGATAATTGAATGTGACTCCAGCTCCATTTTCTACTGCCTTTCTTCTCTGAGAGCATTAACACAGGGAAACTAACACACGTGTATACCTCTGCGTGCACGCACACACACACACACACACACACACACACACACACACACACACACACACACACACACACAAACATCCACTTAAACAGTCAAGACAAAAACATTATCACTTTTTAAATCACTTCTAGGTTTATGAAACAATCGCTGGAAAAAAATCAAAAAGACTTTCTACAGTTTGTCCTAGACAACAATAACATCAGATGGAAAGACAATGGAGATTCTTGCTTAATGGGCTGATATCCTACATTTTTCTTGCATTTAATTTTTTCCATCTGTGATCCACATATGATGTTTGTGTGATTCCATGCTTCAAAAATGTCTTAATTCATTTTTCCAAACCAAATTCATCTTTGTGCATCATTGTAAAAGCAGTCCAGGCTGAAACATTCATTATAACTCCAGTCTGAATGGTGGGGCTAAACTGTTGTAGGCTGAATTGATGGATGACTTCACAAAAATGTTGATTTCAAAACAGGCTGTTTTTGCAGATTAGATTCCATAAATGGACTGTAATGACTGTAATGAGCGGGGAATGAATAGTACATTTTGAAACTTTGAAGGAAAATTTGGATTTGTATGAGATGGGTCTACTACCGAGTCTCCTCCAAGGAGACAACATTCATGTTTATCTGCAACTCTTCTTTCCTTTATCCCACTGGTATCTTGTATATCCTTTTTGTCTAAGCTATTTCTGTTAAAGAATTTCAGGAGAATTGCCATGACATCTCCTTACCTACACTTGATGTTTTCATGATGGCAATATAATGGTAAATTTGAAAAAAAAAATGTCTACATTGTCTAAAAAACTTTTTTTAATTCAATCATGGCAGATAGGTATATGCAGGGCAAAACAGACAAAACAGCCTTCAAAAAACTTAAAAACTTTCTCTCAACACCAACATGTCTCTGGCATTGATTAATGTATTAGTTACCTTTTTGTGCTGTAGTTATTAGAGGCAGCACTGTAAAGAGATCAACACGTTTCTCTAGAAGGAAGCATATCACACTACTCTGAATGATTTCATTTGCATTTTAAAATTCGAATTATAGAGAAATCTAGAAATATTGGTGGAATTCTTCTTTGAAGGACTGTGTGAGACTGACATGTTTTGAGCCCATTCAGTAATCACCCTGATCCACTGCAGCAGTGTTTTTCCAGGTGGCCATTTCACACCTGGCGCATTTAACACTCATTACCACCATGTGAAACCCTCCTTTGACGGATGACACGCCTGTTTTCATGTGCCCCATATAAACACAAGTATGAGAGGAAAGCTGTTTTAAAGTGAGCCATGTTCTCAGTGGAGCCCTGCCCAGTCGTCCACCCTGCTCCATTTAACACCTCACCTCAGATTGAGCATAAAGCTACACTGAGCATGAGCCATTTAATTTTGAACAGCTTTGGCTGGGGCCTTTCTGATGTGGGCACAGCGACAAAAGACACATGTTATGGGAATGTGGGCTTGATTAGTTGTGAAAGCAAGCTTACAGGCTGTTGAAAAGCCCCAGTACGGTGATCTGCCTTAAAGGGAGTGGTTCCGTCCCAAAGACAGGTGTGCAGGTTAAAGGGGAAGCCGTCTGGCTCAGGCTGCCAGAAAGTAAGCACGAGATGAGCGGGAACAGTAAATCACAAACACACTCAGACCCTCTCCATCAGCACTGATCAAGGGATGCCGACCAGTCGGCCAAAAGGCCCACATCAAAGTGGGGTGGTTCCGCTTGTGCGAGCACTGGGGGCCATACAGTGGCTGCACTGGACTGGCCTGCATTAGGTGTAGATGAGGGAACAAAGCTCTGAGAGCCGAACAGGAAGCTATTTAGGATAATTTGGAATGATTGAGATCTTGCAGTGATTTTTAGCATCTACAAACCAGGCTTCCTCCTATTAATGTACTGTTTTTAACCAACAGGAATTAAAAGAGTAGTTTTCAAAACTAGAGACTTATGATGTTTTTGTAGATAACAGGCATTTTTAATGATTACTTCTAAATAAAATGAAATATATTATATATATATATATATATATATATATATATATATATATATATATATATATATATATTCCAAAATATAAATAAACTATTCAGAAATAGATTTTCAACGTATTGCATTTTTGAATGGCCAATCAACCGTTAGTAAAAGATATTGTAAAAACATTTAACAAAACCTTCTGCAAATTTTTTTTTATTTGAACTATAAAGGATAAAGCAAACTTTGTGTTGGTTTTGTAGAGACAGGACAATAAATGGCAAAAAAAGTAAATCACCAAAGTGTGCCAGAATTCAGCCCTCCAGAACTGAAGCTCTTCACCTCTCATTTAAAGAGAGTTGGGTGACTGGGTCTAAAACCAGAGAATGAGAATATGCATTTCTGCCACAAAGTCTACTCCACTTCTTCAATATACACTATATGGCCGAAAGTATGTGGACATCTCACCATCACATCTATATGAGCTTGTTGGATATCCCATTCCAAAACCAAGGCCATTGGGAAAAGACAAGGAGTATGTCTGTGGGAATTTGTGCCCATTTAGTCAAAAGAGCTTTTGTGAGGTCAGGCACTGATGTTGGATGAGAAGGCCTGACTCACAATGAAATGTTCCAATTCATCTCAAAGGTGTTACTAGGCTTGAGGTCAGGGTTCTGTGTAAGCCACTTGTCAGAACATGTAGTTATGGACCTAGTTCTGTGCATAGGAGCACAGTCATATCGGAACAGTAGGTGGCTTTCTATAGGCATCTGCCAAACTCAGATTTGTCCACCAGACTGCCAGATCCATTAGAGTCCAGGAAACACATTTACACTGCTCTAAAGTCTTGGGCAGCTTAGGCTTGTGTGCAGCTGCTCAGCCATGGAAACCCATTTCTTGTGTTGATGTTGCTTGCAGAGGCAGATTAAAAGCTCTGCAGTGACTGATACAACAGATGAGGGCTTCAGCAGTCAGTGGGGAAATTTCTGGAACTAACTGAAACTGGCAAAGGTGGCAGTCTATGACAGTGCTGCATTTAAAGTCACTGAGCTCTTCGGTACGATCCATTCTACTGCCAGTATTCTCTATGGAGAACACATGGCTATGTGGTTGATGTCGTACGCCCGTTAGCAATTAATGTGTCTGAAACACCTAAACTCAATTATTAGGTGGGGTGTCCACATACTGTACTTTTGGTAAACAACACTAGACACTGTGGCTGATTAAATTACTTAGGAAGTGAATTTTACAGTATTAGAAAGTTAACATTTCAGTTACTCTGTCTCTGTCTTACTCTTCGCTACTTGTGAATTTTGGTCAGTGATGTTTGCCTGAGGCCTAAATTAACAAGCCTATTTTCCTATCACACAATAAGGCCTTTGGTTGGGCTGCAGTTCAACATAATCACCTTATTGTGATTAATCTTATTGGCTCTCAGAAATGTCTGCACCTCTTAAATGTTGTTTTCAGCATGTTTCACATGCCTTACTGTTCTCAGTCCCTTTTATTTCTTTCAATTTGTGGTTTGATTGTTAGGAAGTGATGACTGCAATATATGGGGAACAGTGGTCCGGCTTCCAAGCTTAGCCTTATTTGATTGAATGGCTGATATGTTTGGACTATTACACCCAAATTAACGCTTGTGCATTCAGCCAATGTCAGTGAGATGCCAGCGGAAAGCAGACAAAGAGCTTTTTGCAGTGAGAGACTAGTGAACTTCTGTGTTTTTAGCAAAGCAGAGTGACGGAAGCGTAATGTGTTCCAGGGGCTCCTCAGTGCTGCTCTGCCACCAACCAGCTTTAGCCTTCTCCATTTCTAACAACAATAAACAGCTGCCACTTGGTGCTAAGTCTTCTCAGCCTGTTTCCCAACCCCAAACAAAAGCTCCTCCACTGCAGGTCTTTTCTCAGCCCACCCAAACGTTTAGAGACAGTGGGCTTGACCCTGATGGAGGATGAGGTCTCTACAGCAGGCCCACACTGACTTAGAGGTGCTATTGTTTGACTAAGTTGCATAACTGAGATATTACACCTCTTTTTGACCAATGAAGTCCAGATGAAGGTGAAGTGTGTGTCTATGAATGTGATGAGGAACGTGCCAGAAGGATTCAGCCCTTGCTTGTGACATGCCATCTGTCTGGTTCATGTTCATGGGATGCTTTAAAGACACAACTAGTATTCAAGAAAACATGGGAAGATAAAGTCTGTGATAAATAAAACAACATTGGAAATCTAAGCTATTCAACTATAATTAAGTAATACTTGGAACATATATGTTAAACACTCATTATCCATTTGATCACTTACCACATAGGTGACCAATGTAGCTCTAAAATGATAAACTATAGTCCATCTGTTTCTCTGTAAACCTTTTTAGCCTTTCTTTGCCTTGCCAGCTCAACAATAGTCAGAACCCCCACAGGACCACCTCTGAGCAATTAAAGTGAACCTCAGTGGATTCTCAACAGTGACACTAAAAAAATATTGCCATTTTAGTGGGTGTTGTGCTGGTATGAGAAACACTTACGTTTTTGGTCCAGCCAAGTCTGAATTAAGTCATATGCACACACACATACACATTATTAACATCCACTGCAGCTGGCACATTATAATAAATCAGGTATTTTAGGAAAATGAGGAATTGAAGTAAAAAAAAGACTAAACATTCAGGTCAAGTCTATCACAATTAACATAATCTAACTGATGAATGCAGTATCACATTTACAAGAAATTAAATATGACAAATATGACAAACTAACATGACAGATGGAACTTTGCTTGATTTAACTGCCAAATACATATTTAGTCATCTTATCTATGTCAGTGTAAGGCAATGACATAATTGAGCATTCTTGTGTCACATACAGTATGTATAACATAAAAACTAGAGGTGATTCTGAGAAGCAAAACAATAGCAAGACCAGTCTCCCTCAAAGCCAACCAGCACGTTCTCCTCTAAAGCATGTAACTATTTATGACAGCTTTTATATGGGAGGCAAATCCAGCCAAAAAGGAAATGAAAATGAAAACAATAAAATGTAAATGCAAACCTCTTTTTGCCATTTGCGCAAACATCTGCGCAAATATATTGCCAAAATTGAAAATGAAATGAAATGCCTTGATTTGCAATTTAATTTTTCACATGAGCACAAGCCGTTTGTGACAAAAATAAAAATAAATTGAAAACGCCTATTTGTCATTTAATTTTAGTCGTTATTATTTAGTCGCCTAGTGCTAATTAACATATATTTGCATGTTGGTCAGTTAGAAAAAGAAATAGAAAACTGGAAAATGAAAAGTGAATCTCCAGCAGGCGGCGCTGATGTTCCTTTTCATTTTCCTTTTCATTCTGACAGTTAAAGTTTCGTCCACGACGAAATTTAAATTTTTGTCACGAACAGCTCGTGCTCATGTGAAAAATGAAATTGCAAATGAAGGCATTTCATTTCATTTTCAATTTTGGCAGGATATTTGCGCAGATGTTTGGAAAAAGAAATGGCAAAAAGATGTTTGCATTTACATTTTATTGTTTTCATTTTCATTTCCTTCTTGGCAGGATTTGCCTCCGATACTTTTACCCCGCCTGCTCAATGAAAATGACATAGGCAAGTCCAAATGTGACAACTGTACACAAAGTAGAGAAAAAAACAATACCAACAATCATAGAAGGTAACCAGGTGTTTATGAACTTTTATCTTACCTTTGATGGCTTTATCTGCAGAACAAAGTTAGGCATTTGCTTAGTGATTGTAGTAAAAGAGCATCGTTAAATTCCAAATCCACAAACTGCTGAAGACAATGGTGCAGCAATGTCTTTGACATTTTGAAAACTTGATTTTGGTTTTGGAAATGGGTAGAAAGCAACATTCTACTCTGTCAGTGTCTGAAGTGATAGTGTGCTGCTAAAGTTTAAACATTTTATGTGACCTATCACTATGTGACCTATGTGGTGGAGTTGCTGTCATTCCCAATCAACTTGTTATAATACCACTGACTGTGGAATATTTAATAGCGAGGTAATTTCATTACTGGGCTCCTGAGAGTGATCCATTCTTTCACAAATGTCTGTAGAAGCAGTCCACATGCCTAGGTGCTTGGTCTTATACACCTGTGGCCATGGAATTGATTGGAACACCTGAATTCAATTATTTTCATGGTTGAGTGAATACTTTTGGAAATATAGTGTACAAAAGAATGTTGTTGTGAATCCTTGTCAGTAAAATGGTCCCGCAGCATGCAACGCTCCTGGGTGCTCACGCAAGTCATCCTGACGGGAGTTCTGGCCATGGATCCACCTTGTAGATGTTTGTAGTTTGTTTTGGCTACCATCTAGTCCTTCATCAGACCAGTTTCTGGTTACAGGTCACTGTTGGCTGGATATTTTTAGTTGGTTGATTAATCTCAGTCCAGCAGTGACAATGAAGTATTTAAAAACTCCAGAAACACTGCTGTGAGTGATGCACTGCAGCACATACTAACATGCCATTTCCCTGTTAGTGTCACTGCAGTGCTGAGAATGATCCATGACAATACTTGTCCTGTTGGGGTGATGACCTTGAAGATGAATGGGGTAAAAGACGGCCAACAGAGAAACAGATGGACTGCAGTCTGTAATTGTAGAACTGTGAAGATACAAGATACAAGGTAGTTGAACCTAATAAAGTAGCCATGTAACTCTTCTGCCAAAAAAAGATGAGAAAAATATGATTAAAAAAAAGAAAAGTCTCTGTTGGTCCATTCATCAATTAATAAGATTATGAAATGGAGTCACTTAGGATATTGATGATATACAGATATAATATAGTGCTTTTAAATTTATCAGGGTATTACCTGTTCTTACTACAAACAGATCTTAAAGAATGGAATGTGGAGACATAGTTCTCTCCTCCCTCATGAAAATCTTTCTTTCCAAGATAGATTTTCATGCTAAAATTAGGTTTATTTTAGGGCTCCAGAACTTGGCCCAGTGTCTTCTGATGTTCTGACAGTAATTCACAACAGTCATTAATCCTTTCTTTCTTTCCCTGGTGCAGAGGGAAAGAAAAGGAGGCGAGGGGGGTAGTTCCATAAATAAGAGCCGCTCCGTCTTTATCATGTTCAAGGTGCTTTTGGAAGCTTTCAGATTGACATCCCTCCCTGCTCAGATCTGCTGCTCCTGCTTGACTTCATTAAAGAGGAATGCTATGTTCTCTATCGCCCTCCCTCTCATTCGGTTCTACCCCCCTTTCATTCCCTCCATTTTTTGTTTTAATTCCTCACTGTTCCGAGGCATCTGATCCTACCGTGTGAGAGGCGAGTGCATTCCTGACTCGCTGACAGCCTCTGAGCGCCCCAACCTCAGGTCCACTCTCTGAGGAGAGGAGCATGAAGCCCCCTCCCCACTCCACACACACACACACACACACACACCCACACACACACTCAGGAAACATGGGCTGTTTTTGGCTCCTCGCGAGCGGCAGACTCTGTAGCAGTAAGGGTTTTCATACTTGTTTTATTGACCTACTTTCCGCCATGGCGCACATATGGTATATTACAGGGGCCCGGAGAAAGCAACTTGGGGGCTGCATATTTCACAGCGTATGCACGGCCAGCTTTTCACCTCTCGCACTCAGGGCCACCTTTGTCTCAGCAGAGCAGGACATAAAGCACTCAGCGACTCAGGAAGTTCAGTGATAGTGATTTTTTTAAGGGGGTCCAATGCTAGAGTGTACTGTCCTCCCTGTGCTGCTAAACTGAGAGATTTTACTGTGTTCTCTTTATAGGCTGGAATACTGTTTTCCTCCTCACAGCAAAGTGATCTTTTATTTGTGACAGGCAAAAGGAAAAAGCTGTCACTAGTAGTTAGAGATTTGGTTATGTTTTTAATGCTCTGCGATATATAATACAGGTCTATACATGCAGTGGGTCTGTTATCTTGCATGGTCTGGGTTGCTGCTGGAAACACATTTATCTCAGGTTTGAGCTTCTTTGGAAAGTGGAAATCCTAAGAGCTGAAAATGAACAGATACAAAAGACAAAGTGTCCATTTCATGGAAAACCAAATTTTCCTAGATTTTATAAAATAAAAGAATTTGATTTAGTTAGTAAACATAAAGTTTCAAAACATTGCTGTTCACTCCACAGTCCATATATGAAAACTAAACTTCAAAAACAATGTTTTGAATTAATCGGGCCTAATTCATTTACCATTCTTAAGAAGAAATTTCTTCTTAAAAACCACTTGCACAATTTTCACAAAGATTCTGACGTTCGCCGATGTTTTCTTATTTGGGAATTCTACACACATTCAAGAGCACAACGTGTGAACAATTTTGTGGTTTAAGAACACGTCATGAATCTGACAGACTTTTTCTTAATATTTTTCTCAAGAACATACTTTTTTTTTCTCAAGAAAAAATTAGGAAGATATTTGTGAATGAGGCCGATTGTTTTTGTGATGTCACAAAAACCAACCCGTACATATTTCCACCTATACAGCTTGGTTTAGCCCTTTTTATTATGGTTGAAATGATAATGAGTGTTTCCACCTGGACTGCATGTAGAATAAGACACAATACAGGACAATCAATCATAAAAGAGATTATTAACATATAATATTCTTAAAGGCATTGTAAAAGGCACTGTAACAACAACAGCCCTTTTGGTTCTAAAGGCTAATAAGAACGTGTAAAATGGTGATGTAAAAATGAAGAGGTTAGGTGCATATAACCACACAATCAGAGAGAGCTGTGTTGGAGTTCTGTGGTTGGTCTCTTTCTTGGTATCAGATAGTGTGCTTTCAAAGAAGTTCTCCAAGGAGCCATGACGGAATGCATGTACTACAACAAACTCTTGTTGAATCTTGAAGTTTTCATAAATCATTCCTAAAAGAGCTCAAGCTTCCAGGACAGGTTGTGAACTACTGCTGTCATGTTAGTGCCCATTAGTTGGTGCCCATCAAACCAAGACACATACACATATATGTCCAAAAGTATCCAGACATCCCTCTAATTAGTAAATTAATTAAGCTAATGTAAGATGCACTAATTGCTGATACATGTTAAATTGTGCACATAAAACTTGTATTATCTCCATATAAAGCCCTGCTAAAAGAATGGAACTCTCTGGAGCAGCTGCTCATGAGCTAAGGTCACCATGACCAGTGCAGCCATCAGCTACAGGGGTATAAAGCCCCCCAACCCCCACAACCCAGTAATGGGATGTAGAGAAGAACTGTTTTCTTTGGAGTGATAGAGCTCCATCCAGTACAATTTGTATGAGGACAAACTCCCTATTAAAAATCCTGATTTCAGTTGTTGTTAATACACTAAATCAGCAGGTGCCAACAAACTTCTAGACATACAGTCATGCAAAAGTTTGAATATCTAAACACAGCCTGAATATGTAAACCTGTATTAATCATAGCCTGAGCATCTAAACCTGGATTAATCATAGCCTGAGTATCTAAACCTGGATTAATTACAGTCTGCATATCTAAACCTGGATTAATCACAGCCTGATTATCTAAATCTAGATGAATTACAGTCTGTGTATCTAAACCTGGATTAATCACAGCCTGAGTGTCTAAACCTAGATTAATTACAGTCGGTGTATCTAAACCTGGATTAATCACAGCCTGAGTATCTAAATCTAGATGAATTACAGTCTGTGTATCTAAACCTGGATTAATCACAGCCTGAGTATCTAAATCTAGATGAATTACAGTCTGTGTATATAAACCTGGATTAATCACAGCCTAAGTATCTAAATCTAGATTAATTACAGTTGGTGTATATAAACCTGGATTAATCACAGCCTGAGTATGTAAATCTAGATGAATTATAGTCTGTGTATCTAAACCTGGATTAATCACAGCCTCAGTGTCTAAGCCTAGATTAATTATAGTCTGTGTATCTAAACCTGGATTAATCACAGCCTGCTTATCTAAACCTGGATTAATTACAGTCTGCATATCTAAACCTGGATTAATCACAGCCTGAGTATCTAAACCTGGATTAATTACAGTCTGCATATCTAAACGTGGATTAATCACAGCCTGAGTTTCTAAACCTGGATTGATTACAACAAAAAAACAAAACATATCTTTATCTTGAAGCATTTTCTTTTCATATTTTCTTTTTTTTCCCCATTTATGGCTTCAGATGCATCCCTTCTAGTCTGAGACATGATTACCCAGTTGCTCTGCCCCCTCACTCAAGCATCTTACAACAAGGCAAGTTTATTTATATAGCATATTTCGCACACAGTGGTCTTTCAAAGTGCTTTACAAATGATGAAAGGCAACGATCATTTAAATTATAATTTTAAAAGTAACAAAGGAGAATAGAATTGAAAATGTGATTAAAGCATGGTTAAAACAATAGATTTTAAAAGAAAAGATTAAAATCAAAATTAGATGAAATTAGAAAAATAAAGTGCAGTTACAGGAGAGAAGTGCAGTTCAACTAACAGTGTTTAGAGCTAAAAGTGTTTAACAGTGTCTTAGATAGCATAAAAGTACAGTATATAACCCAGAAGATGTTAGAGGGGGCCCTGGTTCTTGTGGGGCCCTAAGCAGCTGCTTATGTTGCCTTTTAGGTAGAGCCAGCACTGCTTAGGTTGCTAAAACTCACAGTCTCCACTGAGGCTGTGCTAACTCTGTTTTTACACTCATGTTTACTTTTCTCATCTCGACAGCCCCCAACAACTAAGTATTTTACACCATGTTGTCTCAGAAGGGAAGACTGCCTGTTAAACGAATTTGTCATAACGTGTGCATATGTGTGCTGTGAAGTAAAGGGGGTTGCATAACTCTGCACACAGACTGCACTCACGCTAAAGTGTTTTATCCTGACACGTCTGTCAGAGCAGGGTCAGGGATTAAGAGTGACGATAGCTATCAGTTTGCATTGAGGAGACAGAGACAAAGATGTGATGCAGGCCCAGACTAGCACGCAAGCCTCCTGTACTGTCTCTGATATGTTTCCATGGGTTAACTATGTTGCATAAGTGTTCACAGAGCCATTACAAAGCATTCTTACATTCTGATTCACCTGTGAATGTTGTAAAACATGAAGATTAACAACCGTTTCAAATGGAGCGTGTGGTCAGTGAGAGGGCAGAGAATAGCTGAAGCCGAAACAGGTGTGAGTGAGAATAGACTGCGTTAGTGTGGAACAGGTGTGAATACCCAGGTGTAGTGCTGGAGGCTGCATTGCCATAGTGATCGGTGATGAGTTGTAGCAGAAGACATAATAACAGGATAGGAGATGATAAGGGATACTCAGTCAAAGGTACACGCAGCATTTTGTAAAGACGCTCATCCGAACACATATGCACTCAATTCTTGTCACTGTTGTATTGAAACTTCGTAACTTTGCATGAAGACGTCATGATGAATTGACAATAGAAATGGTGCAAATTAGTCAGAAACTCAATAAATCAGTGTGTACATTAGTGTTGTCTGGTCTTGGTCTTGCCTATACAATTGATATAATTTGTGCTGGGTCTCAGGCTAAAGTGGACTCGGAAACTGTTTTCGAGATGCACTGATGCCTCTGCCTGAGGAAACTGGAATCTGAACTTTTTTGGTCATTATTAATATCAACAAAACTGTCCAACAGAATAAAACAGCTATTTCTCTACATGTTTAAGTATAATCTGTTTACTGCTGGTTGAGGTCCTAATTGATCCTTTGCATGATGGCTGTGTTATTTGTTTTTTGATGGCAGATCAGAAAAACATCGGTGGGCTGATCAGAAGGTTATGTTTTCATTTATTAATAAAAATGTGTGTTGTTTGGCTCAGATCTTTAATTTTATGATGTTCTCTTTTAAGTCTATTACTGTAATCAGGTTTTAATAACGTTTTAATTTCTGTTCTGGTTTACTTACATTTTTTTAAACAACTCTGTATTTTCTACACTTTAAATGACAGCAGTGTATGAAAGGTGCTATTTAAATAAACTTGCCTTGCCTATATTCACTTGACTTTAAATGATGATTCTGAGTAAAGTTTAGAGAAGAAAGGACAAAGAATAACCTCACTATCATTTCCCTCCTACATTTACAATGCTAATTTATATTAAGCCGATAGTATAATTATAATTTTTAGGCGACATTATTTATTGTTACCCTTTCCCAAAATATATTCTAAAATATAATATTGTCAAATAATATATGCCACATGTAATGAATGATAATTAATTAATGTATAATTAACAACAAAAGTTTTTTTCAGTGTGTTCTTTTTATTTTAACAATATAAAAAAAATCTTAATCTGTTTACAGTCTTGACTCTGACTTTACTACGACAAAGTCTTGATCTTGACTCGATGTGTCCAAGTTTCAGTGTCGACTCTGACTCACCTCTAATGGTCTTGACTACAGCACTTGTTATGGCAGATGTCATAGTAACAGTGTCATGTTAGAACTGTCTCAGCAAATGTCAATATTTTTGAAAGTTAGCTGCTGTAAGCTATCATGACATCAAATATTATGGCATCTGTCATGATGATAACCAGTAACAGTAGCATGACACTGATTGAAATCTGTCATGACAGTATATGACATAAGCCCTGACATGTTTATGGCACAGTAATGTCAATGTCGTGTACTAAGGTTCAAGTGTTACCATTCCTCTCCATAAACTTACCATTTTGAAGATGCGGTGTTTACTTACAACAGGAATGTTATGCATAACCATACTTGTAAAGATATATAAAGACTTCAGTGTTACTGTGACAAAATATTCTTAACCCTGACTGAATAGTTGAATCGTTTTAAGAATTTAGGTGAAAAAGTATCAAGTATAGCAATACAAGTACATACATGCACAGACCTAGTCATGCATACAGACTAAGAGCAGCATGACCATAGGCGAGGGTGGAGACAGCATCATTACACTTCCTGTATGTCTCAGATTCTCATAAACTCTTCAGAATTTATCACCTGTGCACAACCCGAGGGCACATTTTATAGCATATATTTTCCACCTACTGCACGTTCCACCTTTTTAACCTTAATGATAAAACAACTAAAAACATGCAGGTCGTGACTGCAACATCTCCAGGTCTTAGCTTTAGGGTTTGTCTAGCAGCACTCAGTCTGACCAGAAATAGCTGATGCGGATGCTATGAAACTCCCACTAAACATGATAGAAGTTGTAGGTCATAACTTTTACAATTAGAGGGCAATATTCATTTCATGCCATTTTTATTTTGTATGCTTGCGAAAGTAGTGTTGTAGTCAAGACCATTAGTGACAAGACCAAGACAAGACAAGACAAGACATTTTTAAAGTCTAATCTTAAAATAAAAATAAGAAAATGTAAAACTTTACTTGTAGTTTATTGCATATCATTATCATGATATATCTCAACAAATAATATTCAACAATTCAATATAATTGCAAAAATGTTATAATAATGTCATCATCTTAGTCTAACTTTATAATGTAATGTACCTTCTTCTCTAAAAACTATTCAGAATCACCACATAAAGTCAAGCGAATAAGAACCAACAACATATATGCATTTTTAATATTAATGTAAAAACATAGTAATAATAACATTGTAACGCTGTCACAGAATTCAGACGCTGGCAGACTTCGTAAAAATCAGAAGTTTTAATGTGAACATCCACAACCACAATCGTAATCCAGAAACATGCAGAATGGTCAAAACACAGAAAGGGAACAGCAGAGGCAAACACACCAAATGGGCAATCCAGCGTCGTATCACACGCGTGAGGGTCAGAATACCAAGGCAGGGTCACAAGAATAAACAAGTCCAAGGTGTAAATCCAAAAAGTCGAAGAACTTTCGAAGGGAGGGCAGTCGGGAGGACAGGCCGGAGGACAGGCCGGAGGACAGTCGGGAGGGCAGTCGGGGGCACGCTCAAGTAATCGCCATAGAACAAACAATACCTCGCAATGAAGCTAACTAGAGGCCGGGCTTTTAAACTAACTAAGAAGACCACATGATCAATACACAGACGGCACCAGTCAATAATCAGGAGATCGCGAACGTTGATAGGATCGTGGGGGAGAATCAGGGGTCAGCTGATCTCCGAATGGATCATGGGAAATCGAGTCCATTTCCTCAGCAGACATGACAAACATTCCGATCTGCCCTCGCACTTTATTTGGATGGTACCCTGTAGATGATCTACAGATACTTACGTTATTAACACATTTCTGGTGATGTACGGTTGATTATCAGCAACATTAAGATTAGGATTAGGTCTAGGAGTAGGTGTAGGTTTTGCTTTGAGGTTAGGGTTTGTATAAGGTTTAGGATGAGGGACAGATTTAATAGAATCTTTCACATACAACGTCAAGTTGCATTTAATAGATATTTTGTTGAATGTTAGTTAGAAATAAACCGAATATCTACCAAGCATCTACAAAGGACCATCCAAATAAATGTTACCAGGACTGTTTTATTCTGTTTGAAGGTTTTGTTCATATTTAATAACAATAGAAAAAGTTTAGTTTAGTTATGTTTACTTGTTGACTTTTCTAATATGCATTTTTAATGCAGGACAGAACTGTAACCTACATGTGTTTTGCGCCATTAAGAATAATTTCCAACAGGAGCTGCATTGGAGCAAATGCTACCCATTTTCATGACTGCTGTGCTACTGCTACTGCCGGAGCCAAACTCTTGTCTCTTGAGGGCAGATGGGTTAGTCTTTCCCATTTCCACCACGGCCATGTCAGATGTGCGTAGACAGTGGCTAGATCCTGTTTCAGGCCTGTCCCGGTCACAGTTATGAAATACCAACCCCACCGCAGACTATTTTAAGGCCAGCCACAGCCATGCCCGGCCCATGCCCAGATCCTGCTCTCATCTGGAGACGCTGTCTGAGGCATGTTCCCCCCACAACCCCACAATTGCAGAGCACAGAGCCAAAGCCATCAGTAGCATCAGTCAAGAAGCGGAGATAAAGTTCAGTCTCTGGGGAGGCAGCAGGGTGATGAGGGGGTTTGGAGCGGAGTCAGACACCTCTGACGTCCGCTCTGACAGCGCAACCCAAGCGAACCTTTCCGCTTCGCTCTGGAGGTTGACCATACCCATTCCATCAGTTTCATAGTAAATCAAGCAGCAGATTGTTTTTGAATTAAGATATTTAGGGCATTTTTGTGATATTCATGGGCAAGCATGGAGAATCACTTTGACTTGGTTGGATTCAAAATAGTATGTTGTGGTACACATTTTATTTTTTTTAGATGCAAACCTTATGGACCTGGTTTGTAACTCACTTAGTTACTCACTCATTCATTCAAGTATTCTCTTGTGTTTAGGAGCAATAGTAGACTAGAGATTCTCCACAAGGGGGCGCTTTTAGAACTACAGTAGCTTTGTGTGCATCACTGAAAGGAGGGAAACTGGCATGAAGCCACAACATTTCATAAATGCAGGTGTGGGAAAAATAAACTATAATCATTTAAATTAGTGAAAGTCTAAATATAAGTACTCAAGTACAAAGTTTGTGTACTAAAATATATAAATATTTTAGTACACAAAATTGAGAGTCAGAATATACTTTTTTCTTTTGTTTTTTACATTCAAGTGACTTTAAAACAGCACTATGTATTTTTTCTGTCAAATCTGAAAGAAGTAGCATGAGTCAGGAGAAAAAAAGAATATTCTAAAATATGGTGTGCGCACGCTGCGGCAAGTCACTGTGAAAGCGTAAAGTAATCATTTAAAAATGAGCGGCGTCGGGTCTGACTTTATGAGGGTTTTTGGTCCAGATCAAATGTCTTTATGTATTATCGTCACACGCAGGCTCAAAAAATGTTTAGGATTTTTATTTTCAGACTGCACCAGGGGGTTAATTGCACCAGGGGTTTAAACTACACCACAAGGCTTAAGATTGTACCAGGGTTTTTACAAAGCACCAGGGGTTTAAGACTGAACTAGAGGTTTTAGAGTTTACCAGGGGTTTTAGACTAAACTAGGAGTTTTAGACTGTACCAGGGGTTTAAGACTGAACTAGGGGTTTTAGACTGTACCAGGGTTTAGGACTGGACTAGGTATTTTAGACTGTACCAGAGATTTAAGACTGAACTATCAGTTTTAGACTGTACCAGGGGATTAAGCCTGAACAAGGGGTTTTAGACTGTACCAGGGGTTTAAGACTCAACTAGGAGTTTTAGACTGTGCCAGGGGTTTATGACTGAGCTAGGGGTTTTAGACTGTACCAGGGGTTAAGACTGCACCATGAGTTTAAGACTACATTAGAGGTTTTAGATCACATGATTACACAAGCGGTTTTTAGATTGCACCATAATTATAACTAAATACTGAATAAATATGGTTTAAAATAGGCTCCTCTATACAACTGGAGCATGACATAAAGCTAAAACCTGTCAGAGGAACTAACTTTAATGGTCAAATAAGTGATCCCTGTATAATTTACTGTTTGCTCTGGGTTGGTAAGCATATTGTTCCACATGCTCTTCAGGGAAAGCAATGAAATCCTGCCCCTCATTGCCCGTACTGCCTCAGGCAGGGGGCATTATAGGTGGGCGCCAGGCTGGCATCCCTGCTCTTGCATAAGCCTTTAATCTCATCACCCATCACTTCTCTTGCTAAGTTTTGGGAAGGGGGGGGTCTTTTGTCCCAAAACAAAGGCAGGTCCTCACACTGTCCGCTATGGCTTTTTGTTTTGGATTTTTGCCCTCATCCATTCACTACCAGTAAGCAGAACACAAGGAGGAGTTACAGGAATAAGCAGAAAGGAATGAGGGTGTTTATAGGGGTTGATAACGGTGGATCTAGGCTAGGTGGGGTACCTGAGGTTTATCTAAGATATTTGAGGTGTTTTTCAATGTAAAATCTTATTTACTGAAGCTCTGAACAGAGGTGTTAAATTAACTTAGCTACAGAGCAACAACATCTAGGTTTATTTTTGGCTTTTTGGCCCTCTTATTTTTTTGTTTACTTGTTTACCTCTTCATGAAAAGCAAACAAGTAAAAACACAGGTAGAGTACTTAATCACTTCCATTAAGTAACATTATTTTTTTTCTCCCTAGGCTATAAGAAGGAATAATGTGCTTAGGGTTGAAAGGGAAAACCACACCATGCATTTCCAAGATTAAGCTTGTTTTTGAATCTGCTGTGCATTATATTAACATATTGTGCATGATGAAAGGACCACTTTGACTGGAATTAGAAACACAGGAAGAAACTGGCAGTTATTTTGCTCATTTTGTTGACATTTCAATATGAGACCAAAGGGTCTGTGTTCACCAATCACTCATGACTACAAGAGTTCTGGTTCTTTTGTAAATCATACTTAGTCCTGTTCATGGTGCCTTCCACAGATCTAAGTAGGAAATTAAATACAGAGTATGTGAGGACAAGAAGACATTTCAGCCCATGAGTTGCATTCACTAACATAAAGTTAATCACTGAGCTCAAAAGGTTTTTTCAAGCCTCGTTTCCACCAAGACCACAAGAAAGGAATGCAGTCTCTTTATTCTCCAAAAGGCTTCCTCTCCTTCTCGGTGCAGTTTACATGAAAATGGGTGCGACAAATTGATTGATTAGGTTATTCCATGTCAAATGTAAGCACTAAACGGAAGAAAATAATTAAAGTTCAACTTCTTAAGAAAAAAAAAAGAAAAGTCAAAGCAGTCAACAAGCTTCATATTCCAAAGGAATATTCCAATATATTTTTTCTTCCAAATACCTTTTTAATCCAATTTTCAGAGTTATTTTATTACTTCTTTAAAAGGAAAATAAAAGTACACAAAGAATCTGAAGTGTTCATAACATAGAAGACTACAATCTTATCAGAACCTTTTCAAGAGCCTGTAAGCCATAAACTGACATAACCAACAATGGCTTTACAAGTCGCATGTGGTTTGCACGAGCCATCTCATTAAGTGCACATGTATTACATGTTAATGATACTGGAGGCCTGCGGAGTGTCAGGCATTAATCAACACCTACCACAAGTGGTGAATTCAAAGGGTTAAAGTAGAAGCGCAAACAGCATGATAAATGGTCGTGGTTAACTCTTTACATCTAGGGACCACAAACATTGTTTCTAAATGCAGATACCTGCAATCTCTCCTGAACGATGCAGTTCATTAGTTCCTTAATTGGGTTTACCCAGTGAAAGCATGTCCTGCCAAACCACAGCAGACCTGGCAATGTCCCAAGCCTCCCTGCTAGTTAGGGTACAAGGAGAGGCAGATTTAGGGTAAATGGACTGCAGGCTTAGCTCTCTGACTACTCTACAAACTTTGGTGAATAGACTTAACCCCTTAAAATCCCAGGCTTTTTTCATACTTAGGCTCATTGTTCAGTAACTATAGGGATTTCAGTGCAACCTGGCTGAGCTGTATGTAATGTAATGTAATGTAATGTAATGGAACTTTGGGTCTGCTGGTGGGCCCTGGCCATTTACATGGTTAACTAATTCAGAACAACAGGAGATTGTAAGCTAGCACAAGCTGATTATTTCCTGTTAGTGCCTGTGATGAAATCATTGATGAAATCATTGTCAAACTTGAGTGGCTTATTACCTTTATAAAATACCCATAACAATATGATGATTAGAATTCAGAACCACTAACCAATTGTGCTTGCACACAGAGGAATTTGTCCTCAACATTTAACCCATCCATGTAGTGAAACACACACTCCCACACACACTAGGGGGCGGTGAGCACACTTGCCCAGAGCAGTGAGCAGCCCCATCCACAGTACCCGCAGAGCTGTTGGAGGTTGGGTACCTTGCTCAAGGGCACTTCAGTCATGGACTGTCAGCCAAGGGGATCGAACCAGCAACCTTCCAATCACAGTGCAGGTTCCCTAACCTCCAGCCCACGACTGCCCCTACAACTATAGAGGTATCACTCCATTTAAATCAACATTAAGAAACACATGAAGCCTCCTTTACTCTTGAATATTGGGCTAATCTGTGTATTGCATTAGACATTTAGAGATTCCACTAAGTAGGTGGCAATGCTTCAACCATGTATGTATAAGGACATCGTCCATCCTTGTCAAGAGGAGTACTAGCCTTTTCTCCTTTCACACAACACAAACACATAAATAAAATACTCTGTAATGATTTTACTGTAAAATTACAGTAAATGACTGGCTACTACTAGTATTATCATGTGCTCAAAATCTCAGCACATAGAAGCATTGGAACCTTCTGTGTGTTACCTTGTTTCCTATCACAGGATAAAAGATGCACAAGATTTATGTTATTGTTGGATTACTCATACAGAGCAATTTAGATGAGTAAATGCTTATAACAAATCAAATTTAAGACTTCTACTTCTATCACATATTTTCCTATTCAAGTATTTACTTGTCCAAAAATCTACATATTTTTGATGTTGTTAGATCATATACTGCAAAAAATGATATTTTGTCAAGTAACATGATTTTAAACTGGTCAATAAAAGTAAATTCAAAGTAATTTGCTTTACCATTTTAAATAAAATAGCAACGATATACTGTTATTGTCACTTGGATTACAAGATTACAGTGAGGTAGCTGTCTTCTTCTGTACGCTTAGTGTCATAATTAAAATATAGTAATCTCCTGTATTGTCACATAACAACTGGAAAAATAGTGCTTCTCAGCCAGTAATTTACTGGAAATTTACATTGGAAAAAAGGCTCTTCATTTGACTATACCTATTCTTCTTCTTCTTCTTCTTCTTCTTCTTCTTTCGGCTGCTCCCTTTAGGGGTCGCCACAGCGGATCATCTGCCTCCTCTACTTTTACACCAACCATCTCCAGAGTTTCTCCACCCTTGCCGAATACAGCTTGGGTGCAGCTACCCTGACCGTTTTAGACCTTTTAGTTCTAAGGAAAATGAGCATGAACAAAGATCAGAGGTTCCACCCTGTTACCGGAGACCTATGGTATAGCAGACTTTAGCCACCCTGCAAGTTACAGAAGACATCAAGGTTTATTTCACTGAAGCTGTAACTAAACTCTGCAGGACACTATATTTCAAGGAGTCAGGTTGGGCACCTCTGGTGTAGATGATGATATAGCCAGCCGCATATTTTATTTGACTTGCCTGCTATGCAGTGAAGCATGGCACTGAGGCAAAAAAGATGGCATTGAGACAGAGAGAGAGAGAGAAAGAGAGAGAGAGAGAGAGAGAGATGGATGACTGTATAATAGTGTGGCGTGCTCATATGGGTAATCAGTCGTGGAACACAAGCCTAATGGCCTGTAATGTTCTGTTTCCTGATATTAAGTCCAATCAGCAATCAAAGTGCCCAGCTATTCATGATCTTATAAAAACACATTTTGGAACACTACATCCAACACACTCCTTATTCTTTACCCTTCGTCTCTCACTAATGAAATGAAAAAGTAAAAGAAAGCAGCCAGTTTAAGAGAGCCAGTAAGAATGGACCTTGGATTTTTTTGGAGGGAAACAGGGCACATTCCTTGTGTTCATTAGCTTAAAGAGAAAATAGACTGCAGAACAAATTAACGTTAACTTTAATTTCTGGTTTTACATGAGTATAAAAACCTGGAGTGGACCACGGAATGTGAGGGGAGGGGGAGCACGCCTTGAGAGGCCACTGAAAATGGAGTGGCTGCATTTTTAACAGGGAGACTCGGGTTGGTTTTGGCAGCATGGCTTGCTATATGACTCTGGAGTACCTTTGTGTTTCTCATTATGCTATTTGGAGCATATGAAAAAGGTTAGTTGCTATAACTGTGGCTAGCAATGTGCTAATCACCCCTGCAGCCAAGTCTGTTTAGACTCCTGGACAAGGTAGCAGGCCTTCAGGTAGCGTAATCAGGTAATGGATACACATACCAATAGGAACAGCTAGCAAATAATCATCAATGATTAAGCCAAAAACAGGGTGTATTTTATTGTTATGCCTGCATGTTTTAGACTGTTCTAGGGCTGTTTTCAACCTGTGGGCTGCAGCTCCCCAGTGGGTGTGTTGCTAAACCTGTTCTCACAGCAAAAAATGCTTTACTACAATATACACATATTTAACCTAATGAACAGTTCTTCAAATGACAAATATTGCAATCTAAATACCTAAATATTGAAGTTGAGCTCAGTGGTTGTTCTGACAAAATGCATGACCAATATAGCTTCCATAGCTAGCTAGATATGTTTATATTTTCAGTGCTAGTCAATGTAAACCTGTTCTGATTTTGATCATATGGCATTCATCCACTGTGGATAAATGGCTAAAAACAAAAAATGTAAAAGAAAGTTTTAATGTGTGTTTATTGTGTTGTATGACCATACATTCAAGTGAAATTTGATATCACTAGCTATAACAGCTATAGCTATAAATGTTTAGTTACTGTGTTTATCACCAGCCTTCATTCTTTTTCAGTCTTAAGACTTATTAGCTGTAAAATAAAGACATCAAATATGTACCAAAGATGCCCTGTCTCTGAGATGGAAATCTTAATAGTTTTGCGTCATTCTTCAAAACACTATAATGAATTCAAAATCAGTAAACATGAAACATGGATGATATAATAAATATTCAGGAGATGGCAGAAAAATGAAAGCACCTGCAAGCAACTTGAGTCTCACAGCACCAACTTCTTATTAGATCAAACTCAGTAGTTTAGTAAATATTAAAAATTAAAAATTTGGCTATTTAACCTGTTCAGTCTGCTCTTTCATTTAATAAAGCGAATTCTGAATGCTGTTGCTGCTTTTATTTGACTGTGTAAAGAACACACTGCAAAAAATAGCATCTTGCCAAGTGATCTTAATTCTAGTCAATAAACCAAATTTTTACATGTCTTTATCATGTTACTTGACAAAATATCATTTTTTGCAGTATATGATCTAACAACATCAAAAATATGTAGATTTTTGGACAAGTAAACACTTGAATAGGAAAATATGTGATTGAAGTAGAAGTCTTAAATTTGATTTGTTATAAGCATTTACTCATCTAAATTGCTCTGTATGAGTAATCCAACAATAACATAAATCTTGTGCATCTTTTATCCTGTGATAGGAAACAAGGTAACACACAGAAGGTTCCAATGCTTCTATGTGCTGAGATTTTGAGCGCATTATATTTTAAATCAATTGTGAATAATATCTCAGCTCTCAGGTATTTTGACATGACACAATCTGGCCCATTTTTGATAAAAAAGTTTGGACACCCCTGGTTTTAGTGAAGACCTAGATGCTATTAAGACTCAGTACTGTGGGAAACATTGAAGCTACAGGCTGAGGTTTAAAAAAAAAGCAACTTTCCCTCCTACCCCAAATCAAATTAGATACTTCCTAAGATGTTTTGAAGAGAAACACCTGGGCGGTCCGGCCCAGGGGGTCAGGATCGGAATGAGCTGTAGGTTCCCAGGCTTCAAGCATAACAGAAATTCCATCAGCATCGTGTCGCACAATAAATAAATAAGTAAATTCTATGATGATGATGATAACAAAATCATGGATCATGAGGCTCAAAGTGCCATCAGGCTCCTGCAGAGCTCTGAAGTGCTATACCCACTGAAGTCAACATGGTCTCCTGTTGGCCCTCCTCTCCTCTTTCCCAACCTTTCTAGGATTAGTCTGCTATGATTTAATGCTGCTCTCTCCTGACCTCTGGAATGCAACGAATGACGGATCTATTTTCCTACATTGTTTCACCTGCTCTAAATGGAACCACATGTTGCGAGGGACCGCCTCGCTACTTTTGTCCGTAATTGGAAGCATACTGATTGTGGTGTAGGGCTATAGGCCACTGAAGGGCTCTGCATGGGTCTGGGCCATGACATGTTGGATGGAAAGAACACAGGGACAGTGTAATGACACTGGAATGAGGCAAAGCTGGAGAGGTATTTCACTGGTTGTGAATAAAGCTTTAGCATAAGGGTGACCCATCAAATGTGCTCTTGAATTTGAATGTGTGCCTACAGTGAATGGCTGTTTGAGGCAATTGTAACCTGGAAAATACTGAACACTCAGGAAACTTAATTGCAATGAAGTGATAAGGAGAATTTTGATAGCCTGTGGATAAACTGTCCTGTGCTGAGGAACTCTCGGGTGTCTTCACACACATCTTCAATGTCTCGCTGGCCCAGGCAGCTGTCCCATCCATCTTCAAGTCTGCCACCATTGTGCCAGTGCCAAAGCACTCAACTGCTTCAGCCCTGAATGACTTCCGACCTGTTGCACTCACCCCAATCATCTCCAAGTGCTTTGAAAGACTAGTTCTTTCCCACCTGAAGTTCTGCCTACCTGCTACGCTGGACCCACACCAGTTCGCATATCGGAGCAATAGATCCACTGAGGACGCCATCTCCACAGCACTACACACTGCACTGACCCACCTGGACTGTCAGAACTCATATGTGAGAATGCTCTTCATTGATTTCAGTTCAGCATTTAACACAGTGATCCCGTCCATGCTGATATCCAAGCTCAACCATCTGGGCATCAGCACATCACTTTGCAACTGGATTTTGGACGTCCTGACTAACAGACCCCAGTCTGTTAAATTAGGCAATCTCCATTCATCACACATCACCCTGAACACTGGCGTTCCAAAAGGCTGTGTTTTGAGTCCGATACTGTACTCCCTCTTCACCCATGACTGTGTACCTGTTTATGGCTCAAACACCATAGTCAAGTTCGCAGACGACACCACGGTGATAGGCCTGATCACAGATAATGATGAGACGGCCTACAGGGACGAAGTACAGCATCTCTCCTCATGGTGCCATAACAACAACCTGGCACTCAACACGCACAAAACAAAGGAGATCATCATGGACTTCAGACGGACTAGGAACCAGGCTCACACCCCCATCTCCATCAGTGGAGTTGCAGTGGACCAGGTGTCCAGCTTCAAGTTCCTTGGTCTCCACATCTCCAAGGATCTCACCTGGTCCTTGAACTCCTCCGTCCTCATCAAAAAGACGCAGCAGCGCCTTTATTTTCTACGGAGCCTCAAGAAAGCTCACCTGTCTCCCAGGATCCTGGTGAACTTTTACCGCTGTACCATTGAGAGCATACTCACCAACTGCATCTCTGTATGGTACGGCAGTTGCTGCGCTGCTGACCGCAAAGCACTCCAGCGGGTAGTAAAAACGGCGCAGCGCATCACAGGCACCGATTTACCCACCATCGAGGACATATACCACAAACGCTGCATGGGCAGGGCAAGAAACATCATCAAAGATGTTACCCACCCAAATCATAGACTTTTCAGCCTCTTACCATCTGGCAGGCGTTACAGGAGCCTCCGCTCCCGCACCAGCAGGCTTAGGAAAAGCTTTTTTCCTGAGGCGGTTATCCTGACGAACGCTACACAGTCACTTTAAAAAACTGCACTTCCAACACCTTCTGCACTGATGATATACTTCATTCATACAACTTTCATTTGTATTGCTGCTCCCTGATCTGTACAGTATCTATTACATCTACATGTCTATATTTGTATACGCATGTGTATATAATAACCTACATTCATATTACTGCATATCTCACTTTATGTATGTGTTATGTATATATGTATATTATATACTATATATTCAATATGTACATTCCTGTATATAAACATAATACACAGATAGATAGATACATATAACACTGCATATATAACACTATATTTTATATTGTATGTCTCATATTTTATATTACATATTTCACATTTCACTTATACACACATGTATATAACAGTTATATTTATGCACTGGTCACTGTTACCACCGCACTTTATGTAAATAATGTTATATATTGCACTTCTGGTTAGATGCTAACTACATTTCATTGGCCCTGTACTTGTACTCTGCACAATGACAATAAAGTTGAATCTAATCTAATCTAAATCTAATCTAAACAAATCCACAAATTAGCCATGACAAAACACGAAAACGTGTCTGATAGCTTTATAATTTGTGTAGCAAACAATCTTACAAACATAACAATTATTTTGCAAGTCATGTTGCATATTAGAAAAGTTCCCAATGTATCAAATCCCAGCTAGGAAAAACCAACATAGACTAGAATGCCTGGCCACCAGCAAAACCAGCATATGTTGTGTTTTGGATGATGGTATGCTGGTTAACCAGTAGGATCGTGCTTGTTGAGCACTAGTACCAGCATAAACCAGCATAGACCATTTTAGACCGGCATGGAAATCTTAATCCTAATCTGATTTTTATTCTCAAGTCACACCAAGGTAGGTAACATACAATTGATGCAATGCACAAAGACAAACAAATGGGTGGCTAAAACAAGCAAACAATGATAGCATACATACAACATAGCATACACTTACTTTTAGCTGACACTTTTGCTCAAAGTGACTTACATCCACCATCTGCAGGGACAAGTCCTCTGGGGTTAAGTGCTTTGCTAAAGCGTACAATGACAGTAAACATCAGCTGGGGCTGAATCCATGACCTTTTGAATTATAGCCAAGTTCAACTGCTGCAATCATGCAAACATAGGCCAGGTTCACCAGAGGTTACGCCACAGAGGATCTAATCAGAATGTATGTAGAATGCTAATCCAGCATCAGATTTTGCACATTTTATAAACTATATTATACTTTATAAACTACAGTAACTAAATGGAAAAGGATTGTATACTTGCTTGGAAGCACAGTCATACAAGGAGCTCTGGAGCAGCAGCAGAAAGTATAATCATTGTTTTTTTAATTGTGGCACATTGTGGTAAGAATCTGGTGCTATGGACTGGCTTCCACAATGGCCATGTATAGTCTGCAAAGACCACCGCAGAAGATTTCACACCATTTTATAAACTCTAACAGATTATTGGATGACAGTCAATGTTTGATAACCCATTTTAAGGCCTCACCACTTATACTTGTAGTAGTCATATATAAAACATGCAATATATTTAAAATTTCCCTCAGCATCGCAGCTCAGCCAAATCCAAGAAGGAAGTGCAGTCAAGCAAATTTAACTCTAATTTCCCCCACTGCTGTTTCTCTTCTTTCAGTCAGACTGGCATCCGTATGGAGCTCTGTGGTCTAATCTTACAAACACAGTGCTAATAAGGAGCTTGATTAGTGTATAATGCTGCCTGGCTGGGTTTGTGTTGTGATTAACGCTGCTGCAAAGGCCTGTTTAGCTAGATTAGTGAAAGCCAGCCATTACTGCCAATCAGAATGCATTTAACTACACGCCACTCTGCTGCATCTGTCTGTTTCAATGGGGTTTGGCTCAAAGAACCATTTCCAATTTGTAATTGAACTCAACAAGAATATCTGGTGCCATTGCTTCTTCTGAGAGAAAGTAAAGATGGGCAGATCGATACTAAAGTATCTTTGCATAAAAGGTAAACTGAATGCTATTTAAATGAAAATGTGTCTATAGAAAACAGGAAAAAAGTAAATAAATGTATAGATATTTTGTTATATTTATAATATAGATTGATATTTCTCATACGTGTAAAGCTTTTGATGATAGGTGTACTATCAAAACAAAAAAATTCTTGGATGTGTTCAACAATGCACAACAACTGTTTCGCATTGTTAAAATTTCTTAATGTACTTATAGCAAACAAAATTACTTTAACTCCTATTAGTTAGGGGTGTTTTTTTCTTCTCCTGTGAATTTGCATTAGGGAAAAAAGTATTTGGAGACCCCTATTAATTAGTGAGTTCAGGTGTATAAAATCAAACACACTTCCATGCAATCTTATGATAAACGTTGGCAGTAGAATGGGTCATAGGATGCCACCTTTGCCACAAATCAGTCTGGGAAATATTTGCCCTGATAGATATGCAAGTGCTATATTGTGAAATGGAAGCATCTTAGAGCAACAACATCTTAGCAGCAAAGTTCTAGTACTACCACTAGCAGTAGTGTTACTGTGTGCAAAAATCACCTGTTTCCTTGCTCACTACCAGCTCCTGCTTCTGGAAGCAACATCAGCACATAAACTGTGCATCAGGAGCTTCATGAAATTGGTTTCAATGACCAAGCAGCTGCACACAAGCCTAAGAGCACTATGTGTAATTCCAAGTGTCTGGAGTGATATGTGCTATAAAGCAAGTGGCCACTGGACAGTGGAAATGTGTTCTCAGATGAATCACACTTCACCATCTGGCAATCTCATGGATGAATCTGGGCTGAACGCTACCTTCCAGAATGCATAGTGCCAACAGTAAAGTTTGGTGGAGGAGGGATAATAGTCTGGAGGTGTTTTTCAAAGTTTGAGACCCTTAGTTCCAGTGAAGGGTAATGTTCCTGTTCCAGCATGTCAGTGCCTCTGTGCTCAAAGTGAGATCCATAAAGACATAGCTTGACAAGTGTGATGTAGTGTAACACTTGCAAAGAGCCCTGATCACAACATTACTGAACACCTTCGGAAGAATTGTAGCATTAAGACATTAAGACCTTCTTGTCCATGATCGATAGTCATATATAGTATATGGATATATTTACACATATATAGATACATACATATATATTCAGACAAATATATATATATATATATATATACACAAACACACACACACACACACACACACACATACATATATACACACACACACATACATATATATATATATATATATATATATATATATATATACATACACTGCTCAAAAAAATAAAGGGAACACTTAAACAACACAATATAACCAAGTAAATCAAACTACTGTGAAACAAATCAAATTGTCCACATAGGAGACAGCACTGATTGACAATCAATTGCACATGCAAATGGAATAGACACCAGGTGGAAATTATTGACAATTAGCAAGACACACTCAATAAAGGAGTGGTTCTGCAGGTGGGGACCACAGACCACTTCTCAGTACCTTTCTGCTTTCTGGCTGATGTTTTGGTCACTTTTGAATGTTGGTGGTGCTTTCACACTCGTGGTAGCATGAGACGGACTCTACAACCCACACAAGTGGCTCAGGTAGTGCAGCTCATCCAGGATGGCACATCAATGCGAGCTGTGGCAAGAAGGTTTGCTGTGTCTGTCAGTGTAGTGTCCAGAGGCTGGAGGCACTACCAGGAGACAGGCCAGTACACCAGGAGATGTGGAGGAGGCCGTAGGAGGGCAACAACCCAGCAGCAGGACCGCTACCTCTGCCTTTGTGCAAGGAGGAACAGGAGGAGCACTGCCCTGCAAAATGACCTCCAGCAGGCCACAAATGTGCATGTGTCTGCACAAACGGTTAGAAAACGACTCCATGAGGATGGTATGAGGGCCCGACGTCCACAGATAGGGGTTGTGCTCACAGCCCAACACCGTGCAGGACGCTTGGCATTTGCCAGACAACACCAGGCTTGGCAAATTCACCACTGGCGCCCTGTGCTCTTCACAGATGAAAGCAGGTTCACACTGAGCACATGTGACTGACGTGACAGAGTCTGGAGACGCCGTGGAGAGCGATCTGCTGCCTGCAACATCCTTCAGCATGGAAGCCGGTTCAGCACCCAAACCCTTTTACTATGGAACCATGCTATTGTAATACATGCAGACAGTGATTTGTCATCATCTTGCTGAAATACACAAGGCCTTCCCTGAAAGAGACATTGCCTCGATGGCAGCATATGTTGCCAAAATATGTATCTAACGTTCAGCATTAATGGCACCTTCACAGATGTCCACGTCACCCATGCCATGTGCACTAATGCACCTCTATAGCATCATGAATACTGGCTTTTAAACTGTGCGCTGATAACAAACTGAGTGTTTTTTTTGCCCAGAGGACACAGGGTCCATGAGTTCCAAAAACAATTTCAAATTTTCTTGGACCACAGGACACTGTACCACTTCACCTCAGTCCATCAGGTGGTGTTTCTAGATCTTGTTTACAAATGGTTTTGTCTTTGCATGGCAGAGTTTTATTATTAAATTGTTGCACTATTTTCCCACAGTCTTTCACTGAGTGGTGAATCCATCCCCATCTTTGCTTCTAAAAGACTCTTTTTTTTTTTTGGTTGACAAAGCACTTCTTGTAAGTCGCTCTGGATAAGAGCGTCTGCTAAATGCTGTAAATGTAAATGTAAATTTTTATGCCCAGTCATGTTAACCTAATTAGATGTGAGATGTTCCACCAGGTGTGTTTTTTTTTAAGCATTACAAAACTTTACCAGTCTATTTTCGCCCCATTTCATGCCGTTTGGATCAACATGTGCTGGATTTTGCTGAATTCAGAAAGAATGATATCCTTCTTACATGCACAAAAACAGTTTTGGTGTTGATATGTTAGTCTGGGTAATCAATTATTTAATATGAGATCTAAAAGGAAATTTGTGCTTTGACCTGCACCTAAGAGAAAGTCCTACAAGAAGGAAGCGTTTTTCACAGACTTTTTCTTGGGCAATGCTGACACCTGCTGCACAACATTGAAAAAGCTACAAGTTTAAACGACTAAACATACGTAAAGTGGAAAACATATTATATATGTTCTTTCAGCTATGTACTACTCAGCGCTTACATATGGAAAGGCTTACATTGTATTACTATTACCTTTCTGCACAATGCAGTCTTTATCCCTCAGCTCGCTTATCAGCACCACTGATCTCTCTCAGTAGCAGCAGAAGCAGAGCATGGGAAGGGATAAATGCCACTCTTGATTGATGACTGCAGTGAAAAGCAGAGCAGGCAAAACGGCTGCAGGAGATGATTGTGTTATGAGAGGGTGTGTTTGGTCATGTACACCACACACCATAAACACACTCACAGACACCACAAACCTCACCCACCTGTCTTCATCTCAGTGTGTTTTCCACTGGTCATGTATACATGCCTGTGTGTGTGTGTTTGTAATCTCCTCATATCAGCCTCAGTTCTCAGCGATCCAGTTTCACCATGGTGCAGATATTTTCCCAGCTGCTCCCATACTGCGTGGGTATATTCATCCCTGTCCCTGGACATCTCGTTACTGAGCTTTGATCAGAGCCCTGAAGTCCCTCTATTACCCAGAGGAACACCCTGATGAGCCCACTGGAGACTGCAAAAGGTGTTCTGACCTTTGCAAGGAAAAGACGTTTATCTCTTACTCTTTAGAAAAACAGCCTAGTTATTGATCACTTGGTCAAATATATCAGCCTTCAGAGGAAATTGGTTTACTGGGGGAAAAGCTTCTGGGAGAATGATTGTCTTAGTGTTCATAATTAAATGTGCTGCTAGAGGATGCTCTTAACTACAGTGAAAAAAAATGGTGCATTGAATTTACTTCAGAAGGGTATTTCAGTTGAACATGAATCTAAAATCTTTCAGTTTCACAATTTGTTAATAATTGTGTGAATATACATGTCAGCTTATATTTCATTCCTGGGGAAAATATGTTTTTAAATCAAGCAAATTCTCTATATTTACTTTTTACTGCTAATATACACAAATAAACACACTAAAGTAATCCTTGCCCATACATTTATCTCCTTTACCTTTTTATTTATTTATTTATTTTATGTTTCTACACATTGTTATATTTTAAGTACAGTACTGTGAAAAAGTCAGAGACCACCCTTCATTTATTGAATTTTAAGTTATAGGAAAATCCTGCAATTTCAAAAAACTTCAATTTCCCCCTGGGATCAATAAAGGAATCTGAATCTGAATCTGAATCTGAAAAAAAAATCCAGGCATGAGGAAGTAAAAAAAGTCAAAAGTCTGTTGCCACATCTGTCATTAAACTTTCATCTTTCATCAAGGAAGGATTGCAGATTAAACAAGCTGCTGGTGTTCTCCGAACAACGGACTGACCAGCCCAGAGTCCCGAACAACATCACTGAATGTGTTTGAATTTGTGATTGGGACTTGGATTGTAAGAAATGGAAATTGCAACAAATGTCTAAGACTGAGCTTTGTAGGAGTTGAAAAATATCCCTGCAGATTTATTTGAAAAACAGAAAGTAAGTCTCCTGAAAAGAATGGACACTGTAAAATGGGAAAAATGAACACACTTAAACTAAACTAATAAAATTAGATGTAGCTGTTGGAGATTTTATGTACAACCCCAATTCCAATGAAGTTGGGATGTTGTGAAAAACATAAATAAAAACAGAATACGATGATTTGCAAATCCTTTTCAACCTATATTCAATTGAATACACTACAAAGACAATATATTTAATGTTCAAACTGATAAACTTTGTTGGTTTTTGCTAATATTCACTCATTTTGAATTTGATGCCTGCAACACGTTCCAAAGAAGCTGGGACAGGGGCAACAAAAGACTTGAAAAGTTGAGGAATGCTCAAAAAAATGCCTGTTTGGAACATTCCACAGGTGAACAGGTTAATTGGAAACAGGTGAGTGCCATGATTGGGTATAAAGGGAGCATCCCTGAAAGGCTCTGTCGTTCCTGCTTATTTCAGCAAGACCATGCCAAGCCACATTCTGCACGTGTTATGACAGCGTGGCTTCGTAGTAAAAGAGTGTGGGTATTAGACTGGCCTGCCTGCAGTCCAGACCTGTGTCCCATTGAAAACCTGTGGCGCATTATGAAGTGCAAAATACGACAACAGAGACCCCGGACTGTTGAGCAACTGAAGTTGTACATCAAGCAAGAATGAGAAAGAATTCCACCTACAGAGCTTCAAAAATTAGTGTCCTCAGTTCCCAAACGCTTATTGAGTGTTGTTAAAAGGAAAGGTGATGTAACACAGTGGTAAACATGCCCCTGTCCCAACTTCTTTGGAACGTGTTGCAGGCATCAAATTCAAAATGAGTGAATATTTGCAAAAAACAATAAAGTTGATCTGTTTGAACATTAAATATCTTGTCTTTGTAGTGTATTCAATTGAATATAGGCATATATTCCTATATGATCATCGTATTCTGTTTTTATTTCTGTTGTACACAACGTCCCAACTTCATTGGAATTGGGGTTGTACTACTCTGTTCAATTTTTTTCTGTTATTTCTGATGATGTAAAACATCACTTTTGGGTGTTTTAACTGGAAATTAAATTAAGGGTGGTCTCTGACTCTTACACGGAGAATTGTGAACTCTTATCTTCCACAGCCCTCTCTGTAGGCCCATTCCACTCTCCTTTTTTCCCCTAGGTAATAATAAGCCATAGGATGTGGACACACATAAGAGCTTAAGGAGTTGATATATTTAACATTTGAAATTTCACTTATATTTCATTGTATCACTTTCAGAAAGGATGATTCTATACCTGATGGACCATCAAAATGTTTGTCTTCATGTAGTGCCTGCTTGTGGTTTCGTGCTACGGCCGGCGCACCCAAGAATAGTTTCAGGGAACAGAAGGTGTAAACTGTGCCAAAGTAGAGCAGTATGTCCTCATAAGACTAGACTAGCTAACTTCCCTTTAGAGACTGATCACACTTCATCATGCATAAATTACAGCAGTATTCAAATCATAGAAAAAAGATGCAACCACTACAGATTTCCATCATCTCTTTCCTTCAAAATCATCTGTGATTACAAACAGTAAGTACATTATTAATTCTGTTCATTCAGCTAGCAGTGAATACACAATCCAGGCCTGTGTGGGTCTGAGCTCCAGGTTTTACTGAGTTACAGTAATGCTCTCATCAGTGCACAGAAGCAGTTTTTCCTTCTAAATCAGGCTGAAAGTCTGCCATTCGTCCTTTTACTCTGTACAGTAATGTATACTGCATTACATTCCTATGTTAGAACTTAGTGTGCTGCACTAAATATGGTCATAGTCGGTCTAGTAGTTTGAGACACTTGATGTACATTTGATGAAGTAATCTATTCCATTCTGAGGTAGAGTGATACCTCTTGAATTGTTAAATCTTTGCCTTATATAAACTGAAGATCTGCAGCCCATTTACTGCAACACTATAAACATGTTCCCACCTAACACTGTGCAAAAGTCAGAGACCACCCTTTATTTATTTTATTTCCTTCATTAAATTAAGACAAATACAGACAAAAAGGGACTCCTAAACAACATGCAAGAGCTGGTAGACCAACAAAATTAAAACAAAACAAAACAGTAGTTAAATCGTTCATATGTGAGAGAGAGGAGAAAATCAAGCTCCACTCTCAATTCAGATCTGACAAAAAGTGTCAAGAAGCTGTTACTGAGAAAAGAAAACAGACAAAAAAAGAAGAACATCTGCAAATCAACTAAAGAAGCTGCTGGTGTTCTAAGTACAACGGACTGACCACCCTAGAGTCCAAACTTCAACATCACTGAATGTGTTTGGGATTATTTGGATCTGAAGCAGAAAATACAACCAATTTCCAAACTGAACTTTAGAAAAGTAGAAACACATCCCTGCAGATTTCCATGAAAAACTGAATGCAAGTCTCCTGAAAAGAATGGAAGCTGTAATAAAGGCAAAGAGTGGACCCAGTTAATACCTTGTTGTTGAGGTTTCTGTGTGAATTTCTCTTCAATATATTTTTTCCGCTTGTTTCCTTTTATCTTTCCCTCACACTGAAAAAGAAAAACCTTACATTTACACAATAGTCATTTTGCCTGGAAAGAAACAAATGAAAGTTGGTCTCTGACTTTATTTCTGTGTTTATATACACCTTTCTGAATTAAACACATCAGACATTGTTACTGACTGCTATAATGACAGGAAATAACAGAGATCCTGTGTTTTGAGTTATAAACAGTCAAATGTGTACCTTCTCAAAAAGAACCATCTGCTGATTGCTGCCTTTGCTATTTCAGAATAAAAGTGCCATCCAGCTGTTCTAATCGTTAGCAGTCTCGAATGTGTTCATAGGGTTGCAAAGCATGAACTGCACATTTTCCGTCTATGAAAGTCGAAGACTGAATTAAGATAACTAGAATAGAATTTACAACCATTTGTCACTGTGTTTGCACACTATGAAATTAGACCTTTGCATTTAACCCATCTGTGCAGTGAAACACCCACATACATGCACACTAGTGAACAAACACACTAGGGGGCAGTGAGCCCACTTGCCCGGAGCAGTGGGCAGCCCTATCCATGGTGCCCGGGGAGCAATTGGGGGTTAGGTGCCTTGCTCAAAGGAACTTCAGTCATGGACTGTCAGACAAGGGGATCGAACCGGGAACCTTCCAATCACAGGGCTGGTTCACTAACCTCCAGCCCACAACTGCCCCTACAACTATAGAGGTATATCTCCATTTAAATCAACATTAAGAAACACATGAAGCCACCTTTACTCTTGAATAGTGGACTAATCTGTGTATTGCATTAGGCATTTCAAAAAATGTGGTTCTCTCTTTTCAAACTATTCTCTGTGTTCTCATTTTTAGCACACTTTAATGGCTGTATTCCTGAGGCTATAAAAACATGAAAATACAATTGCATCATTCCTTATAACACATGCTTAAAGAGTCCATACTGAAACTTCAGCTTATAGGTCTTATAGGAGAGCAATCAGACATATATTTAGCTTCTATATGTTGAGACATATATTTAGCTTGTCTTATAAACTAGTCAGACACGTGCTTAGCCACTATATGTTAAGACACATAATAAGCTTACATGTCTTATAGCAAACTAATCAGACACATATATAGCTACTATGTGTTAAGACATATATTTCACTTATATGTCTAATGGTAAGTTAATTATACATATTTTTAGTTACTACATAGATTTGTGTATTATGGGAAACTCTTCTAGACTTGCATTTTTTCCAGGAAACCTTTCCTAAATTCTCTTTCTCTGTATCAAGAATGTGTACATAAACAGACAAAATGAAGCATAGAGCTATTCAAATCTCAGATCTTCATTATACATAGTCTGTGGTGGACACAAACAATTTAACTTACAATCGCAAGTCATGTATTTGAAATGGTATAAATACAGCAAGAAAGTGGTACATATATGTCTATAAAATTTCTTACAATATTATCTATTTCAAAATAGCTCATTTGTACTAATGAGGTGATGTGGTGTATATTAATGTTTGATCATGAATGCTGATGAAAACCACTTCGCTTGACAGCTTCTGTGAAGACATACATAAAGCTGGACTAATGTTTCACTTCATACAGTGATAGTAACCATCACTAAAAGCCGCATACAGCTGTAATCCTCTGAGCTAAATGTCTGTGTCCTTAGATGGCTTTGCTATAGAGCTATTGTCCTACAATAGAGATGCAGGTAAGTCTTTTATTGCAGAGACCCGGAGCTGTTTGGGTGCTGACGTGCCTTCATCGCGGTCAAGGTTCAGGAGTGTTCCTGAGTTGTGAATGCCCTGCCATGTTGACTCCACTGCCATTTAAATGCCAGGATCTCCTCTAGGGCTGCTGTTTCCATTCCTAGAAACCTCTCTGAGCCCGATAGAAAACACAGTCAGAGAGAGATGGTTCACTCACAGACAAGCTCTCTGAAGATCCACACAGAACCCCACTCCATATAGGCCCATCCGGAGGAGTCATTTTCAGTGATCGTCTGAGTGGATATCAACTCTCAACCTGTCACTAGTCCATAAAAAGCTCCTGTGTTTACATAGTTAACTGTACATGGGAGAGAAAAAAACACATGCTAATGAGTGCACAGTCACTGTAATTCCTCCAGGCCATTTGCATTATGGAAATGCACATAAAGTGGCCTACCTGTATTACGCTTTCCTGCTGTTCCGTTTTACAGTTTGCTAGTCTGAAAGAGAAGGAAAGGCTCATCAGTGCTTATGTGAGTTGATGAAGAATATGAGATCTGATTGAGTCTGATTTGAGATTTAGCAGATGCCACTAATTGGTAGGCTCATGCACCACGGGGACTGTCAGAAAGCTTGTGTGTGTGTGTGTGTGTGTGTGTGTGTGTGTGTGTGTGTGTGTGTGTGTGTGTGTGTGGAGAGACTGTGTGGAGAGACTTCCATGTTCTCTGGAAACCTTTTAAAAAGTCATTAAAGAGATGGTGACAGGCCATGTGATGTGGTCAGGGCACACACACACACACACAAGCACACACATACTCATCCACTTCCACACCCTGCAGTGTTTTAAAACACTAATTAGCTCCATCTGGTTCAGTGAGATCTTTTATGGGCTGCGCTTCACTACTATCAAATAAAACTGCGCCCTCAGTAAGTTAAGCACGTAATTTACATCCAAAGGTATGGACCCTGTTCATCCCGTACTGTGCAAAACTCAGAGACCCCATTCATATATTTAATCAAAACAGCCATTAAGGATAAGTTTCATTTTCAGCACCAGACAAAAGCAGAAAACACACCTTAATATTTAAATTATACAGAAGCATAAACAATTAATTATAATATCATATTGTTCAGTATCTAATGTGTCCACTCTTTGCCTGCCTTTATTACAGCTCATGTTATTTTCAGAAGTTTGTTGAGTCTGTTCAGTTTTTCAATGAGAAGTCTGCAGGGATATTTTTCTACTTTTCTAAAATTGTATTTTCTGTTTCTTCTCACATTCCAAGTAATCCCAAACAGTGATGTTGAGGTCTGGAATTTGGGGTGGTCAGTCCATTGCTCTTGAAACACCAGCCGTGGTGGCTTCATTTCAGACATAGTGTTGGATTTTCTTCTTACAGTGGAAGGATGGACAGAAAGACATGTGGAGTTTTTTTAGATCTGAAGCAGAAGTGAGCTTGATCTTTCTCAAAGATGAAAGCTTTAAGTGCTGTTTATCCGATAGTGACAATTTTGCTGGTTTATCACCTCTAGCATGTTTGTTAGGAGTCCCATTTCTCTCTGTATAATGGCCATTTTTACTTGAAATATGGTGTTTTGCACAGTATTACATGTCTAGCAAACCCCTAGTGTAGGCCACTTTGACTCTTTGAAGCTTTAATTGCTTCATTCCAGTCCCATTGACCAGATAAACGGTGTGGCACATTGTCTTTCTGATCATCTTGTTTCTGCAAAATATGAGAAGTTCCCTCTTACTACAGCCTTAGCATTTAAAATATACAGTTTTTACAATCTACTCATAGGTTAGACAAAGACAGGTGGTTTCGAACTGCGTGCAGCACCAATTCTTTGATAATTGCTGTGAAATCTCATTATTAATGCATATGAGAAGTGTAAACTATCAAAAACAAAGATCTTATTATTTGAGGGTGTCATATACATGCAGAAGATTGTTCCTCTCTAAAGTGTCTAAATGTAGTTTTATACCTATTTGCATTTGACTACACTATTGTCTACAATGTCCTTGTATGACGCAAGGCCTCAAATGTGTAAAGTAATAGTGAAGGTACATTAAATGTTGACTCAATCAGCGCTGTGTCTGTGTTGTGTAATCGAGTGGTAATGGCATACAGAGCAATACCACTCTATTTTTCCATTTCACTGAATTATTATGGATATTCAATTAAGCCATGCTTTGGCCCTGTTCACACAATTAATGCTGAGAACATCATTTTAAACAACAAAGAGAAAATGTAAAAGTGTTTAAGTGCTGAGTCTTATACAGTTCTGCAGTTTGATACACTAATATCATGTTTTCTTGCATTAGGCTTCATGTATGTTTTTTCTTGCTGAAAGGCTACACTGTCACTGAATAATCACATTTCTCTTATGGTGTCTGGATTCAGAATTATGATCTGGCATTCAGGCTTACCTTTCCGCGTGGATTTAGACTGGCTTGCTGCTACTGTGGTCAGATCTGTCGGTAGTCCAACATACACTCCTCCATAGTTCCTAAAGGAGACACACAAAGTCAAACACACTCCCTCTCCTCTGAGACTACAGCAGCTTTACTAATGTCTCTATTAGAGGAACCTCTCACTGACCTTCTTTTCTCATCATCTGTTGAGGGCTCTTCAGTCCTGTTTCAAGAGAAGAGCTTGTATTAGTTTTTAATCCATCCCTTTATCCATCCATCCATTCCTAAAGTTAATCATTCATCCTTCCATTTGTCAATTCACCCACCCATTCATTCACTCATCCATTTATATGTTCATCCATCTGTTCCTCTGTCCATCTGTCCAGCTACATAACCATCTAGGCATCCATTCATTTATTCCTCCAACCATCCATGTGTCCATCTGTCTCTATAGCCACCCATTCAGCCATCCATTCATGCATTCATTAATTCTTTGATTAATCCATTTATTCATCCATGTGTCCTTCTATCCATCCATCCATTCATCTATCCAGTCTTCCATTTAAGCATTCATCCTTCCATTTGCTAATTGATCTGTTCATCCATACATCTATCAATACATCCAGTTAACCATCCATCCATTCATCTATCCAGTCTTCCATTTAAGCATTCATCCTTCCATTTGCTAATTGATCTGTTCATCCATACACCTATCAATACATCCAGTTAACCATTCATCCTTCCATCTGTCAATCCATCCATCCATTCATCTATCCATTCTTCCATTTAAGCATTCATCCTTCCATCTGCTAATTCATCTGTTCATCCATACATCCATTCATCCATTCCTCTAGTTAACCATCCATCCATTCATCCATCCATCCATCCATCCATTCATCTATCCATCCATCCATTCCAGTTAGCCATTCATCCCTCCAGCTGTCATTTAATCTACCCATCCATTAACACATCCATTTCTTTATTCATCCGTCCATCCATTTGTCCCTCTGTCCATTCATTCATCCAACCGTCCACATTTCCATCAATCCATCCATTCATTAATTCATCCATTCATCCATGTGTCTATCCATTCTGACATTTAAGCATTCATCCTTCCATCAATTCATCTATCCATCTATTCAGTCATCCATTTATTCATACATCCTTGATCTTTTCCTCCATCCATCTATCTAGCTGTATATCCATCCATCCAGGCATCCATCAATTCATCCATTTGTCCCTCTGTCAATCCATCCATCCATTAATTTATCTATCCATCTGTCCCACCCATGTTCATCCATGTGTCCATTCCCTCACCTCTCAGTGAGCCATTCATCCATCTATCCATTCATCCAACTGTCCCTACATCCATCTGTCCTTCCATTCATTCATCCATTCCTCTGTCTTTCTCTCCATCCACCAATCAATTCCCAGATTCATCCATTCATCCATTAATTTGGGTAAATTCAAATTGGTCCATCTATCCATCCATTTATCCATCTATACATTCATGCATCTTATCATTCGTCTATTCACCCATATGTCTTTCAATTCATCCATCCATCCAACAATTCACCCATCAGAAATGAATCTGCTATTGCAGTGGCATTAAGAAGCCCATCCTGGGGTAAAATATGATTGAGGAAAATTCACTCATGCACAGAATAGAACACAGTGTTGTGGTACAGGCTCAGTGTGCTGGTGTACCAGCAACATTATGAAAAATCAAAACTGCATCCTGCTTGTGACAAAATATTACATTTGTAGAGACTTTCAGTCATCATGCGCTCATTGGCTACTCTGAGTGATTTGCCATTAGGCGAGACATGTTTCATGTCCAGTTCAGAGTTAGAATTGGAAGGTCTGTTCCCACAGCAGCATCTATGTGGTGGTGTCAGGGGCCTCTCTGAGATTAAATCCTAGTGCTGATGTGCTGAGTGCTGGATAGTTCAGTAATTAGTGTTGATTGGCCCGGGTGCATTCAGAGCCCTTAGGAGCTATAGTGGAACACACGTAGGAACATCCGTGTTTACCATCGGGGAGAACACAGGCTGGAGCAGGCTGATTAAATCTCTCTTAGGAATTTATTTTAGCAAGCGTCTTGGTGCCTGCAGAGATAATCTGGATATGTTGTGTGTGAATGCATGTGTGTATGAATGAGTGTGTGTGTGTGTGTGTGTGTGTGTGTGTGTGTGTGTGTGTGTGTGTGTGTGTGTGTGTGTGTGTGTGTGTGTGTGTGTGTGCAAAATTAAAACATCACTAAAGAGTCTCTGATAATCATTATATCTAACAGCTCACCCGGTATTTGTCATCTTTTAAAAACAATCTTTTAGTAGTTTGAACTGTGAGCATGAGGACCATTCAACAGCAGATACTGATGTCCTTCAGTTTAATTCTTGTAAGGATAACACAAGGTCATGAAAGAACGACTCTTGTGGAATAAATTTTCAGTATACGTTGAAGTCTCTGCCCTAGATCTCAAGTTACAGTGTGAAATATCACATCTTTTAGTGTCTTATAGAGGTTTCTCCTCATTTGTGATATTTTTATACAGAAACTGGCACTTACACATCCTTAGCAGCCTCTGCAGGACCTGTTAACAGGAAAGAGAGAAAAAGGAAATTCATAATTAATCACTTCTCAGAAAAAAAAAAATCTTTGTCTGGAAATCATATCAGCTGTAGGGAGAGTGGGACACAAACTAACACAGAGTACACTGTAACATGATATTTTATGTAATTAAACAGGCAGAAGTAGAACAATTTTTTGTCAACATCATCCATGAATTTTGTGAGCAATCAGATATTATATCAGATACAGCAATATATATATTAGTACCACTCTAAAATAAGACTATAATTAAAAAGAGTTTATGAACAATTTGAGATTAACTCATTAATGCTTTTTAATGGGATATTATTAGGATATAAATGCTTTAAAACAATAAGAAGTTATAACATAGAAATAAAATGGGCAACAGTAACCTATTAAATATGAATATCTAATGAAGCTGACAGGTGAAAGTAACAAAGACAGACAAAGTAAGTCAAGTATCAACAAGATCTACTGTTTAACAGTTTAAATGAACGTGGGCACACTATAAAAAGGTCACCGTTGCCTGTTTCATGTATGTGTTATAACTGCTTATTAATGATTTTATGGTGTTTGTGATCTAATTAATAACCACAAATAGACCCATTTTAAATAATCCTTAAACCTTTTATAAGGGTGATCTGATTTTAATGTGGTACTAATATTTTATTTTGTACCATAAAAGTACTTTTTCTTCATCAAATGTTTAAACATAGTTATGTGTAAGTCACAGAATTCACATTTATATCGTATTATAATATGTGTATTATCTCTGACCTGGTGTCTATACTATAGCACTATTTTGAAGCATGTAAACAACTCACAGTGAGAGAACATCAGGCTGAGATACAGCCTCCACACAGTGGGGTTAGCTGTAATACAGTGTTACAGCTAAAGGTCTTTACACGGTGAGCGTGATTTATTCATGTGATTTGTACTGTAAATTAATTTGAGCAAATGTACAGCTAACAATATCTGGCACACCCAATACAATTTTTGGAGAGCTTCATTTCATTCAACTTCATTTTAATCACCCTCTGTTTAAATTTTTGTGAACTTTTGTTGGCGACATGAACTCACTGACCAAATATTGTCATCTCTGGCGTTGACATGACAACAACCAGAATGACGGAGCAGCTGTGTTGAGAATCATTTATCACGTTCTTGCCAAAATTTATGTAAATGAGCTGAGTGGTGACCAATCTAATTGTTTATATGTGGTACTGAAACTGGATTATGTCATGCCCACAGTCACACGGTGAAATTGAACACTGAAACTCACACAGAGCAGGAGATATAAAGGCTGACAAAATGTTATTGATTATTACTTTAAATTTGTATTATTTTTAAATTTGCTTTGGGACTCCAAAGTGGCCTGTAACTGTATGGGCTTTCTCTCTTTGCACCTCAACCTACGTGTGTTTGAGGCCAGTTTTATCTCACTGTAATGAAAATAAGGCGATCACTTAACCCTTGTATGGTGTTCATGTCTGTGGGACCCATTTTCAATGTTTATCAAAAAAAAGTGTGATTTATTATTATTTCAATCTTCCTTGGCCTTATAACACATTTGCATTGACTTCACACTGTAAACCTCCTGTGTGAACCCAAGAAGTATAAAAGTGTGGAGGTGCTGTGTCCCTTTACTCTGTTCTCCTCCTACATGGCATGCTGTTAGTGTGTGTGTTTCTCTGTGTGTATGTGTTTGTGTATATATATGTGTGTGTGACTGTGCGGGTGGACAACATGCACAGGCTGCTGGTTGGCTCCAGCTGCTAAAGGAGAACCCTACACTGACCACTTGTGACATTTTAAACATCTGGTATTTTACATAAATTGTTATGGCTGTAGTGATTGATTGAATAATGCAGTGGGTCCACAAGACCACTGAGTAACAAAAACAACAACACCACACAAGGGTTAAACAGTGCAGCTTCTTCAGGTTCAGAAAGTATTATTATTATAATTTTTATCAGATGCAATCCTGAAATCAGGACCCCCAGCATCCTCATTTCCCACGTCTCTGTCGTTCTGTGAGGAATACAGGAAATCTTATTTGCTCTTGAAGACATCCTGTATGATTGTTTTGTGCCTTGTCTCATGTAGACATCTCATGCTGCATCTCAAAAACCAGCTCAAACTGAGAGCTCCAGAGATCCAAGCAGTAAGTGAATGAGATCATGATGTTACAGCTCCCGAATGAGGTGGACAAACTCTCAATGCTCTTTTCACTTTTCCAGAGTGGACAAGTAAACACATTTGATAAGCAAAGGACCTTCTCATAGATATTCTGCCTGTCTTTTTTCTGTGCAAACAACTTGGTGAAATAAAAAAGTTGCGTCATGTTCGGTGTGTTTAGCTTTAATACCAAAAAAAAGTCTGACTAGTCTGCATTTTTATTCAATTTTTTGCGTCACATTCAGTTTGTAACAGCCTTAAGTCTACTGAATTAGACAATGAGAGGATTCCATATCCCTCCATATAAATTCAAAACTGTCAATTTTTGGAAGTTTTAATTCATAGATTCATTAAAAACTGCTACAGCTCTCATGCCAATAATAATAAAAAATGTATTCACTATATTTGCCATATATATTTGCCACTCTCCTTTCACTAATCATATTTATTTGGATGTATATCTTTATGCATTTAGGTTGGAACCTAATCTGGTTCAAACAACATAAATTTTAATTAAATTAACTGTGTTTTATGAAACTTTTTTGTGGCTGTTTAATCAGCCCCTCTTTCTGTTACAGTTAAATCCACCTATGTGGTAAGTTGTAATATTCGCACTCCTGACACTTTTGGCTGAACTGTTTATAGATATCAGGCATTGGAAACAAAGCTTATGTTTTAATTTAATGTGAAGGTTGCTTGCTTAAAAATCTTAATCTTGCTCAAATACCTAAATGTTGTAGGTGCACACTCTCCTTTAAATGGCCAGACTTAGTCTTCAACTTTTGTATGTGTGTGTGTGTGTGTGTGTTTGTGTGTGTGTGTGTGAGAGAGAGAGAGAGAGAGAGAGAGAGAGCGAGAGTGTTGTCTGAGCTATATAGAGGCTGAAGGACTCTTCATGCAGTCCTCTTAGTGCTGCCTCCTGCTTTAATCACAACGTCACTGTGTCTAAGAGCAGAGAGGCTTGACTTTGACTTATGGGGCAGAGCACAGTATAACCAGCATATTCTATGGTCATCATGAATCCAGATCATTTCAGCAATTTCATGCATTCACTAATGGACATATATACATTAGCGTTATAAAGTGAAACCCCAAAGAAAATAATGCCTTGTTCTCTGAAAATGGCCAACTGATGTGTCAGTCAGATAAAACAGCAATTGTATTTTTCAGTATGGTTGCACTGGCCATCAGGTTTTATTGCTTCTGATTCCTTAAAGCCAAATTTATTTATTTGCTCCTTACCTGAAGTGTGGACTTTGTGGGATAAATAAACACACTAATATGAAAAATATGGTTCATATAGTTGCAGTACTATGCCAAGGTCAGAGAGCACAACTCATTTATTTAATTCCCTGCCAAAACAGCCACTAAGTACAAGTTATTCTTTGTTTAGGAGATAGTTTTGGAGAGATTAAATACAGGATAATCCACTCCAACCAACTATTAAGACTGAACTTTGATGATGGGGAAAAATATCCCTGCTGATTTCTGTGAAAACAAAAGGAAAACACCTGAAAAGAATGGAAGTTGTAATAAAAGCAAAAGGTGCACACATTAAATAAATTTTATGTGCTTTATATTTTATATTTAGTTGCTGAGGGATCTGTGTAATTTTCTGTTGAATACACATTTTAAGTTTTTTTCTTGACTCTGAAAAAATAAAGAAATGGAGGTGACATGAAAATCTGTGACTTGAAAACACTGAAATCATTACACAGATCAGACAAATCTAAAATCATCCAGCTGACTGTTGACTGTATGTTGTTGGAGGAAATCGCTCAGTCCCAATCCCTTTTCATTCTAAACAACAAAAGCAAAAGACCCCCTCATGGGTTGCTCCTGCCCAAATGCTGCAAAGGCACTCAGTGGCTCCACCAGGTTTCAGTCACAAATTAAGATGTCCAGTAGTTTTACTGTCGTGGTTACATTTAAAAAATCAGCTAATAGCTCCTCAATTAATCTAAGCCTTGATGCTCTGGGTTCCTACTGCCCTAGTGCTACAAATGTGTGATTGTACAGTGACCCTGTGTGGGACTGGAACAGGAAGCTAAAAACTACAGAGCCTCTTCACACACTGTTCTGCCCTCCACCACAGAGAGCATTCACAGCACCACTGGCAGGACTGGAGCGCTGCAAATGCGCCTCAGAAAGTCACTCTGCCCCAGGCATCCATCATGACCAAGTAGCTTTAAGAGCCTTGACCTGCCTCTCAAACATCTGAAGAGTCTTTGTCTTCACCCATATAAACTCTAGATGGCTTATGAGTACAGTGCTTATACAGTTATCTGACTGGAAGCACAAAGAAATAAGCCACAGTTTTGGAAAAAGTCTGACATCTCCACTGTCCATCTTACAAACTCAACCCAATGTTTATATTCTGAAACAAAGAAGACCAAGACAACAGGAAGAAAGAAGAAGAAACTAGGTCATTTGTAGAGGGTCAGAAAATGTATCTAGGCAGCCTCACATAAGAAAACTAATGGTTTCTGAAGGTGAGAAAGACTGGACACAAGGCTTTCTAGGTAAAATTAATGACAGTGTTTTGAACAGCATAGCCATGGCTGGTCCAGGCTGATAAGGTCATTACACTTCAGCTCCTCTGTGTAGCATGACTAAGAACAATCAACAATTGTGCTGTAGAAAGGTTTTGACTGTTATTACCTCACCAAGACAACACATACCCCAAAGGCTTTAAGACACTGCAACACACTAACAAGTGAAAAGTGCAAGTTGCAACTCTTAAACTCTCAGCTTGTTGTTCAGTTATTTTAGGACTTATTAACTAGTAATTACCTTGAAATACTCAGTACCTACTACACATTACTACAATTATTATGAAACTGAAGGTCAGTCTGCATCTGCTAAAGTTCATTTCAGTTTAAGGTTTCAAGTCATGCAACAGTAAGCTTAATAAGCCCTCAGTGTAATACAATGGAGAAAGATTTTAGCAAACAAAAAAGTGGCTGCTTTGTCAGAACAGTGAAAGAAGTGGGTTGAACCAGTAGACAGAGAGGGGAGATGGAGGTTTGAAGGATGATAGAATTTGATTCTTTCCATTTTAACAAAATACAACATTTACATGGGTTTATATGGAGTCTGTTTGTCTAACATTGTATATTAGCCCTTTTTTCATTCTTGTCCTAAAAGTGTACAAAAACTAACACGCAAACACACGTTTAGATGCAAGTGCATGCACGCGCACACACACTGTCCTCATAAATCAAAGTGTGTGACCGCAAATACCATTGGCTCGCACAGTGGGGCTCGTGCCTGCTGAAAACAGAGCTGAATCTCCCACTGTGCTGTGCTGAAAGAGACGGAGCTCTTTTCTCTAATGGGTAACTCTCGCCTTGGCAACTGTTCTAAACATCTCTGCTCTAAACTAAAAAACTATATAAAGCCTCCTACCAGCATGCACTGCTAGCAGACTTGGTAGCTGAGACCTTATTAATGCCAGACATTGCACTCAACATTAGCTTCTCTATGAGAAAACATTTCATTCAGACACTGTGACTTACTGAAACGATCAGAGATCAACACGGCACCTGATCCACCTGCACCCACACACACACACACACACACACACACACACACACACACACACACACATCAGTGAGTGTCTAGTGTGTGTCCATTCAGAAAAAATGCTATTGAAACATTCACACACTCACCTCCCGCTGTAGTATTAGTGGCAGAAGAATTTCCACAACCCATACTGGCATCCCACTCTGACAGAACAGCAAACTGGAAAGAGTGATTCAGGACACGAGTGGCAAAAAAATGGGATGCAAAGGAAAAAAAAAGGACGACTAGAGATGGCACTTCTCTGCTGCACTGATTCCCTCACTCACTCTCTCTCCAGTGCAGCCTGGGATGGTCTGCAGTGGCACAGTGAGAGAGAGAGAGAGAGAGAGAGAGAGAGAGAGAGAGAGACGGAGAGAGAGGGAGGGAAAGAGAGATGCTCTGCACTCACATGATTTGCTGGTCTCCTCCACCCTGACAGGGTTGCCATGGAAACAGGGGGTGATGGGGAGGGAGATTAGCGAATTGCAAAAGGCCTTCAGCACTACACTGAACAATAAAGAGCAATGCAGGAAAACGTAATGATCAGTTCACATATGTCACACTAATAACCTCTGACCTGAATACAGCACTAGACATGGAAAAAAACAGACAAAACTACATTGTGTCCCACAATATCTGACCCAGCCTGATACACACTCTCACCACACAAACAGCCTTTTCATTGGCAACACTGGCCCACTCTTGGCGTTTGGAACTAGTTCGGCTTGAACACACTGATCTGGGGAAGACCTTTAACTGCTACAGAAGCTTTATATCATGTGAAGGTTCATTAAAAGGGAGTTCCACCTTTTTAAAAGATCATTCTGAGTGTTCTGATGTGAAATCCCACATTCTAGAGAAACTGTGCATCATGGAGATGATAGGAACCAGGTTTGAAGAGTTTAATGCTTCACAAAGTTATTACATGTAATGATTATGAATTTACTCCCTGATGTCTGAGATGATAGTTTTAAGATATGAAAGAATTTTTTTTCAAAATACATTCATGGTAGAAAGATACATGTGGCTTAATGTGAGGCAAAATAGTCCCCAAAAACATTTCTCAGATTGACCACTATTTCACATTATCAGCATTATATTATATAAGATTTGTAGATTCACTTGTGGCTTTTAGATAATAAATAAATTATCTAGATAATTAACAAATTATGTTGTAGACTTTGTGACACCTGATTCTTATCACCACCATTGTAAAGAAATAAGAACCAGGAAGTCTTCACAATGAACTGTTTTGCACCAAACCACTCTTAATAAATTTGTTTGCCTCTAAACAATTGAAAAAAATGTAAAATTCCCATTTAAATGTTTGTGAAATTCAAAAACTGTAACATTCATCACTCTCACATGTCTCATATGCAAATAGCACCATCCACTAAAAACCAGAACTGGTTCTTCTATGTCATCACTACCCTTTTTTGGCACTTTTATTTTGAAGAGTGTACTTACCCTTGGAGAAGATACTGGAAACAACTCCATCAATATTGCAAAGCACAGACTTGTGGATCCTCATTTGTCAACTCTGTCCAGTGAAGAAACATGTGCAGTATGAGTGGTATAGTATATTTTTATATTGTTTACAGTAGCAGCTATCCATAAATGATGACTGCAAAAAGAATAATGTATAGTGGCACTAACAGTTTTACGTGACATTACAAATGCCACATGCAAGAAATACATCATTCATAGCGAGTAGAACACGAAGAGAGGTGATTTCACACTCTTACCCGTTTGGGTCACGCATTATAATAGCAGCATTCAAATGACTTCCTTGGATCAGATCACAAGTAGTGAAGATTCAGGTGTAAACAAAGAACCGCTTGTTGATGCAGTCACACTGAGGACATCTGACATGAAATGGCCAACCTGGAAGTGACCAACATTATAACATTATCTTCAGTCCTGCTGCGCTCACAGAGAGGAGCTAAACTAATAAATGTAAGAGAGAGACAGAGAGGGGGGGCGTGGGGTGCGGGGGTGGGACGTGGGGTGCGTGGGTGGGACGTGTTGTGAGGACTTATGAGAGATTGTGTTTTGAGTATCAAATAGAAAAGCAGTGTGGAGCTGGAGATAATATATCAGTGATAGTTAACTTTCTGAACATGGAATACTTAGGATGTTAACAGGTTTGCAACAGGTTAACTTAAAGTGAACAGTGCATTCAAGTGAGTAAGACAGTTAGCTAGATTTTTGGGGTAATAGACATGAAAACATACTAGGAATTAAATCCCAACTAAACTTATTTCCAGGTGTGATGCATAAAATTAGAGTCAGGATGGTGTTTTCAATCAATCCTAACTCCATAAATAGTGCACTTATACTATGTCAATGATAAATTGAACTCCTTAGCTCAAAGACTCACAAAGTGAGTGGAGCACAGATAGTCTGGAGTTTCCAGACAACTTTTATGGTGTCAAAAAGGGTAAAACAATTTTTAGCTTGTAAAACAATATTAACATATGTACTGAAATTTGCAGTTGTGTTTGAGTGACTACATACTTGTAAAATACACATTCAGAAATAATTTGGAATCTGCAAATATGAAACAAAAAAAATGTAAACAATTTCACAAAGGCATAAAAATATCTTGAATAAATAGAAATATTTGAATGTGTAAAAAGGATTGGCATTTGTAAATGAAATGTTGTGAATGTATGAATCAGTACTTCTCAGATGATTTACATTGTGCCAGACCATAAAATCACATGAAGTTAGAAGTTCCTTTCTGTTTGTGTGAAGTTCTTTTCACTACTGTGGATTCTTGACCTTGTTTTGAGGGCAATTTGATGGACCGATGGAAAGCTTGAACTGGTAAATCAGAAAGTGAGTTTCACTATCCAATCACAACCCTGACTCGTTGCTGTCAATCAAAGCTTCGGTAAACTGCTGGTACCCGCCTCTAATGGCGCTTCGACTGAAGGCATATGTGGACATATCGGTATCTGATTCTAGCAGTATGTGTACATGTTAGGTAACAGAACAAAAAACTATGGACATTTGAATTTGCAGTCTGGTCCCGCAGTGAGGCCACTTTAATTTGCTTCTCATTCGACCTGGGTGGCCGAGCTTAGGAGTTGCTTTCCGCGTTAAGGCCTCTCGTGGCTGCCATTGTCATGCTACCCTTTCTAGCCACTGAAGTCCTCCTCCTGCCGTCACTCGCATCCATTGGCAGTGTTTGGGACTCATGCCCCCATTCACTTGTGGTTCTCCTCTCCTCACACATTCACAACAGCAATTGTTTTAACATTCAAAAATCCTTTCTATATATTCAAAATGTTTTTATGCATTTGTGAATTTGATTTATTGTTTTTTTTGGTTGCGAATATTGTTTTACAAGCCCAAAATCTTTTTGGCCCTTTTTTGACACCATATGCTTTCATCTGCTAAGTGGTCTGAAGATAGTACAAGAAAGTATTTTCACATACAAATGTAAGCTGTGAACTTACATTTTATTGTACAGCTTTCCCGGTGCCTACTTTTGCTGTTGCACAGGCCTCTTTTTAAAAAGTTCATATATCAGAAATCTTTCACTTTTTGTAGCTATACTTCTAGTTAACTAATATTTGCTCACTAAGAGCAAAACATATTAGCTAGCTAGAGAGGCACTGGTAGAATTGCCAACTTTATTTGTTGGCAGGAACAATGCACACTAATCAGGGTCAATTTTCCATAATGTGGTGCCAGATTTGGTCAAATGGCAAATTTTCATCTGCAATTGCTGCCTTAGTCAGCCGGCAGACTGGACATGTCTAGCAGACTGTGTAGGTTTTCATTTAGAGGGCTCAGACGAGTGTAGGAGTGAATGAGTGACTATTTAGGACAGGGCCTCTGTCTGTTTCCTCCAGTTTTCAGTCCCTACACTTTCACATGTTTCTGTACCACAACTAATGTTGTTTTCTTGAACTGAATCAGGGGTGTCAGAGCAGGAAAATACAAAAAAAGTGCACTGATAAGAGTTAGGAAACAATTCAGTCTGACTGTATGATCCAGCATGACTATATCCTCCAGTGTGACTGTATGATCAAGGCATGACTGTATCCTCCAGTGTGACTGTATGGTCGAGCATGACTGTATCCTCCAGTCTGACTGTTTGATCCAGCATGACTGTATCCTCAGGTGTGACTGTATAATCCAGCATGACTATATCCTCCAGTCTGACTGTATGATCCAGCATGACTATATCCTCCAGTCTGACTGTATGATCCAGCATGACTGTATCCTCCAGTATCCTCCATCACTATGTCCTCCAGTGTGACTGTATCCTCCAGTGTGACTGCATGGTCAGTGAAACTGTATCCTTCATATCCTGTATCCTGGATGACTGTTTCATCCAGTGTGACTGCATGATCAAGCATGACTGTAATATTCAGTTTGACTGTCCAGTGTGACTGTATTATTCAATGTGATAGATTCAGATTCAGATTCAGATTCCTTTATTGATCCCAGGGGGAAATTGCAGTTGTTACAGTTGCAGCCATTTATATAAAACAATAAACACTTTAATAATTTAATTTAATAATTTACTATATTTATTATAGCATTTATAGCATATATATATATATATATATATATATATGTGTGTGTGTGTGTGTGTGTATATATATATATAGTATATGTAGTATTTATTATAGTATTATTTATTATAGTATCCTTAGTGTGACTGTATTATTCAGTGTGGCAGTATCCTTCAGCGTGATTGTATTATCCAGTGTAACTATATTATCCAGTGTGACAGTGTCGTCCAGTGAGACTATTATTTATTGTAATTGTATTATCATGTGTAACTGTATGATCTAGTATGCCTGTATGGTCCACTGTGACTGTATCGTCCAGTGTGGGGCGCTGCTGGATCACATTCAGAGTGTATGAGAAAAACTCGGTGTCATTTTGTGTAAGTTCGTAAATCAGTATTAGTGCTAACGGAGTATCTGTGATACTTTCATTTATGTGTTGATTAAACTATAGGTTTTCTGATGGTATTATAACCTTTAAAATGTTTACGTTAAGTCATCATGACCGGTCTGGAGGCGGGTCTTTTCGGTGACCGGTCGCGCACTGCTCTCTGGGTAACCGAGTCCACGTCTTCAGTAATTCAAGCAGCATCACTTGTTAGCAAGATGCCGGCCGTTCATAAATTACTGCTAGAAGAAGCCCTGCAAGACAGTCCTCAGGTAGGACAAACACTTCTCTGCTGCAGTGCCTGCTGTACTACAGGCTGTATTCGCAGTTTGTGGGTCATTTTATCTGCGGACTTCGTGAACTGTTGATCCCGTTTGTCCAGGCACCGCTGATGGGAGCTCACTGAGGTCGGTTAGTGTTTCATTCTGATCTTACAGAGCGATCAGAACAGGCTGATGTTTGTCCAGAGTAGAGGACACGACTGGGTGATCTCGATAGGGTATTAAACAGCAGCGTCTGCTTGTTTTCCTGGAGTAAAGGCCACGGAGGAGGAGGCGAGTGAGGGAGTGAGTGAACGCATCCTGCATGTCAGTTGTTTACGACTTTCCCAGCGAGCTACAAATGAGCAGATCAGTGCAGAGCAGAGTGCTGCGTTTTCCACAACGGCCATGTTGAGTCGTTTGCGAGACATTTCAGCTAGAAGTGTCTTGTTTGCATGCGATCAGTCTAAAAGCGCAGGGCCTGCAGCCGAGTCCGGCAGTCTGGGAGGGGCCTGATTAGCTGGACTAGCTGAATATTATTCTGTGTGACAGACAGGGAGCGACTGTCAAACACTGTCTGATCCAGACTGGAGACAGACCACCGCACACTTACACTACACTGCGCTGAGAAAACATCACCCAGTTGACTGTCCCTGCTCAAAAAGACTGTTAGGATCTAAACCGGATGGTTTTTCCTTCTAATAGGAATTGATTTTTTATTATTAAAGACTTCTAGTTTCCTGTAGAGCACCTTTAGATCCCATTAGGAAGCCATCAGAGGCATCTATGACCAGTCTCAGATCACCTTTTAAAACATTAGGATCCTTTACACTGTAATATCAGAAAAACAAAAAACACATTGACCCCTGGACACATTCAGGAACCTACTGAAACGCTCTGCTGGGGTGGTGAATCCGGATTCATACAGTAGCATATTTATATATGATGATGCTAATGAATTACAGCCTAAAATCTCAATGTTTTACAGTATAAACATTTTAAAAAGTTAAACTAAGATGCAACTTATACACTACTCTGCAGAAGTCAATAGGCACCTAAAGAAAGTAAGTCAAAACAGTTTTTATCGGCAGTAAGCACATTTATGCTGGTGAAACACTATAAATAATAAATAAATTAAATTAAATGCAAAAACCCATTAGAAGAATGTTTGTTTACTGAATTAGAAGAATATAGTTACAGGAGTTTTGAAACTTTGAAAATGGTTATGCTAACACACTCATGCACATACAGTCATAATGTATGTATATGTGCTTATTCATAATCTTGTTAGTGGTTTTTAACAAATAAACTGCCCAGATAAATAGCTTTACATACAATTATCTCAGATGCCTGAGACTTTGGCACAGTACTGTATACAGTGAACCTATTAGGTAGATGGACCTCATAAAGCAGGAACTGAATGGAAGTGAGTGGAAGGTGAAGTGGATGGTGAGTAAATTCATCAGAGGTTTCCAAAGTCAGTTGTGGAGTCCCCACACTATTCCTGTGATCTCCTTCTCTGAAGCTCCTGGTGTGCAGGGTCAAGTGAGTCAGAGTAAAACTGCTGCTACACACTGTTGTCAGAGGAGTTTGGTCAATCAAACAGCTGTTGAAAAGTGTCCATGTGAAGCCCTGAGTTGGCCTCTTGCACTCAGTTGGCATTTCAAATGTCATTGAAATGCTGTATCTTGTGACTTGGAATGGTTGCTTTTTGTTCTCATAGATGACACCTGTCTTACTAGCAGCAGATGTGAGAATATGCAGTAGGGATCAACATGTGAAACTTAATGTGCCAGACATGCTAACATGTCTATTACAGTTTTCACGATGGTGAGAAGTTGGGTGATGGTTTGGATTTGAAGAATAGACTTAGATTTAGACCTTCAGTGCAGGGCCAGCTGTTGAGTTGTATGGGGTCATGGCTCTTTCTAAGGGGAAAGCTCTTCTTTTAGGGCAAGATATTTCATACATGTGGTGACAGTAACCCACCCACCACTGTACCACTTTAAAATAATTACAGCACCAGTTAATGCCTTATTCCTACTGTTTGTCTACTGTAGATAAGCTACAAATAGGAAACTAGAGAAAGTGAACTGTGATAAGTAGCCTACTAGATTGGTCTATTTTAGACTGTATTTCAGCTTTAAACCTGTAGATGCAGATTTCTGGACTAGTATACACTCATCAGTTTAGTTAGCTGACTTAACTGATTTGTTTTTGCAGATTTGACCTCTGCAAAAAAGCATTGCATAATACAGCACAATCAGCTGCTCCTAGTTATTGCTACAGACTCTTCAGTGTGCAGAGAGCATGCTGACAAAACTTGTTCACATGAGTGTTCTGATGATTCACAGAAATTCAGGCCTGCTGATGAATTTCAGGCACTCCTGAATATTTATGACACTGAAATAAGATCCAGTTAGCCAAACTAATCCAGACATCCATAAGTCCAATTATGGTTAAAAATGAGACTCCTTAATATGTGAATTTTCTTTCTAACAGCAGTGTAATTTATAGTCTAGGTTCATTTGAATAACTGCTGCTGTCATGTGTGTAAAATCTTGCAGTTCTAAGTAATTGGAAGGGTGGATATAATTAATCAGGTTTGGCAAGTCTGAAGTGTCGTGCTCAAGTGTCGTGTCTTCCACCTTCGGCTCTATGCTGTTTATTCTATTATTAGTCTAATGACTTAAAACACAACTACAGAGCCAATTCCAAAAAAACAGTATGTGAAATGCAAATAGAGTATCAATGACAAGAGCATTTTTACCCCAGTGTTATATCACCTTTCCTTATAACAACACTGAAGCATCATTTGGGTACTGAAGACACAAATTGATTCAGTTTTGAAAGTGGAATTTTTCCAATTCTTATTCTTTAGTTGTGCAACTCTACAGGGTGTTTGTTGTGTTATTTTGCATTTCATAACATGTGTCACGTGTTTTCAATCTTGAGGCAGGCAGGCCAGTTCAGTACCCACAATCTCTGAATACTTAGTTATGCTGGTGTAACACTTGTAAAATGTGTTTTGACATTGTCCTGTTGAAAGAAGCATTGATATCCCTGAAAAACCTGAATAAAAATCCTTTTCGTCGTTGGCTCAAAGAACATCACACACATTATTTCTATAAACAGCCTGGAAGGTTGAATCATGAGACCACAGTCCATTTCTGCTGTTCATCAGTCCATTTCAGATGAGCTTGAGCCCCGAGAAGTTGGCAGCGTTTCTAGATAGATAGATAGATGGATATATAGATAGATACATACACACATACATACACACAAACACACACACACACACATACTGTAGTGATCCCGAAGGGAATTTAGCCTTTCAGGATGTTGTTGACTTATGGCTTCCACTGTGTAGAGTACAGTCTTAACTTGCATTTGTGGATGCAGGGATGTACAATGTTTACTGACAAGTTTAGCAAAGTATTGTTAAGCACATGTGGTGATGTCCATCACAGAAATACAGGTTTTTAATGCATTGCTGTTTGAAGGATCGAAAGTCTTGGGAATTCAGTTGTATCACATTTGATATTATACACAGAAAAAAATTGGGCCTCATTCATCAACTTTTCTCAAGGTGAAATTTAACTGTTGAAGATTCTGACATTCACCAGTGTTCTCTTATTTGGGATTTGTTCATAGGTAAGAGCAGCATGTACACACACTCAAATGTACAATGGTGTGAACATTTCTGCAGTATAAGAACACGTCATAAATCTGACGTAGACTTTTTTCTTATGACCTTTCTCAAGAACAAATTTAAGAAAACATTTAGATATTGGTGAATGAGGCCAATTGCCCTTAAAGTTGGAAGACAGATCAAAGTGGATTTACAAATCACTGCTTGCTAGTTTTATTTGCATGTCATGTCCTGTCATAACCTCTTTGGAGTTAGCTTTGCACTATTAACTGTTCTGTAACTACAGTTAAACTAATAGGTAAATTATGTTGTCATGAGAGTGAAGAACTGAGGTGTGGGCCCGCATGCAGGCCCTTAGTGATTGAATGGTTAACCACATTACATTCAGTTCTGCAGAAGCCTAATTATATTCTTCTTTTGTTTGTGCTTGAGCCACACCCGCGCCTACAGGTGTTGAAGACATTTAACCCATGTCTGTGCTCTTTCACTGCTCTGTCTGCATGACTGCTCAGTTTGATTTAGTGTGTCTTGATCTGTTTTGTATGTTTCAGACTCGCTCACTGCTCAGTGTGTTTGAAGAGGATGCAGGGACTCTCACAGACTACACCAACCAGCTCCTGCAGTCTATGCAGAGAGTGTTCGGGGCACAGGTACACAAACACACTTTACACATATAGTGCCTCGACAGAGGAGTCTGTGGATGTATATACCAGAAATATACCATGTGCTGCATTATTGAGTAGAGATGCAAACTGTACAGGTCTCACAATACAATACTATCACAATACTTGATATGATGATATGATTTAGTTGCGGTAAATTCACAATATGTAAGTTTTGCAATATGACGTACTGTTATGTTACTATTTATTACTTTTGACTACAAATTATTCCTCCAAAGAAAGTTCACACTTTGTTCACCTTATGTTAATCTCTTAAATCCTTATTTCAAAGCAAAACAGGCCTGTGCAGTAGATACGTCAACAACAACAATAACAAAAAATGTTAGTCTTGTATCATATTTGACTGATAGCATCTTTTTGGTTGTAAACAAACAACAATTCAAATGTAGTTTCTGATTTCTGTTGCTCCGCACCCAGAAGCAGACAGTGTTATCCTCTAATCTTTCCAAACATTCATCAAAGTACATCCACTGACTGTAGACTTGGTCTCACCAAAAAGATCATATGAATTAAGGCAGAAATGCGTTTTGGTAATCTGTCAGTCCAATAGTGAGATTAAAATACATTAAAAATATTAATAATAAAATGCCAGTACTTGGGTTTCCATGTAGCATTACAGTTTTTAAACCCAAGATGATTTAACATTACACTCTAATGACTTTTCTCCCACATCAGTTATAAACTTGACAATTTGCTAAATATATATAAATGTGGCCTGTGCAAAAGTTGTGGCACATTTTAGATTTTATGTAAACTTAGCAAAGACATAGAAATTGTGCCCTAAAGTGTGCAGAAAAACAGCATATTTAAGTGTGTTTCCTGTACAAATTGTGTTAACTTATTTTCACGTAGATCAACAAAACATGTTATTTGACTGGGGGTGTTCTAACTGTTTGACTATGGGAGGCAAATCCAGCCAAAAGGGAAATGAAAATGAAAACAATAAAATGTAAATGCAAACCTCTTTTTGCCATTTCTTTTTCCAAACATCTGCGCAAATATCCTGAAATATAATTGGCTGCAAATCTGACAAAATTAAAATGAAAATGCAAAATGGATAAATCAACATTAAAGTGACCGTCTGTGATTCAGTTTTCGGTGCTGACGTGCTTTAACTGTCAGAATAAAAAGGCAAAATGAAAACGAACATCACCGCCACCTGCTGGAGATTCACTTTTCATTTTCCAGTTTTCATTTTCTTTTTCTAACTGACCAACATGCAAATATATGTTAATTAGCACTAGGTGGGGCTACGGGGTACGTTTTAGGACATCCTTACCTATCTGTGTCAGAATCGCCATCATTTCTCAAGATAAAAGACTTTGAGTCTCCAGAGAAAACACCGTCATGACTCAGATCTGGTGAAACTGAACATCAGATCAAAAGCTGTCAGACCAAACGGCCTCAGAGAAAAGGTATCAGACCAAATACAAGCCTGGTCGAGCACAGACTGGATTGTATAACTTAGAAAACAATTGTGTATCTCGATATAAATGCCAGTGTAACATTTTCACAGTTTTTTCTGAGGCCGTTTGGTCTGATACCTTTTCTCTTGGGCCGTTTGGTCACCAGATCTGAGACATGACGTGTTTTTCCTCAGATGGCTGAGGATGTCCTAAAATGTACCCCGTAGCCCCACCTAGTGCTAATTAACTTATATTTGCATGTTGGTCAATTAGAAAAAGAAAATGAAAACTGGAAAAGTGAATCTCCAGCAGGTGGCGCTGATGTTTGTTTTCATTTCATTTCATTTTTATTCTGACAGTTAAAGTGCGTCAGCACCGAAAACTGAATCACAGACGGTCACTTTAATGTTGATTTATCCATTTTGCATTTTCATTTTAATTTTGTCAGATTTGCAGCCAATTATATTTCAGGATATTTGTGCAGATGTTTGGAAAAAGAAATGGCAAAAAGAGGTTTGCATTTACATTTTATTGTTTTCATTTTCATTTCCTTTTTGGCTGGATTTGCCTCCCATAATTGATAACTGTTTGACAGTTTTATGTATTCACTTGTACTCAAGAATGAAATAATCACATTGTCAATTTGTAGAAATCATGTCTAGTTCATCTCTCTTTCTTTCTTTCTTTCTTTCTTTCTTTCTTTCCTTCTTTCTTTCTTTCTTTCTTTCTTATTAGAATGAGATGGCTTTGGCCACAGAACAGCTCTCCAAACAGTTACTTGAGTATGAGAAACAGGTAACATGTCTGTGTGTTCTATAATTTAACAGGTGAATGTGCGTTGATCTGTCATAGTCAGAATAGTGCTGAATCAGCCATTCCAAATATAATGTAGCAGTGACAAGTGATGCCTTGTTTTAAATTTCAGATGTAACTGTAAAAGGTTTCTTTATGACCCAGAGATGTCACAAATGGCTGTGGGTTGACAGATGAACACTGAATTATTCAGTGTTTTGGACTTCGAGTATTTTTAGGGTTTCTTTGATGTTGCAGAACTTTGCTCTGGGGAGGGGAGATGAGGAGGTGATCAGCACGCTTCAGCACTTTGCCAGAACTGTGGAAGAGGTGAGGGCTCTGCCTGCTGAGTCTGTATGTGCATCTGACTCTGGGATTGCATCTCTTTGAGTGCTTGTTATATATATATATATATATATATATATATATATATATATATATATATATATATATATATATATATAAATAACACATGTGTTTGTAGGTCTAGCACATAGCTGTCATGCCAAAACCTCGTAACTACAGTTTTGTAAAAAATTTGAAATGCCAGCTACTGATTACATGGTGTGAATATTTCATGATGAATGGAGCAACAGCAATAGTTTAAAAATATCTTTAAAAATTTGTGTTAAATAAATGTACATTAAAGAAGAATTTTTTTTTTCCTTCCCCAGTACAGTTAATAGTTTGGAAATAGGAGGTTGTGTGATGACAGTGATGATATATTTTAGTGTAATTAGTTGTGAACGGTGAGCAAGCTCAGCTGGGTGGAGGCGTCCAGCAGCAATGCAGGTGGAGAAAGTGTGGGGTTCCAGCAGTGGGCACAGTAACAGATGGCAGGTTTTCCCAGCCAGCAAGGTCAAGGTTTTAGATACTGTGGGCTAGAAACTACTGCACAGACGACACAGTCCTCTCACCTGCTGTTAAAAACCATTTTATTTTATTTTTTTTTAATTTGAGGGAAGTTGAATATTTTCAGGCTTATAGCCTAGGCAGGAGTATTATATCCTGTGTTATTGGTTGTCTTAGATAATAGCAGATGAACTGTGCATTGTTTTGTTTTGGCTGAGCTTTTCATTTTGCAGTGTTGTCAGTAAGGCTTGTAGTCATTATTTTATTTTCTATTGTTCTCATCTTCTTTCGCTCTTATTCTCTCAGCTGAATGCTCTGCATACTGACCTGGCCTCTCAGATTGCCAACAGGATGGTGTTTCCCGTGGTGCAGTTCAGAGAGAAGGACCTGACTGGTATGGCAGTGTTAATGCTTGTAACACTTATTAAAATGAATCAAGCGTCCTTCTCTGTTGTGTTTTGATCTGGGTTGCCTTTCTGCCTACATACACTGAAGCTTTCTGAGACGGAATTTAAAATAACTAAATATTGACAAATATTTCCTTTCTGGATGTTTTTAGTGGCATTTTGGAATTTACATACTGTTTGTTTGTTTTTTCTTTCAGAGATAAGCACACTGAAAGAGATATTTGGAATTGCCACTGATGGTAAGGACAAACCAGAGGATAGGGATATTTTTGTGTGATTGTAAGGCTGCAGAACGAACCTTATTTTTATGGTAATAGCAAATCGAGTTGCTGCGATGAAAACATCATTAAAGGCTGTGATAACAAAATAGATCAAATTATATTACGTGTACCCAGTGAGAGTGATCAGTGGGAATGAAGTGTTAGAAGTCTGAATCCAGGTCTCATGCATACAGAGTGACTGACTCTGCTGTAAAGCCAGTCACAGAGTGCACACACAGAAACTCAAAGACTGCCATATCCTTCTACCCTATTGATTATTATCTCTGTCAATGGAAATTGTGTGAAGTGGTAACGTCTATTGCCACAACAAATAACCATAAGGAGATTTAGAGAAAGTGAATATATATTTCAGGGAATGCTGACTGTTTTTCTCATAGTTTTACAAGTGCAGAAAATGACCATATTGTGTAAAATGATACTTTTCCTCTTCCTCCTTAGAACACGAGGCAGCCATGGTTAAATACAGTAGACTCCCCAAGAAGAGGGAGAATGAAAAGGTGGGTAATTCAAGCAGGATTCATCATATTTTTTCTGTTCGATATAAAGGCTGGATGAAGACGACATATGTGGCAGTTACACAACACAACACCCACACACGCACATCTGAGCCGCTTCTCCTTCTGGGTCGCGGGGGGTGCTAGAGCCTATCCCAGCTGTCATCGGGCGGAGGGCAGGATACACCCTGGACAGGTCGCCAGTTCATCGCAGGGCAGACAGACAGACATACACATTCACTTACACCTAGGGGCAATTTAGCATGTCGGTTACACAACAGAAACTGATATTTATATAATTGTGCTTGTATGTATGTGTGTCTCTGTGTGTATCTTTTGCCCCCAGCTGAAAGCAGAGGTTGTGCGGGAGGTGGCGTTTTGCAGAAGAAAGCAGCACCAGGCCTCTATGCAGTATTACTGTGCTCTCAATGCCTTACAGTACAGGAAGAGAGTAGCCATGCTGGAACCCTTGCTGGGATACACACAAGCACAGGTCTGAGAGCAGTTTTATTTTTTCTTCTGAACTTGATGATCCTAGGTCTTACGTGGGTGACTTCAGCCAAGAAGCAGAAAGAACATGGCATAAATTCATAATACATAAACATTTACAAATTTATTTTGACACACGCTCAAATATTATTACATTTACAGCTGCATATGCTGTTCTGTCTTTATTCTTACCTCCCTCACACAGATAAACTTCTTTAAGAAAGGGATGGAACTGGTTTCCAAGAAAATGGACAGTTTCTTGGCTTCTGTGAGCAGCATGACTCAAAGGTAAACAGCCAGGTTTCTAAATAGAGTGTTTTATACATGCAGGATATTTATATGCAGTACTGGGCAAAAGTCAGAGAACAGTCTTCATTAATTTAATTTCCAGTCAAAATATTTCACTTATATTTCAGGAAATATTTATGAGGAGATGTAATACATAATCCACACACATAAGGATGGGGAAAGTTAAAGATAAGTGAAAGAAGCAAGCATTTTTCATTGGAGTTCAAAGATAAAGAGAAAAGGAGACTCCTAACAACCATTCGAGACCTGGTAGACCATCAAAAGATTAACAAGCTCCACTTTTGCTTTAGAGCTGAAAAATCCACAGGTGTTTTTGTCCATACTTCCACTGTGAGAAGACACCTTAGCACTACGAGTCTGAAAGGATGTGCCTCTGTGAAGAAACTGTTACTGAGAAAAGAAGAGAGACAAAAAAGAAGAAAATATGCAGATCAAACAAAGAAGCTAATGATGTTCTCAGTACAATGGACTGAACACCCCAGAGTCCAGTCCTCAACATCATTGAATGTGTTTGGGATTATTTGGATTGTGCATCCAACTTCTAAAACTGAACTTTATATATGTAGAAAAAAAATCCCTGTAGACTTATTGAAAAACTGAAGGCAAGTATAGACAAAAAGAATACTGAAATTTTTGATATTTAGTTATTGAAGTTTCTGTGTATTTTTTAATGTGTTTTCAGCTTCTTTTTTTCCCTAGACACTATAAAACAATCATTTCTGACCATTAATTAGATAAATGAAGGCTGGTCTCTGACTTTTGCACAGTACTGTAAATTTCAGCTTTGTTATTGTGACATTAACACAGAGGAGCTTTGTTGCATGTTTCTCTCTTTGTCTCTGAAGCATCCAGGCTCAGTTAGATGCAGAGGCAGAGAGTATGCGTTTGTCTCAGAGAGAGTTGCTGTCAGTGGAGGACACGGTGTACATGCCTGACCACGACCTGGTGCCCATCAACCGCACACTCATCCAAAAAGCAGGCTACCTCAACATTAGAAAGTAAACAACTCTTCTCTCTTACATTGTGTGTCTTATTTGTTATCAGTGGAATCCTTTGCGTGTGTGTGTGTGTGTGTGTGTGTGTGTGTGTGTGTGTGTGTGTGCGTGCATGTTTTCCTTTTAAAAAAAAAAAGAAACTTACCTGATAAAAAGTTGCCTGTTTGCTGTTTTGCTGGCAACATTGGCTTTTAACAAGGGACGTATCCAGTGTTCCTCTGACTTCAACAAGAGGGACATTTCCTAGCTCACAGACCACCATACATATCACCATATAACATTCCACAATAATTTTTATCATTAACCCTATCAAACTTAACTTCTGATCAGCAGTACATTACGAAACATTGGCAATGTCCTCTCTTACTCATTAAAATCTGCCCTCAGTGTAGGTGTGTGTGCCTGCCTATATCAGCATATAGAGTGGGAGCACTGTGTGTGCTGCTATGAGATTTTCTGCACATTCAGCACAGAATTAAGATCGCTCAGGGTTTAATATTTATTGGTTTAATCAAATAATATTAAAAATGAGTGAAATGTGTAGTATGCATCTCTGCATTAAAAAAATATCTGAGTTTGAGAAATCACAATTTTATTAGGATAGATAATATTAAAAGTCAGAAATAATTGCTTTTAGCACTAAAGAGTTAAAAAAGCATTTTTTTCAGAAAAGTACACTACCGTTTAAAAGTTAGGAATATATTAATAGTTAGAATATATTAATAATTGCTGTGTAAATACAATACAATAAGGCAACAGAAGTTATTTTGTTCATTTCAAGTTATTTGAGAACACCAAGACCTTATTAAGTGATATATAAAATATTGTACTGATCTACTTACAGTTTCATTAATACATTATCTGCCTGGGTTTTGACTATGCATTCTGTACATTCATTTTAGTATCACACGCACATACACCATCGCAACCACTCATCCTCAGTCACTGGAGCCTATCCTAGCTCTCATTGGGTGGAACGCAGGATACACCCTGGACAGTTCACCAGTCCATCGCAGGGCAGACAGATACACACACCTAGAGGCAATTTAGCATGTCCAGTCATCCTGACTGCATGTCTTTGGACTGTGGGAGGAGAACATGCGAACTCCACACAGAAAGGACCCAGGTCGCCTGGCTGGGAATCAGACCCAGGCCCTTCTGGCTGTGTGGCAACAGCACTACCTACTGAGCCACCATACCACCCATTTTTTGTATAATGTCATTCTCAATGTTTTAGGACTTTCTCTGTCATTATAGGATAATCTGCAGCTCTGTATAGCTGGCAACCTTTTTCATCATCATACAAATGAAGTTCCACTGTAGTAGGATCATAATAGAATCATTTTATACATTTTAAAAATGTATGTCCCCAAGATAATTGATTTGATTTTAACAGTAAATAAAAGCGTAAAACTACAAATATCCAAACTTTTTTATTGCAAATTATTTCCAAATTATTTTAGTGTCTCAGCCCACATCCTTCCGTTTATTCATTCTCTCTCTGTATTCTCCTGCAGTAAGACGGGGCTGGTGACCACAGCCTGGGACCGGCTGTATTTCTTCACGCAAGGAGGCAACCTGATGTGCCAGCCGCGTGGTGCAGTGGCAGGGGGCATGGTGCTGGACCTGGACAACAGCTCTGTCATGGCCGTGGAGTGCGAGGACAGACGTTACTGCTTTCAGATCACATCACCTACTGGAAAAACGTATGGCAATGAGCTGTTTGTGCATATATTAAAACCTGTAATATGCTGTGGGGCACACCTCTGAGAGTGGTGTAAAGGTGTGTCTTGCATTGGGTATTGCACAGCTTTTAGCCAGTACCGAACCATTTGCCACCTTCAGAGCTGAGAATATAACTACCTAGATTTGTATGAGAAAAGAATAGAGCCGTGTCTGGCTCCTGTCTGCACAATAGCAGCCAGTAAAGAATGTGCATGGTAGTGTTCTTGTTGTTCTCTGAGCATGTAAAAGTGCTTGTGAATGATGATGATGGTGCAAATGGCTGTTTAAAAAGATATGCTTCATTCAGATCAGCATGTGCTTGCTTTTAGTGGCGCTGGAATTTTGACTTTATTACATTTGCGAGAGAAATACGTCACAGGTACCGCATGCTTTTAGTGGCATGTCATTCATGGCAAGTTGCATAAAGTTCAAAATCAAAGTGCAAAAGCAACGTGGGAACATTTTACTTGCCTATGTTTTGATGAAAGATGACTAGCTTACATAGTCAAAACACTGACATTGAAGAAATTTCAAGTTTTCATTTACACTTTGATATAGTTCCACATTTCAGATGTTTATAGTGCTTGGTATCTTTTAAACATACTTTGTAAAGCAGTATAAAGATGCGTAAAGATTGCATGGGTTCATTCACATCAGTGAACGCGTGTGCTTGCTCTTAGTGGTGCAGATATTTATGACTATTGTTAACACTTAAGTACTGAAAAAGATGAGACAGTATATACAAATAAAATCAGAAAGCGGTGATTGGTACATTTTTTAAACAGTACAAAGACAAGATATTAAATTTTTTTTTCTTCTTTCTGAAACTGATGCCTGCAACATGTTCCAAAGAAGTTGAGACAAGGGCACTTTTAAGCATAGGAATGTTGTGAAACGTTCAAAGACATCTTAAACAGGTGAAGTCATCATGCTTTGCTGTAAAAGGAGGATCCAGGAAAGGCTTAGTCTGCATCAGTGAACAAGCCAGCCGTTTAAGAACATTGGGCCTTATTCACCGACTGTTTGTAAGAAGAAATTTCTTCTTAAAACCCACTTACTCATTTTTCACAAAGATTCTGAGACTCACCAATGCTTTCTTGTTAGGGATTTGTTTTCTGATAAGAACAGGACCTTCACACGTTCAAGAGAACAAAGGTGCAAATAATTCTGCTGTTTAAGAGCACGTCATGAATCTGATGTAGACTTTTTCTTAGGACTTTCTCAAGAACAAATTTAAGAAAAAAATGAGGAAAATATTGGTGAAATATGCCCAATGTGTCAATCCTCTGCATTGCAAAATAAAAAAAGATTCAGGGATTCTGGAGAAATCTTTTGCATAAAAAGCAAGGACAGAAACCACAAGCTGTAGAATGCGGTGGTTGGTGTAGTGTAGTGGGTAACACCTCTGCTTTCTACGCTTTAGACTAGGGTTCAATTCCCTGCCTGGGTAAGCACCCTACACTATACCAATAAGAGTCCTTGGCAAGAGTGTCAGTCAAATGCCATAATGTAATGCCCGTAACCTTCGATCCCTCAGATGGCACGACATTAAAAAGTGGCATGCTTCTGTGATGTTTATCAGGATGTGGGCTCAGGAATACTTTGACAAACCATTGCCAATAAACATGCTTGTCGCTGCATATGCAAATTAAAACTGCTATGCACAGCAGAAGCTGTGTACCAACAGCATTCAGAAACGACTCAGATGTCTCTGGGCTTGAACTTGAGTCAAACTTTATGGAAATAATGGATGTTGAAAAAAGTTGAAAAGCTTGCATCTGTCATGGTGTAGGGGGACATTAATGGGTAACGTCTATATCTGTGAAGGCAAATTTTATGCTGATAATTATATATACATTTTGGTGCAACATAAGCTTTCTACTAGATGACGTCTTTTTTCAGGGACGTCCCTGCTAATTTAAACGTGACAGCAGCCACGTACTTTAATGTTACAATGGTATGGCTGCTTAGTCAGAGAGTGTGAGTGCTGGACGGGACTGTCTGCTTTCAAATTGTGTTTTCAAAACTGGATCGATTGGTGTCTGCAGTGAAACGATTATGAAATGTCTTGTGCTGTAATATAATACAGGCTGAACAGAATTTACTAATCACTGCTTTCTGTTTTTATTAGCATTTTTCACAGACTGTCCCAACTTTTAGAACTGAAGTTTGCATACTTACAAGTCAGTGTACATTATTTAGCCTGTAAATTAAGACAATTATATTTTACTTGTAAATAAATGTAAATAAATTCCACTCTTTTCAAACAGACTGAGGTAGTCAGTATGGAGATAAATATTTTTTTTTGGATAACATGAAAAGCCTTATGTGAAATGGCTTAATCTTCCATCTGGTTACTGTCTGAGTTTGCAGTGCAGGATATAGAATTAGAGTACACACGGTTAGAATGAAGATGCATGGTAGAAAGAAAAAAAACTTTATCCAGTCATAGTCCTCACTTTACTGTTGTCCTTTTATTTATTTATTTTTTGCTGCACACCACACTTTCGCAGTCTCTTTCTACTCCTCTCCTGAAGTGTACCGTTCTCTTTCTGTCCTTCCATCTATAATTTATCGGCTGACTGAATACTCAAGAGTCGGAGGCTCAGCTGCTAGAGCTTGTCAAAGGCCAGGGCAAGATGCTCTTATCCAGAGAAGTTTTGCGCGCATATATGTGTGTGTGTATAAATAACATGCTAATGTCAGATGGTTACTAATGTATAATAACCTTATTATATGGTTATAATATATGGTTATTATATGGTTATAATAACCATAAGTTGCTTGTGAAATGTGTGATGGATCATCAGGTGTTTTTGGTTACCTTTTCATTGACTTGCTATTTTTGATCTGCTTTTCACACAACAGCTTATTTCTAGCATCCGTCCTGTGAGAGTAACACCCCCAAAATCAATTTCCTGTCACTATGTTAGTGTCTTCCTAACTGTGAGGACGAGTGAGATGTGCAGTGGGCTTCAGCATGCTGGCTGGATGCCAAGGAGAGTTAGAGATAGAGAGACTTCTCAAGAGCATTGTTTAATCTAAGAGGAAATAATTATACAGACATTTCCTGTGATATCCAATCTGCTTTGTTACAAGCTGTATGCGAACACAGAACAGTGGCTGACAGATGCTACTGAATGCAGCTCCAGTTCAGACTCTGAAAAGACAGACTGATATTCCAGCGATGTTTTTTTTTATACGTATTGACATGAGACGATTGCGGTCACAAATCTGGCACCGGCAATCGTCCTTCAGCGTTAGCCATGTCTTAATTAATTGCAGCTTTGTTGGCTTTTATTGTTTTCACAGATTATTACTGTGATGAAATTAGTTCATTTCTGCTTTCTAATCCCAGGTCTATGATTCTTCAAGCAGAGAGCAAAAGGGAATATGAAGAGGTGTGTTACTTTAACATTTTCCACTATTTCATGCCATATTTTGACCTCTACAGTTGAAGTTGACCAAAAAAAAAAATCTAATTTACATAATTTTCTGACTAGCCAAAATCAGTCGATCAGCCAAGACATTGTTTGTTGTCCAAGTTTTGTTAACTTAATTTAGAACTGGAGCTACAAGGCTAACAGTGCTAACAAACACTGGAAATCAATAGTCACCCAAATTGTTTCAGCAAATACATGCCCAAAACCGCTTTTAACTTGCATAGACACAATCGGGTTTTAAGCTGTGCAGACGATTCAGTGTGGTTTAGAGCACAGTATGACCACAAAAACAAAAATGTTGATGTGGAGCCAATTAGGATAATCAAAATCACCATTTCCATGCAAAGTTACTTTGACGGTGCTGAAGGAATCCACAACACTTGCTAAGTGAGTGTCCTCAGAAAATCAATACAATGTCTGATTACAAGTTTGAGGATTACTGTTATGGCCAACTTATTCCAATATGTAGATGCTGTAAAAATGATTCTGCGCTTATCTTAAAAACACTGTGTCCGGCTGCTGCTCATACCTGGTTTCATAGATGGTAGCAGAGGCAGGCAGGTAGGGAGAAAGCTTAAGTGGCAGGCAGGCAAGCAGGTGGTACACAGTGGAGTAAATCCAAATTGTTTGTAATCCACAAAAGATAGGGTTAATCCAAAGTATAAGTTCAAAGTTTAACACAAATTCCAATGGGTTTTCTAAATTCCAATGGGTGTAGTTCAAATGTTAAGGTTAAAGCGGTAAAAACTATTCAATTACTGCATCTTCCATTGTCTAACGGAGACTGGCTACCATGTGGAAGACTTTTTATCTTCTTTATCATCTTTATCTGAACAGGTGGCCTAAGGCCGTGTCAAAATAAAAGTCCTAGACTAAAACCCAGCAAGCAAAACGAGTCTGAATTAAAAATTTTAACTAAATTGGGCTCCAACAATGACTTTTTCTGCACAAATAAGTCTGTCAAATATGATTGAACCTGAAAATACACATAAAGAAATGCATCAGTGACTTTTGGACCATGTTGTAGCTTGAAGCTAAAATTAGCTTCCTGTTCAAATTTTCCTTTCTATTCTTTTCCACCTTAAAGGGTGCATAATTACATTATGGCACCTCAAGCACCAAACGTAATTGGAATAAGAAGCTGCCGCAGAGGAAGCCAACTTCAGGCTTGTTCTCTTAGCCACCAGTGGCATGACAGTAAGTGAGAACAACACAGGAGATAAAGTAAACCGTGCTTATGTTAGGTTTATTTTATTAAGTTGCCATCTGTAAAAATATACTTGGCACAGCTATAGATTTTATATCCTGCTGAAGATCTTCCTCACCTCATCTTCATCAGCTGAAAAATGATCAGCTCATGCACAGAGATTTTGCTCTGTAACTTGAACATCTCTTTTGATAGTTTATGCTTCATTGTCAAGGGCCAAAAGTTTGCTTGTGTCTGCATCAAAAGGAAATCAGTAGTAAAATATCAGACTGCCTGTGGATTCCTTTGGTCCGTCTTTGCAAAACGGCATTTTTATAGGTTTATCTTTATACGATATGCAACTTTCAACTCTTACTGTAAGTAAGCTTTAGGTATTACTGTGCTAACACTACAAAGCTGCGTAGAGACATTTCTTTTTTCTACACATTTTCATAGCTTATCAATGTAATTTGAAGCAGATATATTAAGATTTTAGACATGTGTTACTGGAAAAGGTTTAGGTGACACTTTACTTCTAGTGTTAGTACTGTTACCCTGGCTGCTCCAGTTCTAAACTAAAGGAGCAAAACTTGGACCTCAAACATGTCTTGGCTGATCTGCATTTAGGGTTACTAGAAAATCATGCAAATCTGATTTTCTGCTTAACTGTTTCTTGAAGTAAATGAACTATATTGTCCGTTTCCTTTTCACAGTGGATTTGCACCATCAACAACATTTCCAGACAGATCTACCTGACAGACAACCCTGAGGTACTGTCTCTCTCCACATGTCCACTTAGGCACATTGATCAGACATGGACAGACATGCATCCAGACGTATATAGTGTAGATAAGGACAAGGATGGACATTTCCTGTAAAAATACACCTTTGCTAACTTTGCTTATTTGCATACTTTGCTAATTTGACTGATTGAGCTGGTGGAAAGTAGAGCTGACATCCCTCAGCTTGTACTGATGGGGAAGGTTTTTAGTTTTGGCACAGTCTGTGAGAGAGGGTGTTTGACCGTTCTAAAGCAAATATACGAATGGACTTTGATCTGCATTTTCCAGCTGCTAGTGATCGTCCTGGATCACTGCTTAATTAGTGCTTAAAGCAGAATGTGCCCAGTCTTATCCTCGGAGGGTTGCTGTGGCTGCAGGTTTTTATTTCAAACAAGCAGGAGCTCAAATAACTACTTAGTGCTTCTGCTTGATTGGAATGAAAACCATGAAAACCTGCAGTCACACCTGCCCCTTGTGGTGATGATTGATTTGCCTTAACACTTAGGGACACTGGTTAATGCACCCTCCCTCATTTACCTATGATTTCAGTGTTGTAAAACATTTCGGATTATGCTGCTGGATCACTTAAAACGTCTTACCATGTAGTTACAGAGATAATGAAAAAAAACGGATTCCTTTGGAATGAAACCGTTTACCTCTCAATTAAATTGTGTTTTATTGTTTCAGCTTGCATGTATGTTTTGGGTCAGCGTTGTTCTGTACTGTCTTGTACTGTGGCTTGTATTTTATCATTATTTCATTGAATGAATGTACTTTCCTTTTTTCATTGTTATTTTTCATTTTTTATTTTAATCTGATTTTCAGCACTTCAGTATTCAGTAACTTTGTTTTTTTTGTTGTTGTTGTTGTGTTTTTTTTTTTTTTTTTGTTTTTTTTAATTATTTAATTTGACTTGATGTGAATAGATTCTGTTCTTTGTTCTCAGGCAGTGGCCATCAGGCTGAATCAGACAGCCATCCAGGCAGTCACGCCCATCACCAGTTTTGAAAAGAGAGCAGAGGGCTCCCCCAACCCTGACAGGTCACAATGATACTACAACAATGTCTGTTTACACTGTTATATTTCAGGGCTTTATTTATGAAATGAACTCTTCAAGGGAGTCAGATCACAGATGGTTTTCCTGATTTAACACAGCTGACTGAACTCCCAGGACAGACCGTTCAGGTTTAGGGGCAGAAATACTTGTGATCATTGTCATGATTTGTTAATGTAAATACAGCATTGGCATGAAAATTCTAAACAAACATGCACTTCTGTCATAATAACAAGTCTGAACATTAAATTCTTTTTAAGAAGCGTTTGTTTGTGTTAGCATCGTAACAGGAATGTCAGAGTTACATTAGCACCGAGATAATGTAGAACTATTTTACATTTTATAAAAGCCCTGTAGCATAAACACAGACACTTGATGCTTGTAACAGACATCCAGGTGACCTATTCTATTTGTGTGGTGCAGTTTGGGTGTTGGTTCCTTCAGTAAAGATTTGAAGCATGTTACTGAATATATCTGGAGCCTATTTGCTTGGCTATATCCCCAACATATGTGAGAGAGAACAGAATCGGGTCCAGTTAGCCAACAGAAAGAACGAGTAAAATGAGTAAAAGGAGTATACTGTATTTGTCACTAACACAAATACAGTTATGTGCAAAATAATAGCAGTCTAACATCACTAATGTGTTGTAAGGAGGGCAGCAAAGTTTGTACCTGCTGGTTTTAGCCTTTGCTCAGAGAGTAAAATGGGTCGTTCCAGACATTGTACCAAAGAAGAAAGAACTTTGATCAAGGAGTTGATTGGAGAGGGGAAAACATATAAAGAAGTGCAGCAAATATGATCTCAAATGCTTTAAAATAGCAAACGAAACACGAAACACGTGGTATAAAAAGAAATATTACCATCCACGTGGAACATAGCATAACAAGAATGGCAAAGAAGCATCCAATGATCAGCTCCAGGGAAATCAAAGAAGATCTTCAGTTACATGTGAGTACTGCAACAATCAGAAGATGTCCACGTGAAGCCAAACCATTTGCAAGAAACCCTCGTAAAGTACCATTGCTGAAAAAAAAGACGTGTTGAAAAGGTTACAGTTTGCCAAAGAACACATTGACTGGACTAAAGAGAAGTGGCGCAGTGTTCTATGGACAGATGAGAGCGAGTTGCTAATTGTTCTTATTGGGTCTAAAGGCTGCAGTTTGTGAGATGACCCATAAACACTGAATTCAAGCCACAGTACACTGTGAAGACTGTAAAACATGAGGTGCAAGCATAATGGTTTGGGGATCTTTCTCGTACTTTGGAGTCGGGCTCATTTGTCGCATACCAGGCACCATGGACCAGTTTGAATATATCAAAATACTGGAAGAGGTCATGTTGATGGAGAAATGCCCTTGAAATGGGTGTTTCAGCAGGACAACAACCCCAAACACACCAGCAAGCAGGCAGCATCCTGATTTCAGACTAACAAGATTGATGCTATGAAGTGGCCAGCCTAATCCCCAGACCTCAGTCTGCTGTTTTTGATGCAAAATCAAAATCCAAGAATGCAGAAGAACTGTGGAAATGTAGTCGAGTCAGCTTGGGCTGAAATATCTGTTCGCAGGTATCAGATGTTAGTTGGCTCCATGCAACACAGATGTAAAGCAGTTAAAGAAATAAAGGTTATACAACTAAATATAAGTTCAACGATTAACAGAAAAGCTCAATCTGTAAACAAATTTCAGTTTATACTGTAAATATTCAAGTTTGTAAAGGAAAAAGCAGACGCTGCTATTTTTTGAACAGCCTATTATTCTTTTTTCATTTTCAGTTTAAAAATTGATATTTTGTTCATGTTTTAATTTGGAATTGAATGTGCAGTACTCCCAGTGCCTTTATGTATATGGAAATAAATGCAATTATGAGGATTGAGCTTTTTCTCAGTTGTTTTAAACACACTGCTATTATTTTGCACATAACTGTATGTAACATTGTTGATATGTGACTTTATGTAGCTGCCCTGTCCATCAGAGACATCTGTAAAACTGCAGCTGTGACAGTGAGTGTATGAAGAAGGTATGAAGGCTGGGTTAGTGGGAGTGTTTTTTTTGAGTGGAGGGACGTTTGTTTGTCTTGAGTAGTAAATCCGTACAGTCTGTAAAATTACATGCTTTCTGGAAGACTTCACATTTCACAGTTTCTCTGATGGTAGATACAGTGACAGATACCATACATGTGAACTGTCTAAGAATATGTAGTTTTGTTTACTACACCCTCATTAAAATACAACCCAAGTTCAATTTTAAACTTTTTTTTGCACATGATTAAAAACTGGCTCAGCTCATACTCACATGTTGTTAAATAAACTGTAGCCCAAATAGATGTATGTATGATTTGCAAAATTAAGACAGTTGCATTCTTGTAATTGCTGGAAATTCACCACTTTGTATTTACATTTTCTTTTTTAATGTAGAAAACTGGATTGTTCTGAATTAAATCTCAAAATGTCATTGCAGGGCTAAACCAGGTGGAGTAGCTCACAGCAGCGTTAAGAAGGCCACTACTGTCCCAGAGCCTGAAGACCTAATCGCCCCCGGAACGCCCATCCAGTTTGACATAGTGCTGCCTGCATCTGAGTTCCAGGACCAGAACAGAGCTGGAGGGAGGTCAGAAGATACCTCAGTCATTTCACTTGTGAAAGATATCGTTTTCTCAAACTGAAGCTTGGACCAAAAGGATTTCCAATACTGACTCACTACAGAGATAATAGTTCAGTCCAGAGCTAAGATTAATGCACATTTAGGAATCCATGTTTGTTCATTGTTTTGACTGTATCAGCCCTTAAATCTTAAATCATTGTTTGTATATTACACATTTCTTATGGTCTCTGTTTATATAGTTTATAGAGCTAAATTAGAGTTCATTTATTATCTACTGTCTCTATTTACCATTTTATGTGCTTTATTAACATTGCTTGACTTGTAAAAATTCTTTCTTTTTTCATGACCCTTCTACACAGACGCACAAACCCTTTTGGCGAGACAGAAGAGGAGAGCTCTTCAGGTGCTGATGGTGAGACATCACAGCTGCCTCTTTCTTTTCAGCTGTTCATTTGTTGCTGATAGATAAGGTCAGAAAGGGCCACATAACGCCATAATGGAACGCAAAGACCTCAATTTAGCTGCGCTTTGGCTCCCTTTATTAAGATTGGCTGAATGTTGTGTTGCATCTTGATCCTCTTGCTCTCTTGTGTGTGTGCAGATTCTTTGCTACAGCAGGTGTTCGCTGTGCGGTTTCTGGGCTCTATGGCCGTGCGCTCTGGCCACACACAGGAAGTCATCTATGAGGCAATGAGGCAGGTGCTTGCAGCTCGAGCCATACACAACATCTTCAAAACCAGCGAGTCCCACCTGATGGTCACCAGTAGCTGCCTCCGGTGAGTTTGGCATTCAGAGCAAGTCTGATACAGAGACACAGTCACACCTTAGATTTAAAATCAACACTGAAACATACTGGCAATAGAAAGATGAAAGAAATTTTGTACTTTTTTTTTTTTCTTCTTTTCCCAACAGCTTGATCGATCCTCAGACACAGGTCACTAAAATAAGTGTAAGTGAGTCTCCCTTACTCATAAATGCCATTGAGGGTAGATCTCATTTCTGAACTCTCTGACTCTGAACTCCCTCGTTCCATCTTAATTCTCTCCTTCTTTCCTCTCTATCAGTTCCAGCTAAAGGATGTTACTCAGTTTGCAGCGCACCAGGAGAACAGCAGGCTGATGGGCTTCGTGGTGGAGGGGAGAGACTGGAGTGAAGGAGCAGAGGAGGGACAGCCCTCCTTCAGTGCCTACATCTTTGAGAGCAACACTGAGGGAGAGAAGGTGGCTGTTCAGTTCTGCTGATACCCGACATGAGCAGTGATTTATAAATCACTTATGTAATGTAGAAACAGTGAAACGTGACCAATGTTTTCTACAATGCAGGAGTGTGTCTAAAATCAGGCTCATGGAGTAAAGGTCTTTGTGTGACTGTAGTTACATGAAAACGTGGGACAGTATTTTTTATTTATTTATTTTTTTTAAGCAAACTCATGATCAGTCACAATATTTAACCTTTAAAAGAGCATATTTTAGAAGAAAAAAAACACTGAAGAATAAAAAAAAACCCTTGTTTTCAAAAACCAAAATTGTTTTAGGGTTTGAGAGTATCAATTCTCATTATAGTACCCTACATGATTGTGTGTTTATCTTGTTACTATCTCAAATGATGCATTGGGTTTAAATAGATCAAAACACAATCCTTGTAACTATCTAATGTCTGAATTGTGTAGGGCTGCAGTTGGAACTATTTCAGTAGAACAGTCTATATATGTATACATATAACCGTGTTCATCTTTAAATTTGCTTTTTATTTTATATTTATTTTTACTTTGTTTCCCTCTCTTCTACAGATCTGCTACACAATAAACTTAGGCAAGGAAATTACAGAAGCGAAGAAGGTAATTAACATCTTTGTTTGTTAGGATAACCACACTGAAAATGTCAGATATAATAATATACCTACATTATTGGTTTAACCTTTAAACTTCCACCACCTGCATTAGGACCCAGAAGCTCTAGCTCAGCTGATGAAGTCAATGCCTCTGACTAATGATGGGAAGTTCCTGTTGTTGGAGAGCGAGACAGGCGAGGCAGCTAATGGAGGAGGACAAGAGGACCTGGAGTCTGAGGCCTGAACACTCCCCACCCTCAAGTTAGATTTATTAGCTCTCTCAAAGAAAGAGTGCTGATCCAGGCTCATCTTTTACCTCTCATATCCTAATGAAAGGAGTGGGAGGAGACCCTGGATCAGCACTCTGCAGTGTCAGACGCAAACTGACCCTCTGCTCTACTTTATTCCATAAGCCTGGATTCAACATGCCAATTTTGCTCTTAAACAACAGTTAGCAGTGTTGAATGAATTTTCGCACCTAACAGAGTTTAGAGATTTGGGTATACAGTGAATTTACATTAGTTTATGCAGAACAGACCAATTAAATACTTCTGCTGAAGACCACATGGATCTCCTGTCGTAATATACAGAAAAATTAGTACGTTTAGATGAGAATCCTGCAAATTATTACTGATGGTCTTTTCAGTGTGCCCTGATTATCAAATTAAATTGGCAGCCAATCAGCTGAGGTGCATGTTTTTAACATGTCACTGCAAGAAACTTAACCACAGATTGACTTGTCTAGGCCTTAAAGCAGATTTTACACTGTAGCTGCTCTTCTTCATTATAGCTGATCGTACAGGACAGTAGGACAATAAATGGTCTTACTGGCTGCTATCCAGTCTTCAATAAGAACTGAGATTAGAAGGGGGGAAAAAATGAGGGGGGCTTCTTAAGAGCACTGAGGTCCTAGCTTTCTATGAGAGGATAAGTTGATTGGACTGGATCAAAACTGACCTCTAACAAGTCCTCTTCACTCAGTATCTCAGCTTACCTCTGTACTGCGGAGCATGATTTAAAAGGATGCCGTCTCTAGTTTATCATCATAGTTGGGTTCAGTGTTTTTGGCTGCTGCGTCATAGAGACTGTTTCTTTCTGTAAAGAGGTACAGGGGTCCTCTTACTAAAAAAAAAAAAATTAAATAAAATAAATATCTGGTCAGTTTTTGTTTACCAGGGCTTTGAATTTCATAGTTACAATTCATCTGCTAAATAAGTAGCAGTAAAAGGAAGCCTATGCAGATGTTATTAATTACTAGGCATCAGGGCATCAGTTTAGACCTTCCAGCTTAGCTAGACCTACTCTCTTCATTTTCTGCTGGTATAGAAATATGTAACATGTTTTAAGCACAGAACATGGCTGCACTTCCCAGAGTTGTCTTGTAAGACAGCATTCCTTAAGAGTTTGGTTAATTGCACTAATGTAAGTAGATAGGATTACTTCTTTCTTTAAAATTACAAACGGTACTGTAATGTGAAACTAAAAAAATATTATACTGTAATTCAGCTAAATTCCGTGCTATGGGTGGTTATTATGCAGATGCTGAATCAGGGTCTGCATCCCCTTCACAGACTCCAGTGCTGTTAGATCAGAGGCAAGCTGCAAGCTGTTAAACAGACTATCCCTGCAAGACCTGTCCCCTGTTGGCTGTATGTATGCGTGTATATGTGTGTGCAATTTGGGTGAGAATTTGCTGCAAGACAGCTTCTTGACCAAAAGGATTTGAAAGTCTTTGAACCTGTGCTGAATTACTTTTCTCAGACATGAAGGAATAAGAAGTGTATTTTTACTCAATAATCTCATTCCATACATTCTCCTCAGGTCATTTTAAGTAAATGTCTTTTACATTCATTTGTTTAAAAAAAAAAAAAAATTCCAGAACACTAAATAGGTGTTGATATTAATTCTCATTTCATTTTTTATGTAGGAATGTGTGCAGTGCTCTGTTTACAGTGAGTGGCATGCACATTTAGATTGAACGTGCAGTTTACAATCATTTTATAAGGGGTTTAAAATACTCCACAAATACTAAATAGCAGCGAGTGGAGTTTGACACTGCTGGTAATTAGTTCAGTATAAAATGAAGATTTGTTGCATAGAGGCTCCTGGTACAAAGGCTGTCCATGTTAAAACTTTGACACAGACAACGATAAAGTTAATAAGATGGTGGCGGTGAATACTAAAAATATTGTATTTTTAAGATGGATAATATAATGACTATAGAGATGTTAGCTCATTTCAGAATCACTTCTCTCCAAACAAGCACATCATTGAGGCTTTTTTTGTGGCTCCCTGACAACGCTGTTTCTCCTAAAGGGCTCCCCCCCCACCACTCCTAAATATTCCTTATTTAATATGCTTGTTTGTCTGAATTGAATGATGCGTGCCTATGAGCAACTTCTTTTCCTGCTGTAATCTGCAATATATACATAAGGAAAATGAGTTTGGTGCACTTCAGTATTGTACATGAAAGCAGAATATACATGAGATTTTGTTTTCCAAACAGTAATTACTGGCTTATGTAAGAATGGTGGCAGTTATATGCTTGAACCAAAAGCAAGCTGTTAAGAAAAGGCTCAGTGGGTGGACAGGAACTGGCTCATTTTCAGTGTTTATTGGAGCCTGGAAAAGACTACAACAGACTGAAGTGCATGTAAACATGTCTGTTTCTCAATAACAGCATCTTTTGTTTTGTCTGCTGATAGACTGTACCATCAGGAGGTTAAAAAGGCAAATAATAGCATTTGAATAAACTGAAAAAAAGAAGCGCTCTCAGAGCAGAACTGCTTTCGGTGGAAGAAAACTTTGGGTGAAATTTAATTTGGCATTGTCTATTGTCATGAAGGCTTTGCACGTTTTTCTTTGTCTTTTCTTAAAAACAACTGTAATAACATCTTTAATAAAGCTATGTGACAATTTCTAACTCTTCTGAACATTTTTGTTTCGGCTCATCATCCATTTGCTCATATTAATGTGAGACGCAACGTGAAACAGCATTTTATTTTAATTCATATACAATACCACAGCAATGAGACAAGGGCTCAACGTCGATTGACGCTGATTTGGCAATGGAAGTGTATGTAATTGCTCTGAAAATGTGAGGAGAGTGCTATGACCAGAACAGGAGACAGCAGTTTAGAAATAAAATGCTGAAAAAAATCTTAGACCTTTACAGTTTGCTTTCTTAGCAACAGAGTTAAGTGCTTTACAGTTTGCTCAGAACTCCTGAATCCAGTTGAATTCCACATTTCTTCAGTTTGACTGTACAGGCATTAGGTGGTAACTAGCATTACCTTTGTAACTTGCACTTAACTGGGTAATGAATAGCCACAAAATATCTTTGAGCAGCACCATGGACTCACATTGCAGGGCAGCTACAATGATGATAAGCATATTATTTGCATATAGAGAGCCTTGCTGATGTCAGCACTGGTGCCAAAGCAGCTAGAAGAAAAGCCCATTGCATCAGCAGTTCACACAGACAGCCAAAACGTCATGAGTCTTTGTAGTAGTTGTTGAAGTTGATACGCAGCAAAAAGTCTTCTAAATGTGGCTGGTAGCCTTTGTCAACCAGCTTGGAGACCACTGCAGATAAACAAACAACCAGACAGAGCACAGACATTTACTTTATGCTGCTCTGGAGATGTGTGCAGAATTTTCCAAAAGGTAAATCTCTTTTCTTATCAGCATCACCTTTATATTAACAACCAAAAGAGAGCTTAACATATGTTTGTTTTGTGTGATAACAACCATGGGGTGTGTCCGCTTACCTTTGAACAGAAAGCGTGAGTAGTATTTGAAGGTGTTGTAAGACTGCTGCATGGCAATGAAGCTGGGGTGCACCATCTCCCCCTGCTGGCTCTCCCAGGACTGTGCGATCAGCTGCCCACGGAACTTCAGGATCAGACTGAAGATGCTGTGAATGATGTTCATCACTGGAGCAGCCTTCTCCGTCAGCAGAGCCCTGTAATGCAATGGCCAAGAAAGTGTTTTCAAAGCAAAGCAATATATTTCTCTACAGCGCATCTGAGAAAGGAAATGTAAACCTTAGCTTATCTCCTCTCCTAAACTTACCTCTGAGCAATTTTAACTCAATACAACATACATTCTCCATTTCTGCACTATGGCTCAACCAATATGTATTTGGGCCAACAAAATCAGTACCATTTAAAAGGGAATTCCACTGATTTTTCAAAATTGTCATGGTCTGATGTAAATGCTGAGAGTGAAATACTCAATACTGTTCATAGTAGTGGTGGTACAAACCAGATGTCTAAAGAGTAATACCTCTAAAAGCTCTCTTACAGAAAGTTATTACATGACATAAAAAATAAATAAAACAAAACAAAAAAAAAAATACATCCAAATATAACATTTACAACTATGAGAACTGAATAAGAGCTCAAAAACAGAAAATTAACTAAAGTTAGCTAAAATTCTGAGAAGCTCCACCACAGAGCTATAATAAGTATATTATTAAAGACTTTGTATATTTTTGCTGTAGATCTAAAGATATTTGACCACTATGACCTGACACTGCTTAACGAAAACACTTTTTGGGCATAAAAATTAAATTAACTCCTCCACTCCTTTATATATATTATTATATGTGTGTATGTAGTGTGTTTCCACCTGAAGATGGCCCTGTTGAGGTACTCTGCATGTGTGCGGTGGATGGTGTCGAGGTCGCTGGCGCTGCTGAGCTTCTGAGTGAACTCGCTCCAAGACACCTGCAGGATCTGGTTAGCGATGTAGCCCTGAATCACCTTCACAAAGTGCTGCATCTCATGTCTGTACAGCTGCAGCTGCCGGAACTGCACTGACCTGCCTGCTCCCTTGACCAGGGCTGAAACAAAGAGAGAAATAAAAGATAGACAGACAGACAGACAGACAGACAGACAGACAGACAGACAGACAGACAGAAACACACACACACACACACACACACACACACACACAGTGTGTGTGTGTGTGTGTGTGTGTGTGTGTGTGTGTGTGTGTGTGTGTGTGTGTGTATATATATTTTTAGATCAGATGGAGCTTGAGAATAAACTCTCAGCTGTGGCATTCTGGGGAGCAGGATCTCTAAAGCAAACACCCAGATCTTCTCAGCCTGTCTAACTGTTTATCAATGGAGACAATACAGCCAATAAAAAGAGTCAGTATGTTTACAGATGCTCACCTGTCCGTTTGAGATGAAACCAAACATCGCTCAGAGACCACACCATGTGTTTGAGCTGCAGCAGGAAGGAGAAGAGCCGGTTGTACTTATTCATACAGCTATCTGTTATTATTATATTTAATGGCCAGTCCACCTGGAGCAGAAAGAGCGAGAGAGCGAGTGAGTGAGATAGACAGACGGAATGAACACGTGCAGGAGAGACAGAAGGATTCTTTCAGTATTTAAGGTGTTGAAATCAAAACATCCATTATAACACATCTTATCATATTATTCCTGTTTTCATAAAAACAGGTTAAAAACAAAAAAGAAAGGGTTCATCCATTCTTCTCTGACTCTATAGCATATACCAGAGGCATTTCAAGAACCTTAACAAGTGAGAAAAGTGGAGGAATGAGAGAAAGAGAGTGACAGAGAATGAAGAGAGTGAGCAGGGGAGCTGCAGCAGTCTGACCTTGTAACGGAGCTCGAGGCAGTTGAGCGAGTCAGGGGCGTGCGGGTGGAAAACCTCAGGCAGGTAGCGCAGTGCAAACGTGAAGTTAGCGGCCAGCTCACTGTCACCATGGAGACTGTACTGCATGGCCTTGTTCAGAATGGAGTTCAACACCAGAGGAGTCAACAGCTCACCGGGGGTCTGACCGCTGCCCAGCTATAAAGCACGCACACACACACACACACACACACACACACACACACACACACACACAATACATGAGTAACCTTTTCAAAAGTACACATATTTGACTGGAGCACTTATCAAGCAGTACTCATAGCTCTGTGCAGTCATAACTGTAACTGCTTGAAACAGAACAATTATTGCTCTCAGCAGCACTTTTGCTGCCACTGCATATCTGCTTAATGGAAACCTCACAAGTTCCATTACTCAAGTGAGCACAGCGCAAGCGAATTTAAGCAGAAAGACACGGCATCCCACAAACTGCACACATCAGTCCCCTCCCCAGGCTAATTCTCTAAAGAGGAGTCTGTCAGGTTGACGGCCCACTGATGTTCTGTGTGAATTCTCACTTTCTCAAAGAGGCGGTCAGTGAGCGAGAGAGCAAACTCGCCATCCTCCATCAGCAAGAAGTGCCTCAAAGCCTCAAAGTGCTTCTCCACTCTCAACTCCACAAAGAAGTAATCCACCACCGCCTTATTCACCAGAGACAAACTGAAAAAGGAGGAGAGAGGGAAAATTGCTCAGCACTCGAGTTACCACTCAAATTCATTTATTTTGGCACACAAAGCCCTTGAGGAGGAGGTAAGTCTAGACACAAGCAAAAACATAAAAATCAGTCAGGAGGGTTACGGTTTTCACAACAGTAAAGCCAATGCTTAAGACAGGCTTCTGGAACAGTTAAAATTTCAATAATAGCCTTTTTGTTCACAATTACATACTTGTATTAAAAAAGGTTTCAGCACCAACAATAATTCCTGTGAAAATTTAACAAAGAGGAATTTCACTGATTTTTCAAAAGGTTTCTGTGTAATCTAATCACTGAACAGTCATTTAGAGTGATTTAAGTGACATTGTTCACTGTAGAAAAGCCATTTTATTAATATTCACAGTGACCAGCGAACCTGCACAGTTTCATATGTAATCTTGATAATTGTAAAATAGTGGCAAATAAAGCCTTTCAATGTCTCTTGCATCAAACATCATATTGCTGATATTTCATTTAATAACTTTCTGTGAAGTAGCCATTAGAAGCACTAAACAATTCTGACTGGATAAATATCACATGAAACTACTGTGAATGACTCTGCATCTTAATGATTTAATTATGCACAAATCTTGAAACTCTGTGCTCCCGTTTTAACCTAAACCAATAAGGGAAAAAGAGTTAATATGTTACTTTTCTTTATTTTCTTCAGCAAATGTAAGCAAAAGGTTTACAAAATAATGACAATATGTTGGAACTTTGCTACACTCAAAGATCTTTGGCTTTTGATACGCTTACTGTGTGATGAGTGGGGTTGTGACCGAGTGTTTCATAAGCACAGGGAGAGGCATCATCTCACTAAGATGGACCGCAGTGGAGTCTGTGGCACAGTGAAGGGAGGCGTCCACTGGCAAACCATTTGGGCCACGTGTTACCTGCTGCAGGAGCTGTGCATCAGGGGCAGACACTGACCATGCGCTCACACACACACACACACACACACACACACACACACACACACACACACACAATGTTTAAGAGTAAAAAAAAAATACTACAGCAGATAGAAGAATTTGTGTAGGTATTTCATCTCTCTGCTCACCACCCGCATTTCATAAGCTTATCCCATTCTTAAATTCCTTGCAAACTCTAACCATTCAGCTACAAAGGACATTTCCAATACACAAAACAAAACAAATACCATCAATAGCAAACAGACTATTACAAATATCTTCCAGTACAGATCAACAACGAATTGGACTGGACAATACTGAGGCTTTCTACAGGAAAGGAAAGAACAGGCAGATGGGAGGAAACTTGGGGCATTCAATGTGTGCAGCAGGCTGTGTTGAACTTTCTACTAGACAGAGGCAGCCAGAGCATTACTCAGCACTGTGGTTTGCTGGTATGAAAGCTGGGGATGTTGGCTGACTAGACAAACTGATAAGGCCAGTTCAGTGGTGGGGCAGTGATAGGACAATCTGGAGAGAGTGGGTGAGAGGAGGATGATGAACAGTTTGCTGCATGACAAATATTTATTTACTTATTTACTTATTTACTTACTTACTTACTTACTTACTTATTTACTGGTATCATGTTATGAGTTTCCATGATACAATATTAAGAGCTTAAACCTTGCCCTGCCAGTAATGTAAACTTTTGGCTACACAGCCAAGTGCAAAAAGAAAAACACACATGCACAGCTCAGAAATTACCACATCCTGAACTACTAATCTCTAGAAAAGCATGAAATGTTACCATTATTCTCACACAGAATTTTGTGCTCTGAATGTGTGAAGCAATAATGACACCATCACAACATAGTTAAATATATAAAAGAGTTTAAAGAGTTTATTTTTTTTGTGTGCGTAGATGAAGACATATGATTACATAACGGTTTTTGCTGCTTTTGTGGGGAATTTATTTATTTTTATTTTTTTAAATACATCACATTTCAAGCCCATATTATGCATTCCTACTGGACACCCTCTCCATGATAAACTGTGGAACATCTAGCCAAGGATCCCCCTTTCTCTCACTAAGAACAAAGAAAACACAAGTTTGATATTGAAATAGATAACCTACTTACATTTAAAACTCATTTGGTACCTGGAGTGTTTTGTTATGCCTCTTCTCACAATAGGTTAACAGAATGCAAAGGAGCTTAAGTTCATCACTGTCGCAACAGCAGAGACAATGATTACAAACAACTGTTTGCTGCAGAGCATTAGCTAACCCCCCGTTTCAATTCACTGCATTAGAATGATCACATACAATCACATGCATTCTTAATGTTCATCCATTTCCTTAGTTATTACCCATTTAACATTTAGTTAGTAACATTTTGTCTTTATCTCATTTGTTAGAAGCTTTGAAGAGCACCTGTAAATAAAAGTTACTCACTCATCAGGCTGTAAGAATCCTCATACTGCTCAGCCTCGTATTGAGAGGCCAGCTTCAGGAGGTAGTCATCCTCTGGGCTCTCTCCAGGGGACAGACCAAGCCCCTGAGCCCAGGCAGCAAGACCCTCATCCAGAGTGAGCAGCTCTGGGGGTGCTGCTGTGGAGCCTATAAAACCCATGAATATTTCAGAGGCTATGGATATCTATGGTATGTAGCTTCTGTTGTTTTCTTGCAACTGAACAAGCCATAATAGTTTGATTAGTTAAGTAATCAAAACCGTAGTTGATATGCTAATTAATTACAGATCTAGTCATATGCTACAGACCTACTGTAAACTCAAACAGCTCCATCACACGGCAGACTTGAAAACAGTTGTATTAAATAACATGACTACAGCAAAGAACTGAATATTTAGTCCAACTTCCTTAAAAACAAAGTGAACAGCTTAAACAATACATTCATGTTCTTACCTTGGGTCTCTATGCTCTCTCGTTTGTCCTTTCCTTCTGTGGTCAAGTCTGATCTTGTCTGAAGGGCTTGGCCATATGAGCTTCCAGGCAAAAACCCCTGTACCACACAGCCCATGCCCAGTGTGGAGTCAGAAAAATGTCCATGAGTACTGCCTGGGACAGCAGGGTGTCTAAGGGGTTCTGTCCCTTTCACTATACAACCTACCCCAAGTGTTGAGTCCGATGAATGTCCATATGCGCTACCAGGCAGTGGGGACGGAAGAGGATCTGATCCAGACACAATACAACCAACCTTTAGTGTGGAGTCTGAGCTGTGACCATATATGTTGGCTGATGAATGGGAGTTGGACTGCTCACTGCCTGTAACCACACACCCTATACCTAGGCTAGAGTCTGAAGAGTGACCGTAAGAACTGCCTGGTAAGGGGAAATGAAAGGGTTCAGTCTCTGGCATCACACATCCCACTTTAAGTGTGCTGTCTGACGAGTGTCCATGTTTGCTCCAACGAGGACGTGAAGGAACAACTGCTGATACAAACTCACCAACTTTTATATGGGCATCAGAGGCATGGCCATAGACGTTAGGGGAAGGGGTTATGGTTGTTACCTCTGAAACGAGCTCTCCAATTTTAATATGGGCATCAGAGGCATGGCCATGGACATTGGGGGACGGTCTTGGGGCAGTTACCTCAGAAACTAGCTGCCCAATTTTAATATGGGCATCAGAGGCATGGCCATGGACATTGGGGGACGGTCTTGGGGCAGTTACCTCAGAAACAAGCTGCCCAATTTTAATATGGGCATCAGAGGCATGGCCATGGACATTAGGGGAAGGGGTAGGTATGGTTACATCAGAAACATGCTCACCAATCCTAATATGAGCATCAGAGGCATGGCCATGTACATTAGGAGATGGAGTAGTTATAGACACTTCTGAAACAAGCTGACCAATTTTAATATGAGCATCTGAAGCATGGCCATGAATACTGGGTGTGGGGAGATGAGTGGTAACCTCAGAGACAAGCTCTCCAATCCTAATATGGGCATCAGAAGCATGGCCTTGGACAAAAGTGGTGGGAGGAAGACTGGTTAGCTCTGAGATGCTGATCTTATTTTTGCTTTGGGCACCTGAGTCTTGGCTGCAGGCACTGGTGAGAGGCAGCTCAGTTGGAGTTTCCTTAGCTGTCATATGAGGGGGCTGAGCAAGCTGCTCGCTCTCTTTGGCCTCGTCTGCTGTGTCATCTGTTGCTTGTTTTGGCTCTGAATGTGCACTGCATGCTGAAGGCTCTTTCCCTTCTCCATCCAAGTTCCTTTCTCCAGCCTTTTCGTCTGCCTCCTGCCTTTGGTTCGCGGCCACATTTTTCTGTTGCGTCTCTCCTGCTGGCTTTGCTTCAGTCAAACTGGTTTGTGACAGGACGTCTGGGCTTCTATGCCCTGAGGCGGCACTGTTCTCCAGCGGCACTGAGCTGAGTGAGGGGTGGCCATATTCACTTGCCCTAGGCTCTGCTGATGGCACCGAACTTTGGGCTTCAGACACATTTTTCCCAATCTCAGTATGGGTCAGGGAGGGGTGTGCAGGACAATGGTGAGGCTTAAGGTGTTGATGAGGATAGGGGGAGAAGTCATAGTCTGAATCTAGCAGCAGGGGAGCAGGGTTTCCAGAGGATTGTGGAAGGTCAGAGCCAATGTCTTGCAGAGCCTGTGTTATAGCCTTACTGTTTGGGACATGCGGAGGCTTAGGGAGGAAGTCTCTAATGTCAATCTCATCAGAGATGAGCCCATCAGCAACTGCAGTGGAGGAAATGCGAGGTCCAAGTGGTGGCGATGGACAGGGAGGAGGTGGGATTGACTCCGAACCAACATTGGGTTTCATCTTCATGTTTAGGGTTTTCATTGTTGGTTCAGAAGTATGCGGTTCCTACAGTGCGAGAGGGGAGAATTCATTGGAGCAGTGATTCCCAACCCCAGTCCTGGTCAATTTAGTTTTTTTTCCCTGCTTCAACACACCAAAGTTAACTCTGGATAAGGGGGGAAAAAAAAAAAAAAAAAAAACCCCACACACACACACACACACACACACACACACACACACACACACACACACACACACACACACACACACCCCATGTGGACAGAAAGACATATCAAATGAAATCTCAAACCTGCTCATGTTGAGGTAGTTCCTGAGCAGGGCGTTGCTGCCCTAAAGGATACTGCTTCAGTAAAGCCTGGAAAAAATGCAGGAGTCTCAAAAAACACTGCACTGTCATCAGATCTGAAACATTTAAGTCTGGTTTCCTGAGCAGGGATTAAGTCTATTCATGGACTGCATTTTTTTCTGAATAGAAAATCTTTTCAAAAGAACAATATGTAGCAGAGGGGTGTTCAGCACAGTTTAGTGATCTCCTTGCTCAAACAAACTTGATTCAACTCCGTTATTAGTTAGCAGGTTTAGTAGGCATTTTTAAGAATGCTCCAAACTGTGCTGGACCCTAAAGGCACTGGAACTGCTAAAGAAGTTCTGACCTGTATGGCTTGTTGGTCCTGTTGTAGAAAGGTCACTCTGGCATCATCGAGCCTCATTCTCTGCACCTTCCACATAGCTCTCCGTTCTCTCTTTGCAGCCTCTTCAGACAGGCGACTATACTGCGCTATCAGATCCATGCTGAACACACAGACACAGTGTGATAACTGCACCATATTGGTTATATGATTGTTAATCTTAATGAGTGCTTTTCATTCTGTGCAATGACTGAATATTGTAAACTGAGAAAGAAATATACTTGCAGTGAGAATTTAAAGCCAAGTTCACATTGAGCAATAAGAGTTGCTCTTATTGTTGAAGTGGCAAAACTCAATTTTTATATATGATCTCTCACAGTATTCCTGTTGGCCTTACCGTGCCCTGCGCTCCAGCTGTTCCTCCAGGGCCTGCAGCCTCTGCTCTCTATCTCTGAGCTCGCGAGCAAAGCTGAAGTCATCCTCCTGCTCCTTCCTTTTAGCAGCACTGCGCCACTGGAAACACATAATTATCATTCTCTTATGCATGTGCTCACATAATACAATCTGCTTACCTGTGTTTAACTTCTAATACCATTTATGCTATTGTCAGTCTTAAAAGTCTCCACTTTAACAGGGAAAAAGAAAAAAAAAAAACAACAACAGAGCAAAATGATTTAAACCTACTAATCTGCAAGTTCAAAAACGTAGAATGCACAGGTGTGGTATCCTTGAAGTGGGCGCATTATGAATATTCCAGTGGCAGGATGCTACACAGTCATCATTAGTAACTGAAGGGAGCAAGAGCTACTCTTTAAAACTAATATTTTAGCGGCTTAGAAAATAGATGGATGGATATGTGTGTCTTGTGTGAGATTTTATATATCACACACACACAATTACCAAATGTATTTGCTCGTCTGCCTTCACATGCATGAATTTTAGTGACATTCTTAATCCATACAGTTTAATTTTTGATACATGATACTGATCTAGAGTACAGCGGCGGCGCTTTACTCCACTCCGCTTTACTCCACTCCGCTCGGCCATGGAAACCCATTCCATGAAGCGGTCTATGCACTGTTCTAGAGCTGATCTGAAGGCCACATGAAGTTTGGAGGTGTGTGGTGAGGGATTCCACAGAAAGTTGGCGACCTATGTGCCTCAGCATCCGCTGACCACTCATTGTCATTTTACTTGGCCTACCACTTCATGGCTGAGTTGCTGTCGTTCCCAGTCGCTTCCACTTTGTTATAATACCACTGACAGTTCACTGTGGAATATTTAGTAGTGAGAATTTCACGACTGGACTTGTTGCACCGATGGCATCCTTTCACGGTACCATGCTGGAATTCACTGAGCGCGACCCATTCTTTCACAAATGTTTGTAGAAGCAGTCTGCATGCCTAGGTGCTTGGTTTTACAAACTTGTTGTCATGGAAGTGACGTGTATGTAGCAGCTCCTCCAAGCTTAGACATATTTACAAAAACTCTTTTTTTCCCCCCAATTTCACGTATGAATATTTTTGACCTATAGAGAAATACACAGAAGACAGGATCTGGTTTGGTTGAAGATTAATGAACGCTGTAATGAGCATGCTTTTTGCGCACACATGGTCTTCCTTTCTCTTTCATATCCTTATTAACAAAGCCTTCACACTCTTGAAACTCTGTGTGTGTCTCTCACCTCTTGGTCGAGCTCCAGCTGCTGTCTCAACTCCTCAAAGCGTTCTCTTTTTTTCGCCTCCTCAGCCAGACGCTGTGACACCTGGCGGCCTGCAGGGGGCAAGAGAGCGCAGCAGGAGCTCAGCCACTAGCCCATTAATTCACATTTCTTTTCATTTCACTTCATTCAGGGTTGTTTGGTTCCTGCAGCTTTTCTGCTTCATGTGATTATTAGTGCCTGATTTCTACCTTTGGAAAGTGTGTGCACGCTCGCGATCTAATCAGTGCAATATCACAGACTGGTCTGAAGCTATAATTGTGCTTTTGGATTGGCATATGGAAAGTGGAGCTTCAGATTTTAGTAGGCATTTTTGCATTCAACTAATGTAATAGAACTGTAGAGCTCTTTCAACAAATTAATTTCTGGGCAATACTTTGTTTTACAAATAGCCTAGCATAGCAGTCCCTTTAGAAGATGACTCACATTTTGGATTGTGGCCATAACTTCATCGCCACTGCCTCATACTTCTGCCTGAGGTACAAAGACCCAAAGGCATATTTTACCGGGAGAGCAAAATCCGTTATAAGAACTGCCTATGTGTCATTTTGCAGAAGTGTAGGAGAGATGAGGTGTTGTGATAAATATGATGCAGGTGACTTTTTCTGACCTCGGATGCTCTCCAGTGTCTTGGCTGCCGACTCTCTGACCTGATTGATGAGCTCTTGGCGTGCCAACTCTGTTCGTAATGCCTAATACACAAGACAGAAGGCAAAAAATATGCAGTAAAGAGGAAAAGAGAGATAGATTGGTAGGAAGAGAGTAAGAAAGAGAAATGAGAGACAGACAGAAGGGTACGAGAGAGATGAGTGAGTGAGGAAAAGAGAATGGGACAATGGGAGTCATAAAAAGAGAAAAAAAAAAAGAACATTTCAGCCCTCTGGCTTACAATGTCCTGCATTTTTTGCTGGAAATGTGTTAATGGATCATAGTCTTCATTTCTCCTGAAGCTATGATATCAATATTACTGAGAGCTTTAACAGAGAAGTAATACATTTAGCCCTATCCGGAGCAACTCCAACATCATCTTTATGAGTACAACAAACAAACAAGGCCCGGGAGAATATTAACACAGAAACATTCACTGTGATATAAACAACTTCACATGATTACATTTCCACAGAGTGGGCTGATATCACTTCACTCATAAATACTTACAACTTGCATTAAATTCAGGAACATACTTAGCTTTGGAAACAGAGAAGGCTAATACTATAGTTGTTGTAATGAGTGCAAGTGCAGTACCTGCTCCTCTCTGCTGACGGCACTGTGTTTGGCGATGGTCTCCATGCGGCCTCGGTACACAGCACAGTCTCTCTCAATCTCTTCCACCTCGCGCAGAGAAAACGTTACTGCGATCCGTGGCACCGGCAACTCCGACCAAAAGATGTAATGCTGTCAGACACTGCATGGTCAGTCCTCTAGGCTTGGATTTAATATTACATGCATTCTAACAATATAGGATATGGAATCAGTGTTCCAAATGTACCATTATATACATACACCCACAAATACATCTCATATACATACATACATACATACATAAAAATCACACAAAACAAAGAACCAGTAGAGCCACTATGTAAGAAATACTATCAATATCTATGAAAAAAGTGATTTTTTTTTTCCCAACATTCACACTTCATTAGATGGAATAAAACAAATTATGCTGTTTTTGTAATGAAAAATGCAATTGAATACAAAAATTGTTAAAGTCCTTATGATATCCACAACATGCGCAGAAAAGCATATCATTGTATCGTGACGTAGTTTATCATAAATATAGCCATAACGACCTCTGCTAATTGTTACTACATTTACAGAAAGAAAAAACAACCAGGTTTTCTACTTCTTCCCCACTCAAAAAGAAGAATACTCAATGATTTGTGATTATACTAATTATGATCTAACATTCTGATAATGTTTTGTGGAATTAGCAGAGTTTCTTTACAGCGGTCACTTGCTCCTAAAACAGATAAATAGCTGACCTGGGGGCAGCAGATCTTCAGCAGGTTGATGGTCTTTCCACAGACATAAACGTCGTTAGCAATGTATCGGAGGAACACAGGCACGCAGTCCTCTGCATCCCTTGAGATCAGAGTGTAGCCCTGCACCCAGAAATGTTTATCTACAGGGAGACAGAGGGAGAGACAGACGCTGAGAATTGACCATTTGCATCTGGTATAAACAAAAAATTTGTATAGAAAGAGAGCTACAGGCATTTGTATGAGAGCTCTTTGGATAAATAAATAAATAAATAAAACTAGAATAATAATTTATTATTATTATTATTATTATTATTACTACTTCACTGACAAAGCAGCGAACAAAACCACACAAACTATTTATTTATGCTGCTTTGAAGGCTAAATGGGAACTGGGAATTTTTCAACTTCATTTACACAGCCATCCAACTCATAACTCCCGCTCCGAAGGTTCAAGTTTCTCAAGAGCACTGACTTACCAAGTTGCAATCCTGTAACATCACTTGAACATGGTATCACCCACAGAATAAGCACATTTTTTTAGGTTTCTCTTCGTGTTTCTCTTTGTGCATGATATTGCTAAATGCAATTGTTGTAGGATAATCTGAAGGTTGTGTGATTCTCTAGAATCTTTTTAATCAAACTGCAATTTTCTGTGCTATATTATTTGGTGATGCTCCAGAAAGAAAATTATAGGCCAAAAACTAAAACTGAATTTTTTTTTTGTTAAACATACTAAATGCAAGGTAACAGAAATATATACTTAAATATACACTGTTAATACTGATCATATTTGCTTTAAATAAGACAAAACTGAGCTAACAAACATTAGCCTTAAAATATATTTACTAAAATCATTACTAAATGTAGGCCACAAAATACAGGGTTCTTCACAACTGACAACGGTTGACGATGTATTCAAGGCAATAAATTCCATTAATTTTTATTTTAGTTGTAATTGTTGTACTGTAGCTACACAGGTTAGTAGCAGAGACTTCCCCTTCCATAGTTTTGCTGTGTTCTGCATATCAATGCAGACGCTGCGGGTGTCTAATTTTTTATTTTAACTTTAAAAAGCTGAAGTTGTGTTAATGCTTAGTACAAATCTCTGGGTGTGAAAAGTCTGAATTTACAGCTGTAATGAACACAGCATAAGCGTTCCTCCATACACGCTCACTCACCTCTGTAGCTGAGGTAGTCTTCATTCACCTGGATCATAAACTCTTTATACACATCTCTGAAGACACCACTGTACACCCAGTCTGACACAAACCTAGACACACCAACAAAATAATTATGATAATATAGTGACTCTTTGCAAGTTTGCACAGAACACTTGATGGAAATGCCTGACAGCAAATTGAACTGGTTCAGCAGTTTTGCTATGAAAACAAATTAAGTCTTCTCTTTGCCACAAAGTTTAGCAGAGGTCAGAAAGGCATTCTGTGCACAGCCACAAGCAAGTCTGTTCATCTAGAACAAGTGTTCAGTAATGTGCCATCACAACAACAAGAAGAAGAAAGGCTTAGAATTCATAATGAAGTCCAATCAATGTGTGGTCGTGTTTAGCATCAACATAAGGCGGTGCTACAAACAGCTATATACATTTGTTTCAGAGCTGTTTGTGCTTAATGAGGTCTGTTTCAAACTTCATTAACATAAGTGGCAAGTTACCTCATAAAGGATGGTGACAAAATGCTTATTTAATGATTTCTGTATGTTTAAACTAAGAACAATGGCTTTGTATCAAATGGATCTTATGGAGGACAGTTGTTACATAATTAATATGGTTGAGGGAATGTTATCATTTAAGCTAAGAATAATCCTTTTAGAAAGTGGTTAACTAACCCTCCAAAATCATCTCTTGTGTTTCTAATAACTTGATTTTCCACACACCACCTTGGAAACATTTTGGTTCAGTCTGAGCAAAATCAATAACTCTCAGTGCAGGTCACAGCAGTGTAGAAGAAAATAATTTAAAGTATGACAATGCATGAGAAATTCATATTTTAGAATTCACTCAACTATTTAAGGATTAAATCTGTAACTAGCTCAATTTATACCATGATGGGAAAACTGTCCCTAAAGGTTTTCATGGTGCTTTGAAAAGACTGATTTGAAAGTAAAGAGAAAGAGAAGTTACCGCAGCGTGTTCCAAATGCCCCAAAGGACCCTCTACATTATTGAAACGGAACACTGATCAAAAGATACTAAAGTGTGACTGAGGTGAATTCCCAGGGTGTCATTTAGACACTGAGGACAGAAATGTCACCTGAAGAGATAGAGATAGAGATAGAGAGAGAGATAGATATAGAGAGAGAGAGAGATGTTCTAACCGTGTGTAAGGCTCACAGCTGCTCTTCAGTAGAGACAGCAGTACAGGGTAGTTCTCATTACTGCAGTTACTCTGTGCTTCATTATACAGGTAGGAAAGAAGCTTCACACCCTGCAGAAACAAAAACACATCTGTAAACAGCACTACAGCTCATGCATGCAGTAATGACTGCACTTTCTCTGAACTACTCAAGTAACTTACCACAGGGAAGGTAGCCTGCTTTGCACCTGCAGCTCCATCCACACAGCACAGCTCAGATAGGTATCTGATAAACACAGTGAGGGCATGAATACTGAAGAAGCACCACCTCTCACAGGTTTTTCATTCACGACAACAACGGTTTGATCAGTGGGATCAGAGATCTAACCTAAAGTTTGAAGTTTAAATTTGAATCTTAACATTGCAGGGTCGTCAGTACTAAATACTCTAGTGAATGAGTTATTTATTATTTTGACAATTAATTAATTAGAATTTAAGGTGGTGATGTGCATTCTGGCTTAAAATGAGCATTTAAGATGTTATTTCTTGTGTTACATAGTATTCAACAGCCCAGCACTGCACCCTTCAGCCCTAAATTTGACAGAGTTGTGTCACTTATGCAAATATACCATACAACCAAAAGCCTTGAACAAACCATGACTGCCAGCCACTGATCTAGATGACCACACTGCATTTGAAGTTCCAAATTTCCTGCCTCTGACTATGCAAAGTCAAAGAATAAGCCAGAAAGTCCTACTTTGCATGGTATTGTCAATGTAGAATGTCAAATCACACCTTCAACAGTAAAAGAGCAACTTTTATTTTTAAATTAAATTTGCCTTAATTCTGTTGACATACAACAATAATTTATTAAATCACATATAACATCTTTTTCCCCCACTCTGTAGCTCAAACACAGAAGGTCAAAAACAACCTGATTTCAAGCTCCAACTTCCTACTTCCAAGCCAAGTTCAATACAGCATAATAAATACCTCAGTTGGGGTTATAGCACAAACCAAATCTGATGGTCAAACTTTTCTCCTTGCTAAAGGAATAAACAACCCACCCCAAAGCACTTGCAGTCTTTCGAATTTTATTTCCATCTTCAAGACGCATCATCATAAGGTTTTTTTAAACAAGGAAATGTCACTTTAGAGACGACTGCGGCACCACTCTAGCAGGCGAGCAGGTATGTTCATAAGAGATGTAGTACTGGTTATGTTTTTCCACTTTAGCTTGTGTGATCTTCTAATTCAACAATAACAATGCATAGCCTTTCAAAAGACTCCAAAATATGACTTTGAAAAAAGATAAACAAGGAAGCATTTAGGCTCCGTTTCTTACTGCAAGAGAGACCAGTAAAAAATTGAAACATACAAGGCTAACTAATCACTGCCAGATCTTCATGTCCCATCAGTGTGACTGAAATGGAAGTAATGCTGTGAGAACGGTACAAGAGATTTCAACCTGAGTTGCCGTCCCAACTTGCGGAAATGGAAGCCGATGGTGAGGATACTGAGTGAGGCAGGTGTACTCAGTACACATGCTCTATAGTAATGCAGATAGCGTCTCAGACCACCCGTGAAGGCCTGATAAATAAACACACAAACACACATGGACAATAAATACTGCAAGATTAGATTTCCAATCTCTCTTAAAAAGCTTTCGATACAAATTGGGATTGTGAGGAAAACTGGACTCCAGAAGATCGGTAAACGGCAACTTGTCCTTGAGGCAAACCAAGGTTATAAATGCTGATTGGGAAGCCATTACCTGAAACACCAAGCCTTTCTTATCAGCAGTGCCCAGAGAGAAACGGCTCAGACGAAGGTAATGTGTGCCGTACTGCGCCAGCTCCCCTAACAGCCGCGACACACTCTCTGGGGACGTTCCTGACACACACACATCCGGACGCACATCAAATTGCACACTCGCCTGGAACAGCGTGAGCAGAAAGTAACAGATACATTCATTATCTTCATAATCATCTCCAGAGACAGAAACGGTGAGATAAATGGCGTTTTCCAGAATGTGCAAGTGATTCCATTCTACTCAGGAACAGAGTGAAGTTACCTCATTGAGAGGGAAAGTAGTAGAGGCCACTCCTATAAGCACATTGAGGAGGTCTTTAACTAATTGAGTTTGGCAGTCCAGAGGTAGAGGCAGGAGAGGAGAGGGAGTCTGAGAGGAGATCATGTTCCTAACTTCTCCTTCCCAGAGCCGGTACAGCTGATCAAACGCCTCCCTGCCTGCTTCCGACAGATAGGGAGGCTCTTTCTGACCTGGGGGACTGCAGGGAAAAAGCAGACAGGAAAGTGAGAGGGTCAGGTAAGGACAAAACAGGCAAAATGGCTACATACTCTTTAAATATTATTATTATTATTATTATTATTATTATTATTATTATTATTATTATTATTATTAATAATAAAAAAGAACTTTTGTGAAGAACTTTTTTAAAAGTTTAAAGAGCCTAAAACATGTTGATAACATTCACACTTCATTTTCAAAAAGATTCTTTAAAGAAATCAAAAGTTATTCTAAGGAACATTTTAAGCACCTTTATTTTTAATAGTGCACCACACTAAAGATTAAGGGTGTAACAATTTAATATGCATCAAAAATTAGATAATGGGTGCAGCCTAATGAAGTAAAGTGGGTGGTCAGGGAAAGGAATTACACAGGAATTACAGGAATTACAGCTACACTCAAAAGGACTGGGTTTTTTTTTTTATTATTATTATACTGATCATTTATAATCATTATTCATTTTATTTTATTTTATTTTTTAATATTATTATCAAAACTGAAACTATGTGCATTATTATGTAGTACAGATGGATGTATGCCTTGCACATGGTGCAAATATTAACATATTGTTACTGGTTCTTACCAGCCCACGTTTTCCCAGCAGCGGCGCCTGCCAGGCACAAATGTGCGCAGTGCCTCCCAGATATCAACCTCAGGACTAGGGCTGGGCTCAGACTGTGAGTCTGGTGTCAGATTGGAGGCAGACTGGAAGCCTTCATCCTCTGACTGATCCAAACACTGAGGAACCTACAAAACAAAAAAATAGCCAAAAATTAGCCAAAGCTATTCAAATTCAACTTTTAAATCAATTTATTAATAGAGCACTTTTTAAAAAAGGTCATCACCAAATTGTAGCTTTACAGAAATCTAGGTGCAATGCCCTATTCTGCAAAGACTAGAGTGGCAAAACTCCCTAAGACCAGGAGCAAAAATCAAAAGAAGGGTAACCCATCCTCCTCTAGACAACACAAGGAACAGTTTTAGTGTCACAATTCACTAACGGCTCTCTTCACAGCCTACACTGATTCACTAGATGTACATCAAGCCTACACATGCTTCATCTGGGGGCTCAATTTCATCAGTCTAGCACAAATGCTAAAGGGTAATATTAAACATTTGACAAGTAATTGCAATTTTTAGGAAAAAGTGAAAAGTGAAGGCCCATCAATGAAAGTCAAATATAAAGTAAGTGAGTTCAGTTTCAGCTCATCTGTGCATTCGGCAGAATCCAAAAGATTGAACTAATGTGTAATAGGATCTGCCTGACCTTGCAAATTCAACTCTATCCTACCCGAATAGTGAGTCCAGTGACCTCTGCATTACTGGGCACAGGTGGCAAGTCCAGCCGGATGTCCATATCTGATGTCCTTGAGTGCTGCAGTGCTCCAAACAGGGACAGCCTGGTTTCCCTCTCAAACCTCTCCTCCACTTCCGCTCTCCTGCCCAGGCCTAGCAGGCCAGTCCCTGGTGGAGCGTCCATCAGGCTTAGCGTCCTATACGCACCCCCAAACGCCCCCCACTCTTCCTCACACACCAAAGCCCAGGCCCTGCTCTCTAGCCTCTGCATCTCTTGGCTCAGGTAGCCACCCAGGGAAGGCCTGCGGAGCACGGGCCGCTCCCGTCGCATGTAGTCCCTGCTGAAGGACACTGCTGGTGGAGGAACCGAACCAGCCAACTGCACCAGCAGCTCCAAGACAGAATCCAGCTCAGCCAGACCAGACGAAAGTGCCACCTCATGGAGCTGTGCGAGGAGGACCTCAAGCCTCTCGGCTGCTTCAGTGCAGCCAGAGACGCGCAGGTCAAAGGAAATCATCAGCATTTTGTTGTGGGCTGGCGTGTTGGCCAATGCATTTGCTGTTGAGTTGGGTTTGAAGGAGCTGTCCTGAAAGAGTTTGGATAGCAGTGCACCGTAGGCTCTCTTGCGGAGGGTGCGGCGGAACGCCTCCCTTGAGGCACCGCCCAAAGAGAGGCGCTTCCATGACACCCCTGACAGGCTGCGGTCACACAGTGCCCCTAGAAGCTCTGTAATGCTGTTGCTGCTGGGCCAAGCGGACATTTCAGATGAAGTTCGGCTGTAGTACATGGTAATGTCCTGGTGCTGAGATCAGCGTATGATCTGTCCTGCAAGAGAAAACAAATATAACTTCATTATTCCAACTGTATCTTCCCTATGCCTGTCACAATCTTGAAACTGTAGCTGATGAACTGTCAAATAAATAATTGTAATTAAACTTTGTGCTTTTTATGGTTTTATTAAAGCAAAAATCCCAAATGGACAAATTGACTGATTAGCTATCTTGGATGCTAATTAGGTTGAACTGGCATGAAATTATACTCTGCAATGTTCTATGCACGTACACACTCACATGACTACACTTACATAGAATGGTCTGCAGAGTCAAGCAAAGCTTAAACTTTTATTACTAAGATAACGGAATTATTAGCAAGCAAACATTAAACAAACATTACTGAGTTCAGGTGTTTCAGCCACACTCATTGCTAACAGCTATATAATATCTCCATAGACAAACACTGGCAGTAGAATGGGTCATGCTAAAGAGCACAATAACTTTAAATGTGGCACTACTACAGGATTCCACCTTTGCCACAAATGACAGTCAAATTTCTGTCCTGCTACATCTGCCCCAGTCAGCTGTAAGTGCTATTATTGTGAAATAGAAGTACTTAAGAGCTCACTGATGAATCAGTAGGCCACAGGAACTCACAGAGCAGCTGCTGAGAGCTAAAATGTGTATAAATAATCTATTATCTACAAAGCTCCAAACTGCCACTGGAAGCACCACTGGAACAAGACCTGAGAATCACAAGCTTCATGAAATGGGTTTCTAAAGCATGCCACCACTGGAAAGCCTCTTCTTTGAAGTGATGACATATGATCTGGCTGTCTGATCTGTGTTTGGTGAATGCCTGTAGAACACAGAGATTTGACCATACAGTGTAGTACCAATTAGAAAGGTTGTTCTTTTTATGAGATCAGTCATATCATCTACATTTTTTAAAATGCAGTTTTATTTCCTTCTGCCCAGTACACTTCCAATGACTGCAGAAAATAACTGCAGTCAACTAAAATACCCACAATCAGTTCAAAGAACTGTGTTCAGGTGACAATGTAAGTGTATGACAGACTAAATCTTCCCTGGCATGGCCATACAGTGAAATATGTATTAAGAACATCACTTTTTAGTTTACTATTGTATTACTTTGTGTAAAAAGTTAAATACAACATTGAAAAACAAAAAAATGGACATGTAAAACAATGTGTTGAAATTTAGATATACTGCTGATACACTAAAGCCATTGAACAGAAACAGATCCAGTGCAGATTTTGCATGTCTGTTGTCGGAAGAAAACCTTGTATCTCCATTTTTGTCATTTTTGACATAATTTGAAAATGCCTACTACCCTCTACACTGCATGCACGTTTCATTACGAATGGACTGCAAGAAATGACCCAAATTGACTTGGAAAAAGTCTGGTTGCATTGACGTACATTGAAAGCAAAATATGTTTTTCCTTCTCCTGTAAAGTTACTTTTGGAGATACAAGGTTTTTATTCTGACAACAGTGATGTGTTTTAACAGTGCTTTTGTAATTCCAATGAATAAGGACACGTGCCATATATGGTTTTATAATAAACAGCTCAGGATTATGCTTCATGTTAGAAAATAACCATTTTGCACAAGGGTAAGCTACTTTATAAAGTTTGTTTTTAAACAAAATATGTATTTTTCTGAACCATGCAAATCTTTGCAGTATATAACTAGTGCTCAGTAGAATCCAGATATTTTAACACAAAACATTGCACATATTGGAAAATATCAGAAATCGCAATAAACCTGATGTGCTTCATAACACAGTAATTTTTGGCTTCAAGTTTTTGCTTTACCTTGCGTGAGCTGCATAAAATCTCTTCAGAGAAATAGAAGGTGAAAAATCAATAATTGTAAACCGAGTTTTCAGATCCTAACTGTATGTTCCCACGGCTCTATGCCCCCAGGACCCAACATTCATCTCTTTATATGAAGTTATACCCTCCATACAAAAAGGAGCAGATTTTCAAGAATGTACTTTGCCCCAACTAGGCTAAGCTAAGCGAAGCAAACTTTGCAATTTTATTTTTTGGAGAAATCAGAGTGTATAATTCATACGCTTTCAGAATAATTGCTTTGCGTGGTTTAGGTGTGGTGCACCACTCTTTTTTCCCCTAGTTGTGTAGGCCTCCTTAGCTCACTAGGAAGTTAACAGAATACAGTAACAAACATGAGATTGTACTAAAATCCTCCAATCTCCAAAGAGATGAGGGCATGTTGACCAGGCTATGTTTTAAACATTACTGGGATAATTTAAACAAATACCAACTTTGACTATGTTTTACAGTGTTGAAATCATTGGGATTCTCAAATAAAATTATAATTTAAAACATTAGCTTAAACTCTGCCCATCACAGATTCTCTTTTCTTTTGTCCACTGAATTGTTCAGAGTGTGTTTTAATGAAGGAATCTCTTTGAAAGCAGCATGTACACACATAGTTTCACGCTTTGTTGACATGTACCAAAAACCACTGAAGCAACTCGGGAACACAGTGCTAGCCCCATTTCCTTTGAAAATGTCAATGAGGGATTATGGGACGCTGGGAACATTACAAAACTACACAGGCATCACAGAGCCTGGTAAACACAAGGCCCTGGGCCGTTTGCTGAGACGTACATGAGAAACTGAAGGACTCCGGGAACACAGGGATGACCCCCTGAAGACGGCTCGTCTTGTAACGTTAAACCGAGCGGCGTGCCTGTTTGGTGCCTCAGAGAACTCCGTCCGCTAACGGTCGTCTCTACCGCAGCTTCTAATGCTCTACGAGTAAACATAAATAAGGACTAACGGAGCAAACAAAACACCGCCAGTCCTGTAACATATCTCTCCGGGAGTAAAGAGCGTGAGCAGCCGTTACTAGGGCTATCCACTAGCCTCGTTTGTTCTGGTTACTAGGCTAGCTGGCCTAAATGCATCTGAAGTGTCGAGTGTTGACGTTAGCGCCTAGCCAGCCTTCTAGCTAAGGATGGCGGCTCGGCCGTGTTCACACTGGGAGCCCGCTTCAGTGCGCTGACCCGAGAGTCAGTGTCCTGCGGCTGACTGTATGGAATGAGAGCTCCTGTCCAGGACGCGAGTGACCGCTCTATCTCAGTACTCACCACACCTGCCTGAGTCAGTCTTGGTGGGCTGCAGCAGCAGCCCCGTCGCTCCTGTGCGTGTCACTGCGGCCTTCAGGAGCTCCGTCTGCACCGCTGCAGAACAGACAGCGCCGCTCATTATAAAAGACTGAGAACGGACCACTCATTTACAGCGACCCCTCCGCAAGAGATGAATACTATAAACACCACACACGCTCTGATATTTCCTGCCATATTTCTTCGGCGACCGCGCTAGTTTTCAAAGTCCCTCCTTCACTGAGTTCTGATTGGTTGAAATTCACCGTGTTGAGTTATGATTGGATAACATGGAGTTTACTTTACAGTGATCACATCCGGTAAGAAAGCGCGCCAACTGGCGGAGGATCCCTCAACGACCGGTGATTTCTCATGTGACTAAAATATACTACTACTAATAATAACACTCTCATTATCATCATTATTGATCATTATGTTACTATTATTAACAGGAATACACGAGTAAACTATATATATATATAAGTTAAGTGATACTTTATTAATCCCACAAACGGGGAAATTCCACCTCTGCATTTAACCCATCCATGAAGTGAAACACCACATACGCACTAGGGGGCAGTAAGCACACTTGCCCGGAGCGGTGGGCAGCCCTATCCACAGCGCCCGGGGAGCAATTGGGGGTTATGGTGTCTTGCTCAAGGATGTTATGTGCTGTCGGCCCTGGGGATTGAACTGGCAACCTTCCGGTCTCATGACCAGTTCCCTAACCTGCAGCCCACAACTGCCCCATATAATAATATATACATACATACATACATACATATATATATATATATATATATATATATATATATATATATATATATATGTGTGTGTGTGTGTGTGTGTGTGTGTGTGTGTGTGTGTGTGTGTGTGTGTACACATATATACATGCTATTTAACTGCCAATATAGTAAATTTATTTTGTCATAAAAAATAGAACAAATTCAAATAACATTAGTACAGTGAGTAGTAGATTTTATGTATGTCAATGTGTACACATAACCGTTTCAAAGTTTCTCCTTTCACAGCCCAGCATTATTTGCCTTTATTTTATATGAATACCTGCTTTGGTTAATCAGCACTTCATTAAATACAATTATGAGAATTTAACACATTCATGTGATGGCCTTGGACATCAAGGAGAAGCTGCTACCCAAATGCTGTTCTTTTACCCAAAATAACTTGACACTTACCTGAGCCAAGAGTAACTGACACATATTACTTTCACTGTGACACAGTTTTAGCTTGAGGGAAACACCATTCTTGTGCACCAAATTCATATCAGGTCAATACTGGGCTAGACCAGGGTATGAGTCAATTGGTGTGAGAGAGAGAGAGAGAGAGAGAGGAAAGAGAAATGCAGAGAGCAATACAGAGCGAGAGACAGAGAGACAGAGAGAGAGAGAGAGAGAGAGAGTAAAAGAGAGGGTAATAAAGAAAGAAAGAGAGAGAGAGATGTTGGGGTGGAGTCAAGCTGGCTTCAAACGCACTCACACACCTATGGGACACGCTGACGCGTTGAACACACACACCCACAGCATCTGTTTGTGGTCAACCGATGTAATATTAATCATGACAGCTGTCACGTTGCTTTTTCTGCTTCTCTAGTTTAATTAAGGTCTCTGCTGCTGCTAGTAGCTTGTGCTTGTGCTCCCTTTAAGGAAGAAGAGGAAGAAAAGACTAAATCTGATCAGAATGAAGTATGAGGCCTTAGACACGACTGCAGGTTAACACACACACACATTTACCTGCTGAGTCTTACAACTTGTTGAGTGACGATTCTCAGTGAGAGGAAAAAAAGCGTACAATGTTTAAATCATTATTCGCTCAGCATGAAAGTCAAGTTATTTAAAAATTTTTTTTGGATTGTATTTATATTAATTTCTGAACTGAGCTGTCATGTGAAATGCGATAGAGAGTATGAGAGATGATCAAGTGAGGAGGCAGTATTTTAACTTTCTTCATACAGTACTGTGCAAAAGTCAGAGACCACCCTTTCCTGTCTTTCATTTCCAAATTGTCTCTAGAAGCAACATCAGCAAAAGAACAGTGCATTAGGAGTTTCACAAAGTAGGTTTCCATGGCCAAGCAGCTACACACAAAACTAAGATCAAAATGCACAATGCCAATTGGTGAGGGGGAGTGGTGTAAATTATGCCCCCCCTGGTCTCAGTGGAAACGTATCCTGTGGAGTGATGAATCACGCTTCTCTGTCTGGCAATCTGATGGACGAGTTTGGGTTTGGCCAATGCCAGAATGGTACCTACATGACTGCATTGTGCCAATTGTAATGTTTGGTGGAGGAGGGATAATGCTATGGGATTGTTTTTTAGAGGTTAGTCTAGATCCCTTGGTTCCAGTGAAGGGAAATCTTGCTTCAGCAAACCAAGACATTGTGGACAATTGTACAATTTCAACTTTGTAGGAACAGTTTAGGGAAGGCACTTCTCTGTTCCAGCATGACTGAGCCCCAGCACACAAAACAAGGTCCATAAAGGCATGGCTGAGTGAGTCTGGTGTGGAAGAATTTGACTGACCTGCACAGACTTCTGAACACAACCACACTGAACACCTTTGGGATGAATTAGAATGGAGATTGCAATCAGGACCTCTCATCCAACATCATTGTCTGACCTCATAAATGCTCTTATGGATGAAAGGACAAAAATTCCCACAAAGACATTCCAAAATCTTGTAGGAAGCTTCCCAGAAGAGTGGAAGCTGTTGCATCTGCAAAGGGGGGACCAACTCCATATTAATGCCTATGGATTTAGAATGGGGTGTCATAAAAGCTCCTGAAGGTGTAATGTGTAGGTGTTCCAATACTTTTGTACATATAGTGTATTTCCTTAGGACATTTTATGCACATGGGAAAGAGATCCACAGGGCAACTAACGTGTCTATGGGTAGTTTGTCTGAATGTTAGCACTTTGAGGGGTAACAATCTCAGTGAGACAAAGCTGTACTTTGTTCATTTTAAGATGGGAAGCATGGAAGAGTTAAAGCAGTAAGATGCAAAAAAAAAACTAAAGAGTGGACTAATTAAACGCTGAATTTATATATATATATATATATATATATATATATATATATATATATATATTAATTTTATATATATATATATATTATATATATATATATATATATTTTTTTTTCTGACACAGAAAAATAACTTGTTCTTAAAGGCCACTTTGGAAGTTAAATAAAAAAGGTGGTCTTTGACTTCTGCTGAGTACAATACATATTGACTAACATTCAATGCGTTATCAAAGTTGGATTTTGACTGTGAGATTGCCACATTCTTCTACTTACAAACTACAATCATCAGGCTTGAAACTACTTTTCCGACACCAGATGTCTGTCTACAATGATGCACACAAGGGATTCCGAGTAACAGAGCGTAATTATTCTGGTCCTTGAAGATTTCCTTTTTTTCCTCTTCATTTTTGTGGGGTGGGGGTGGATGGTGGGTGTATATCTTGTGTTGTATCGCTCCGTTGGTTTCATGGGAGCCTTCTCTTTGATATTTCTCTCATCTGCTGCAAGGTTTGTTAGAAAACGAAGCACCAGGCAATGCCTCCTTTCATCTTTTTGGATTTATTTATTTATTTCTCCCCTTTTTCCAGTGATTTAATTAATTTCTCTTCAGACTAACTTTTCTGGGCCGTTGCTGGGGGTCTCACAATTGGGTAACACCCAATTGTTTATTCTCTACATAACTCTTACTGCTTTAGATGCAGATTATCTTCATTTTGGGAATCTAATAATGCAACATTCTGACTGGATTTTTAATGCAGCAAAGAATCTTAAAGTACTAGCAGGAGTATTTGCACAGAGCTTTTAAGCATTTCTATATGTTATATTACTTCATACATTCAAGATACTGATTATATATTACTGCACATTCACCAAGCTGTTGAATCCAAAATCAAAATTGAAATTTAAGGCAAGGTACGACAGGCAGAAATGGTCATTTAGGACCCAACATTTTTCACATTTGTTGGATAAATTGTATCCTCACGTCCAAACTCAACAGAAAATCGTTTATTTTGATATGCGTTCTGACTTTGTGTCCACTCTTGTCTAACTGTATTTTATAAAATGAGCAACTAGGCTTGCCACAATTATCATCGCCTGATCTCAATCATATAAGCTGATCAGAATTATTTAAGCCATTTAAAATTATTTATGCTATTTGAAATTATTTTTCACATTTGTCACCTTTAACAATCCTAAGTTTATGTCACAACAAAGAGAATATGAACTGGGTTGAGTAAAGGCAAATGCATATAAATAAAACCTATGTATTGAGATTTAAGGTGCAGTATGGTGTCTCCTCACAGCAAGAGGAGCTCATGCTCGGTTCTCTTGCTGGGGGTCCAGGGTCCTTTCTGTCTGGAGTTTGCATGTTCTCTCCTTGTGTTGGTTTCCTCGAGGTGCTCCAGTTCCCTCCCACAGTCCAAAGACATGCACTCCGGTCAATTGGACACGCTAAATTGCCCCTAGGTGTGTGTGTATGTGTGTGTGTGCCCTGCAATGGACTGGTGACCTGTCCAGGGTGTATCCTGCCTTCTACCCAATGACCGCTGGGATAGGCTCCAGCATCCCTCATGACCCAGAAGGATAAGTGGCTTCAAAAATGTGTGTGTTTATTGGGATTTATTACTAATACCATTATTAAGATGGCTAATCAGCCAATTCAACCACTTTAGGCTTATATTTTAATAGTTCCGTACAATGAACAGCAAACAGAGAAAATTTATCGCAATTACTGATTCAATAATTCAAACAATTCATCATCAGCTGAAGTTTCACGTTTGTGACTGGCCTATTAGCAACTTTTATTAAAGTTTAGCTCTGCATCACTTGGCATAACCATGTCATTTGTCACTGAAAAGCTTGTTTCGTCTAGAGTCTAAACAGAACATCAATAATAATAATAATAATAATAATAAAAATTTAAAATTTAACATCACAGCATTTAGAAGTTAATTCTTAAGCCCATTCTGAAGGATTTTCTTATATATTGCTCATAGCTAGATTTACACTAGTTTGTGTACTACCTACAAAATATTTTCTTCATCAAGCAATAAAACAATGTGATTTCAATAATACTATGTAAAATGAAATAAACATTTTAATTCCATCATCCAGTTGCCAGATTTTGTGTGTTTAAAATATGCTAGTCGGTGCATTATTTATGTAGATAACATATTTGCATTTATACATTTTTTATTTTTTTTTTTTTGCAAAAACAAGCAATACTTGAAACAATGCCAGTAATCAACTGGCAAAGGTTTATTGTGATGCCTATTGTTTGAAAAATTACCTTATTCACTTGTAGTGTCTCGCCTCAGCTGAATGAGATTGTAACAAATTGGCACTGGCACATTTCCTATAATGAAATGTGGGTTATTTGAAAGGTTATTAGTGGTAAGCAGTGACATTATGTGTCCAAACCCTGCCCCCCTGAGTGACAGCTTATGATGACATCTTAATAAGAAAAGCAACTCATTTACAGGTCACGTAACAGCTCGATGGCAACTGAACTGTCTTGAAGATTGTGAAATTGGCAAATGTTTGTTCAGCGAGAAATGGACCAGAGCAAGAAGCGATGAAATGGAAGTGTCTCTTTATTGACGTAAGGGTGCAAGGTGTTTTTGAGCCTTGTCCCCCCCCACTGAGTGGTGAGCACTTCAGTACAAACAGATTAGGCATGTAAGAGCTGTTCTCAGCTGCCGGGCCTGGAATAGCCACGGCTAGTCTGTAGTCTCCCACTTTTACTGTACCTTATACAGTCCCAGCTATCTTACTTCACTACACATTCACAAGAAAAAAAGGGGGAAAAAACAAACCAAAAAAAAAAAAAAACATCTCGATAACACCACAACATATTGGCATTTCTTTTCCTGGACTTCAAAATGCATAGGATTATTACACAAGAAATACAGTGTTGACAGATTTGCTTCTTTAATACAAAGGCATATATTATTATCATAAGGACATGACAGAATAAAAATAACTGCACAGCAGTAAGAAGGTCATTGTCGAGTATAGGTATTTTTCATACATACTGTGGAATAGCAGAGAAATTATAGGTCTATGGGGATAAACACAATAGTGGGACACACTAGCGCTAGTCAACACTTCTGTTGCACATCCTCCTCTTAAAAAATTTAGGAATAAAAGCGTAATGGCAGATGTTTTGGGGGGTAGGAGGAATGGTTTTACATTCACCACGGCTTAGTTTAGTTCAGAGCTTGTTCCCAATATGACGTCTACAAAAGTGCACACGCACGCACACATACACACACACATACACACACAAACCACGGACGCCCAAAAGATATGCACGCTATAAAAACTGCCTCTTCCTCCCTTACGCAAGATCAACCTAATTGGCACATTGTGGCTACAGCACAAATGATCCTAGCATGACGACTGCACTTACTCACGGTCAACACCACAGTTGCAAAGACACTGCAAGCACCCTAGCTCTAAAACTTTGCCATTTTGCCACTCGATATTATCGATATAATTAACGATAGTAGTAACACTTAATACCATTAAGGCACATTTTGGTGAAAGAAAGGCTAAAGAAGCTTTACATTGAGCTGTAGGGGCTTGGGTCACGGCTTCCCAATTCAAATAAAAAAAGGAATATTGTGAGCGTATTTAAAAGCACGGTGTCAGCAGCTTGCATGCAATTAAGATCAAACGCGTCTCCCGCTGATTTCATTAAAGCAGAGGGGAATCGAGTGGGCAGTGCCAATCGTCGCAAGGCTTTTTCACTCTGCTCAGAGACAGAGACCACGAGCAGACCACCATTGCTTTAAGGAGGAATCCCGCCATTCAAAGGCCAGAATCCAGACATCTGGCAGTCAAATCAAGGGCAGCTCAAGCCCTGAGAGATACAGCTCAAGAAGAGGCTCAAAGGATTCGTGGTGATCTAGGAAACCAGTTGTTTCCTGACCCAAATCCTAACCTCAATCGCTATAAGAGAGCAATCGAACTGCTTTTGGATCAACAGCAAAAAGCAATATTGACTAGCTTCAAAAAGGCTACCTAAACACCTGTAATATTCAAAACTGAGAATGATTGCTGTGTATTGCAGTATTTGGTACATACATGGTGAAGTTTAGTAGAATGATCACAAACATTAAAAAAAAGGACAGCAGGTTTTATAAACTGGACATGCTATTTTGCAGTTAAAATTCTGAAATACAGCTCAGTTCAGAAGTACCATATTGTTTAGCTGTTTAGTACCAAAGCAGCTGCCTGTTTAGGAGTGCTATGAAATGCTACTTTACACAGTTGGAAAATTCATTTGAAAACACACTGCAGTATGAAATGGTATTCGTATTTAAAGCTGCCAGTCAGAGTTTTTGTGCATCAAGGGACGAAGGAGTTCATCGGTTAATAAAGGGTCCCTAAAAATAACGTACTAGGTAAAATATCACCGGTGATGAGATGCACACTGGTTGAAGCTCAACAGAGCTTTTGAAAAATGTGCGACTGGCTGGCTCTCAACCTCAGTTGCGGACTTACGCCACCTGCTGGACAAAAACCCAAATGGGCAGCTTTAAAGTAACGGGACAACTTCTGTTAAAGGGCCCATATCCTATATTTTTTTCTTCAGTACAGTTATGACATTTGTGTGCTTTTATGTACTGAAAAACAGTCATAATTCATTTCACATGGCCATTTTTTTCAACCCTTCTTTCTCCCTTAGAATTAAACAGGCTGATGTTATTGTGCCTTTAAGTATCATACATATAAATGAGCTCTGTTACGATTGGCTATCATTTATTGTGCTTTGTTCAAAAAGCAGTCCAGGTTGAAACAATCCTTATAACTTCAGCATGAGCTAAACTGCTGTAGGTGGATAAATGTAAATGTTTTTGCGACAACACAAAATCCAAAATGGGCAGCTTAGTTTCTGTATATGACCGTATGGGCTGAGGAGTGAATGATGCACTTTAAAACTTTAACAAATGTTTACATGCTGTGTGCTACATCTTTACCAACAAAAATGTGAGGCAAATTTATATGGGCCCTTTAAAGTGCCGTCAAAAACAAGGTTGCTGAAGTTTCTATGAAATGATGTGCCATCATTAAATTTTGGTACCATGAACCATAAAATATAACCATCCATTTATGAGATGCGTAAAACATTATCATAAGTGAAATTTTCACTGCACAATGTAATAGCCATATTTCTGAAATGAACCATAACAAAAAGGTTGTACAAATAAACTTTTTCATGACACATAAATCTATGTATAAAAATGACATGCCTTGTATAAATGGACACTTTTTTGTTCAGTTTTTTTAGTTGAAATGCTATTGCCTAAACAGAATCTCTTTGTGCTCAGGTTGGTCCATGTTGTTATGGTAAGTTAAGAGCATGTAAAAGAAATGTGCTATTAATCATATTATTGGCTTTTCCAGTGTTTCTTCTGATGGAAGCTGACCCCATCAGACCAGCAGGTTCGCACAGAGAATCAATAGAAAAATATAACCACCACCTGCTGGAAAACACCTCTCCTTCCTGCCAGTCAGGGTCTATCAGATAATGTTTGGCTGGACAATACATAAGTTATAACCTCAAAGTGAGCTTACGTAAAACCAAATGCGCTCGTACGCATGCACGCACACAAAACCGGGTCATACAGATGAGTGGGCAACTCCCTTTGGGTCAGAATTTAGGCATCCTGCGTGTGAGCAATCAGCAGTCAAGAGTCAATTCACACTCAACCGCCCACCCACATACACACACCCACCCCCACAGATCCCCCCCACATATACACAGAGGCTTTATAAACAAAATTAACACAAGGCTGTCCATTTAAAAAGTTATTTTCTCCTTATAAAGCTTTCCGCATAAAGACTGCACGATAAAAAAAATATATAATACAATTCTTAAAACTTTTTCTCTCTACACAGGAAGAAATTGAACATCTGATTATACTTATAATGCTAATTACACTCTGAGGGCTTCATTCATTAAATTGTTCTTTTTTTTCTTGTATGCTCTTTTCCTACCCCAGAGACTTGAGCCCTACTTGACCTCTGGCAGTTTGATTCCATTCCAGCCGCCCTCTCTCTCTCCCTCTCACTCTCCCTCTCACTCTCCCTTCCACTCTCCCTTCCACTCTCCCTTCCACTCTCCCTTCCACTCTCCCCCCTCCCTCTCCCTCTCCCTCTCCCTCTCTCCACACGGAAGAGTTACAGATCTGTCACTTTGTTCTCGAGCGCAGCAGCGATCTGCTGGAGTCGCAGTGTCAGCTGCTTACTCTGTGCTGCAGGGTCCTCATCCAGAGACAGGACGATCTAGAATGGAAACAGAAAGAGAGCTGAATGTGTCAGTGTATGAGAAAAGGTGTCATATTACACCACCTGCACAGTAAATATGTAGAAGTATTGCTGTGCTTTCCTACATTCGCTGGGTACTAGGCAGTAGACTTTTCAACTGTACTTGCATGATGTACACTCACATTTTTCCAAAGGGCAGTACAGTGCAGTATGGTACAGTTACAAACCCATGATCAAGCGCTTTGTCATCATTTCTACTGGCAAGCGAACTGTACCTGAGTACTCCTGCTGAATGTGGTTACCCTTTTTTCTGGGCTAAGAGTACTGATCCAAAATGTATGGATGGAGATCACCACTGTAGACAACTGACTGGTCAAATGCAATCATCATATACACAATCAGTCAAGTCAGACAGAAAACATTAAAAAAAACAAAAACAAAACAAACATGAGCGAAATAGCTAGAATCACTGTCTGTTTCGCTCATGTAAAACAAAATGTGGACTAAAAGGTACATCAGAAACTTCTCAGTTGTTGCCACTGCTGATTGTGTTTACCGTTAACACTAGCGCTGCATGAGAAATCTTGTGAATCACACAACCTCCAGAGATCTCGCATTATTTCACAGTTTTGTTGTGTGATGGTAAACAGACACAGGTACTCGACCAGAGTATGGACAGTTCTGGGTTAAGATTAGTATCCATAGTATGCTTTCCTGCACTGCCCGGAGGAAAAATACATTTTGAGAATACTTCAAGGCTGCAGAGTACAGACAAAATATATACACTGCTCAAAAAAATAAAGGGAACACTCAAATAACACATCCTGGATCTGAATGAATGAAATATTCTCATTGAATACTTTGTCCTGTACAAAGTTGAATGTGCCGAGAACAAAATCACACAAAAATCATCAATGGAAATCAAATTTATTAACCAATGGAGGCCTGGATTTGGAGTCACACACAAAATTAAAGTGGAAAAACACACTACAGGCTGATCCAACTTTGATGTAATGTCCTTAAAACAAGTCAAAATGAGGCTCAGTATTGTGTGTGGCCTCCACGTCCCTGTATGACCTCCCTACAACGCCTGGGCATGCTCCTGATGAGGTGGCAGAGGGTCTCCTGAGGAATCTCATCCCAGACCTGGACTAAAGCATCCGCCAACTCCTGGACAGTCTGTGGTGCAACGTGGTGTTGGTGGATGGAGCAAGACATGATGTCCCAGATTGGATTCAGGTCTGGAGAACGGGCAGGCCAGTCCATAGCTTCAATGCCTTCATCTTGCAGGAACTGCTGACACACTCCAGCCACATGAGGTCTAGCATTGTCCTGCATTAGGAGGAACCCAGGGCCAACCACACCAGCATATGGTCTCACAAGGGGTCTGAGGATCTCATCTCGGTACCTAATGGCAGTCAGGCTACCTCTGGCGAGCACATGGAGGGCTGTGTGGCCCTTCAAAGAAATGCCACCCCACACCATTACTGACCCACTGTCAAACCGGTCATGCTGAAGGATGTTGCAGGCAGCAGATCGCTCTACATGGCGTCTCCAGACTCTGTCACGTCTGTCACATGTGCTCAGTGTGAACCTGCCTGTGGCGGTCCTGCTGCTGGGTTGTTGCCTTCCTACGGCCTCATCCACATCTCCTGGTGTACTGCCCTGTCTTCTGGTAGTGCCTCCAGCCTCTGTACACTACGCTGACAGACACAGCAAACCTTGCCACAGCTCGCACTGATGTGCCATCCTGGATGAGCTGCACTACCTGAGCCACTTGTGTGGGTTGTAGAGTCCTTCTCATGATACCACGAGTGTGAAAGCACCACCAACATTCAAAAGTGACCAAAACATCAAACAGAAAGCATAGGTACTGAGAAGTGGTCTGTGGTCCCCACCTGCAGAACCAGTCCTTTATTGAGTGTGTCTTGCTAATTGCCAATAATTTCCACCTGGTGTCTATTCCATTTGCACAACAGCTGTGAAATTGATTGTCAATCAGTGTTGCTTCCTAAGTGGACAGTTTGATTTCACAGAAGTTTGATTTACTTGGAGTTATATTGTGTTGTTTAATTGTTCCCTTTATTTTTTTGAGCAGTGTGTGTGTATGTATATATATATATATATATATATATATATATATATATATATATATATATATATAAATATATATATAAATATTAGTGGTCGGATGCTGCGCAAAATACACTACATGGCCAAATGTATGTAGACACTCCTCCTGATCACTGAATTCAGGTGTTTCAGCCACACCCATTGCATGTCAGCACTCCTCCATCTCCCTAGACAAACGCTGGCAATATAATCATTCGTAAAGAAGAGCTCAATGACTTCAAACGTGGCACTGTCAGAGGATGCCACCTTAGCCACAAGTCAATTTGTGAAATTGCCCAGCTAGATCTGCCCTGGTCCACTGTAAGTGCACCTAGTAGCAAAACAGCTCAGCCGTGCGAGAGAGAAGCCACCAAATGCTGAAAAAAATCGCCTGTCCTTTACATCTGCAAATTACCCATCAAGAGCTTCATGAAATGGGTTTCCATGGCCTAGCAGCTGCACACAAACCTATGATCACTATGCTGGAGTGGTGTAAAGCACTTCATCACTGCACTCTGGAGAAGTGAAAACTTTCTCTGACGTGATCTATCACACATTATGTGATTCATCACTTCAGACTAATGGACAAATCTGGATTTGGCAGATACCAGGAGAACGCTATGTACCAGAACGTATAGTGCCAACAGTAAAGTTTGAAGGAGGAGGGATAACGGTCTGGGGCTGTTTTTCAGGGCTTGGGCTCAGTGCCTTAGTTCCAATGAAGAGTAACGTTAATGCTATAGTTTACTAAGACATTTTAGACAATTAAATGCTTCCAACTGTATGGCAACTGCTTGCCTGTTCCAGCATGACTGTGCCCCTGTGCCCACAGTGAAATCCATGAACACATGTGCTTCCTGTACAGAGCCCTGAGCTCAACACCACTGAACACCTTTGGGATGAACTGGAATGTTAACTGTGAGCCAGGCCTTCTTGTACAATGTCAGTGCTTGAACTCATAATTGTTATTTTGGCTGAATGGCACAAAGTCCCACAGACATAAAATCTTGCAGAATGTCTTCCTAGAAGAGTGGCAGGTGTTATATCTGCAAATCAGCTCAGACAGGTGGGATGGTCATGTGTCCACATACTTTTGGCCATAAAGAGAACTAATGCTTTGTTCAAATCAATGGTTCCATTCACACCTGTGATTGGGGGGTCTGTTAAGTGGTTAGCGCCAAATACAGATCTTACTAGTCTATAATTAGTCCAGTTTAATCGGATTAAGTGCAACACACTGTGTGAAGTGTTGACATCACTATACTGTATTTTAATATATATTTTTCAGCAGACACTACTAACACATTTTGTCAGTGTGTCAAAATATCATGATGCATATTGTTTATTGTGAAACATTATTTTGATTAATTTACTTTTGTTTGATCATTTGAATACACAGATTCCACAGAAACACTCATCTGGAACTGATGAGTGGTCGAGATGCTCACAGCATGGTCATTTTCACTTTAAAGCCTTCTGCCGTACCAGTACAATATCACAATAATGATTACAAAATGATATACAGTGCAGTGTGTAGGCATGTTTACCTCTTTGTAGTATTTGCTCGCATACTGGTACAGCTGATGGAGGGCCACTTGTGTGTTCAGTTTGTCTGTATGAGCCTACAGGACACAATGGGACATCATTACGCAGGACCACACTCAGTTACCGTAATTCCAATTCATTCACCATCCCGCAGTATTCAGCTAAGGAGATAGAGGTGAGCAGAAAGAGGGTATTCTCACCCGAGACACCTCAGCTAAGTGAGTGTTCATGTCTTGGTCACTGACTGGCACCATCTGTCGGATTCCTTTGTAGTATCTGCAAGTTTTACAGAGTCACTTCATTATCAATGAGTTTCATGAGATATGTTTAAAAGGCATATTGTGCTGACAGATGGTAGTCCTGTCATGTGTTCTATAGCTAAGCAATGTTTTTCCCTCAAACATCACAGACAAAAGTTTTGGTGCAAGACCCAACATCAGCTAAGTGAAGAAACATTTTCTGAAAAACTGCTTACATCATACATCACACTGAATCAAAAACTCATGTAAGCTCATGCCAGGATAAGAATGTTGCTTATTAATTTTGAGGCCATGAGTTGTCTACTTATTTTTAAGAATTTATTTATTTTTAACAACACCTTATATAGTATCACCTACAATGAAGTGGATCTAACCAGCATGACTTCAACAATAAATCACAAATAATATTGAATAAATATCAATCTTATAATTACTCTTTATTAGGGATGCACAATCAAAATGAACAAATATTGGAATTGGGTGCTCAAACAAGAAATTGGAAAATTGTTATTTAATTCTAGCAGATCTTTGTTGCATTTTATGAGGTAAATAACATTAGGTACGTCAGGTAAGTGCACTTACTATACCTGTACCAAACTGTCATGGCATAATTATGCATGCCTCATTGTGCTAAATAGCCAGCTGCCTCTTACTTTCAGTGTTGTATACTTCGATAACCTAAGAATAGCTCAACCAGCTTGGAGTCCCTGTAGTTACTAAATAATAAGCCTTTGTGTGTAAAAAAATGTAATACCTGTTTGGCCGAATAAAGAGCAAATAATGTTTTTAGTTTGGCTATTAAAAAAACTGGATATAAGCTAGTGAATTTTATGTCTTCATTTACCCTTAACAGTATGAGCTTCAGATTTTAAAAAAGGCAGTAAAAACTGTCTCCAAAAAAGTTTGAATCAGCCATTAAAAAAATATGATTTGTGCATTGCTATTCTTTATTAGTCCTGTCCTTGCTGAATAAGTGGTGTAAAATAGGATAACCACCCTTAACAGGTGATTAAAGTAATACGACTTACTCATCGACCATCTTCTTGTATGTGGAGATCTCTTTTGCATAGAGAAGCTTGTTGCTGGGTGAGTCCTAAAATAGAAAAATGTCAATCAAAATTGACATTTTGACTGAAATCTAAACACTCTCCATGGCCACTGGGTTCTAGACTCTTTTATATCAATCTAGGTGCAGTCCTTTCTTCACAAATTCTATCATCAAACAGTTTAAAAAAAGCAAAAACAAAAATGGTCTCGAATGAGTGCAAAAAAGGAAGCCTATTTGTCTCACCCTGCTGAGTTTGTGCTCAGATTTAGTGCAGGCATCCATGAAGGTCTGAGCAATGACCGATAACGAGGCATCAACCACTTCTGTCACATGCACATCAAAGATGAAATGAGGGTTCTTCAGAATGTTCACCCAGAACCTTAAAGGGAGACTGGAGAAGAGAACAGAAAAGAAGAGAATAGAAGATGATAAGAAGAGGAGACTTAGTAATTGGCACTTTTCCATAGCACATGGCTTTAGACTCTGTGGCCCAAACTAACAGAGCAGAAGGTCCAGAACTGGTGGTAACTCCCTTGCCGGCAGAGTGTCTTAAAATGGCGAGCTTTTAGAATGAAGGAAGTTGTGAGGAGATTTAATGACTGTGACTCAGCTGTGCACGATGCTGCTTATCAGCTCCTCTGATTCAATGCCTGCAGCCACAAACAGAATTCTGAACACCCCTGCTATTCATCATTGACCTGAGAGTGCATTCCTACTGTACCAGGAAAATTACACATTTTAACCAACACTTTCTTTGAACTCTCACATTGGGAGCAAACAAATGGGCACACGCTGAGTAAAAACCTCAGTACACGCTCCAGCACCCACGCAACCACCCCCAACCGCACACAAACACACTCCGGTGCCCACAAAAAAACTACACACACACACACACACAAAAACTCAACACACAAGAGACTCCACAGCCCATCCACTGTAGCGATGCCAGAGAATTACAAACAGGCCCGAAATAGCTCGTGTCCCTGCGTTCTGTCATGCGTTTTAAAGGCGAACTAATTGAGATGGGCAATTCTGGAATATATATCGGCTAGCTGCATCCCTCTGTGCTGCGAGAGAACAACAACAAAATAAAAAGAGTGTGTAATAACAGCACAATTAAATTAACCAGGGACGTAATTACTATGTTTGTTTGGCTCTTTGGCGCATTCATATTTAATAGGAGCGGTCTCTGCTGGTTTAGCGAACAAAACAAGCGTGTGAAGTGAGCGGGTCTGATGATATTGCTCATCATCTTTATTCACGTGTCTCTAACGGCCGTCAATCTTGCTGCGGCCACAACGACTCATCAGTGGGAATAAACAAACACGGAGTTGACGTTAATTGATGCAGCGAGGTCCCATGAGGAGATGAGATACCCTGAATATAAAAGAGCAGGTCAAACTCCTGCAGGACATGAGTGAGGGTGTGAATGCATGAGCAAGTCTAAAACAATCACAATCACACATGCACACACAGTGCTGGATGAAATATCATCTATACCGGTACTGGTGGCACATACTAGTATTGATTTTTAGTTTTAGCCATACTAAAAGATAACAAAACTTAAAAAACTAATTTACTGTGTGTTACAATACTTAAAAATTGCAATAAATAATAAGTTTCCTTTCTGGAAATCTGGAGTCTGTTTACCCTCTAGAGTAAGATTCCCTTTGGTATAAATTTGAGAGCAGAAAAAAAGCCAACTAGTGCAGTAAAAACAAGCACAGCTTCTTAAGACATTCTTTTAGCTTAGAGTAACAGTAGGGGAGAGAAGAGGTGGTTAATAGTGAATACTAACAGCAAATAAAAGCTGAATATCGTAGCTAAAAACATACTTTCAGTGTCAAAAAATATTTCCTGGAATTAGTGCATTCATGGCTAAACTCATGTTGTGAATCAAACAAGGAATAATCTGAGCTTCTAATTAAAGCCAAACTAAAAATAAAAACATTTAACGGCAACTAGATAACATTTTTTAATCAAATGCTATAAATATTTAATTTATCACTGACTTTTACTGAAGAACAATAAGAACAAGAATTCTTAAAATAAAGAATTTTGTATTTAGTGAAATAAATGTCTTGTTAAATGTTAACTCTTTTCAAATAAAAATACCATATTTAATGCAGAAATAGTTTAAAAATTATTTTACTTAGTTTTGAGATAAGTTTATCTTATGGTTGGTATATAGCTACCGTCAGAACAAAACCTTGTATCTCCAAAATGAGAACTTTACAGGAAAAGGAAAAATGTAAATCAATGGATCCAAAACATCATTTTACCAGGTTCACCCAACCAAACTGTATTCAATCAGGGAACCCACCTTATTGGATTGCAACTTTTAGAGCAAAATAACCCCTACTAGGACACTTGGCATTGCTACATTTATTAATGTGAATCTCCACATCATCTGATACTGTCATATAGTGTAACTTATTTAGAAAATACTGAGATACTGACTTTTCAATACTGCCCAGCAGTATATTTAAAGTACACAGTGTGTGGCTTCTGCTGTTCTAATAAGAAATGCACTCTGCACTGATAATACTCTCTCTCCTTGTACCTGTTGGTCTTCCAGATGTGGATGGTCTCCTCATCCACGTTCTCGTGTTTTAAGGCCTGCTCATCCAGAAAGTCAAAGAAGTATTTAACAGCAGGCGGCACCACAGTTCCTGAGCAGAGAACACTGCGGAAGAAATCGTCCACAAACTGCTGCAGCGTGCCCTGAAACCACACAACCACAAACACAGGAGTGTTACAAGACACACATAGACACAAATGCTGAGAAATGCAAAACATGTATGATGTCACTTCATGACCAAAGTGTCTTACTTTGTTTCAAGCAGAACTTCACAAACCTAAAAGGACTACTAAATGGACCAAACACATAGCTGACACACAAAAACAACCCCCCCCCCCCAACACACACACCCACACAGACTGAGGAGAAAAATGAAAATACTTAGTCTGCACAAATTATGCTAGCAAAGACGTTCTTCGGGACAGAGAGGAAGAGAAAGGAGAAAGCACCCCTAAGGGTGAGTGAAGACAAAGGGAAAGACTTATAATCCAGTACAACACATACAAACTGGAAATGCCCTATATACGTGTTGCTAAATTATAAAACAGGTGCACACATAGTTCTGAAAAATGTGGCACCATGGTAAAACAAACAGCAAAACTTTTCACGCTTTCCAAAATTTGAGATCTCATATCTCTAAAACAATATTGTGACACATAGGAAAATTATGACATTTTACTGCTTGATTATCAAGCTGTGAAAATGTCAGATGGCCATAACACTTGCACACTCAACAGAAGGCCAGGCTAATCTTTATGCCAGAGGTATCCAACATGGTCATGCACAGCTGCCTTGAAAATATATTGATTTGCGCTGAGAGCCAGACAGACTAGAACACATGCAGTCCCCTTGTTTACTTTTCTGTGCTTCAAATCTTCACATAATGCTGCCTAAGGTGAAACTTATACTAATTGCCTGATTTAGTGTAGAGGATACATGAATACATATCAGACAGTCAGTTACACAGGTCTGTATTTCCACAACCTGGACTGATAAATTTCAGACACGTTTTGATAGCTCAAAACAAGCTCTGAAGTTTACATATACAAGGAGATGTGGCACTGATGCATGATCCATTTAAAGCAAGCAGAGAAGCCACTGAAGGAGGCTTATGAATTACAAATACTTGACAGCACTAACCTTCAGGAGTCTCAGTTATCAGTGCGTTGAAATTTGATATTAATTATTTCTCACTCATGGTTCACTGAAACAAGTGCAGATTACACATCTGGATGTTTAAAGGAGTAGGAGGGGGTATTTTACAGAGCCCATATCATGCAAATTCCTCAATTTATATAGTCCATAAATGGAATTTTAAATTCTTTGTTTTAGTGATGTCACAAAAAAACAACATATTTACATATATCCACTTCTCCAGCCTACAGCAATTTAGCCCGAAGTTAGGAGTGTTTCAGCCTTTTTTGATTGAGGCAGAAAACAGCAGCCGATCAAAACAGAGACTGTTTACACACAAACACACACACACACGCAGATACACACACACACACACACACACACACATAAAACCACACAAATGTAAGTGGATTTCAATAAAACATATAATGCATGAAAAATGCTGGATATGGGCCCTTTAATATGATTTAAATATGATAAAAGTTACTGTTCTGCACAAATTCTTGTTTTGCACATTTTTGTCTTTTTTTTAAATCATTGCTTGGCATCGATAGAAAAGAAAAAAGTTTAGTGTTTACTCAAAATTGTTGAAATAAAATGTAAATCAAATGAAAATGTTATTTACTTTGTAACTCACTACATAATTAAATATATGATTACATCACTACATTTCATAACTCCATCTCGGCTTCTAAGGTTTAGATCCTGCATTCTGTTTCTAGCAGGAAATTAAATTTCACAGCAGGTTTGATGCAGGTCCTTGTTTGGTTGGAACTTCACTGTAATATCTTCACAGGGTTTGATGTGTATGATAGTGGGTATCTGGAATAGATGTGGAGCTGCTGTCTACCTTGACCGAGAGCAGGCGAGTGAGATAGATCTCCGTGATGGCTTTGGTCATGGACTTATCCTTAATGCTGCCTCTCTTCGACTTCATCTCGTCCAGCTCATCTGCTGGCCTGACCAGATGGAACACTTTATCATCCTCCAGCAAGGCATTTCCTAAGAGGGAAAAGAAGGGATTTTGTAAGCCTAGTGAGCAGGTGTCTACGTGTTTCATCTGTATGCTACTGAGCCACAAAGCAATGTGTAAGTACAAGAGTGCATGTATGCATGCAAATCAACAGTGTGTGCTTCCTATACCCAAAGTAGTGATCTTAAATAGAGAATAGTTTGCACTTACTCTCCTCATGGTTGTCGTGGTTTTGGTCATATGACTGCTGTGTGTGTAAAACCCTGGAAAGAACCAGTGTGGCATTGTCTCGAACCTGAAAGATTGGGCACATTAACAGGGACACACATCTTTATGCTGCATTTCAAAGTTATCTCTGAAGCTGTGCAGTTGAAGTGCTACGGAAAGCTGATGTTGTGAGTTTTCAGGAGTGATACTCACATTGTAGTGAGCTAGTGTGTTAAGGTGTCTCCATCTGCCTTCTTTCTGGGAGGTCACATCCAAATCAGACAGAATCTGGCCTGTAGAGCCAGGGCGCCATTCTGTGGAGGAGAAAAATACCTTTCAGAGTACAAACAGAGTTTCAACACCTTACTGTAGGGCAGTCTTCACAAGTCTACATGACATCTATAACTCCTAAGGCCTTCATGACAACTGACATAAACCTACATAAACATTATAAACACTTATTCAAGTAGGCCTTAGTTATTATAAAAGGTTGAATTCACCAACTCTGCTGTTTATAACTGACGATGGCTTCTGGAAGAAGCCTTTATAAATATTTATGAGGGTTTGTCGTTTGTCATGATGTACTTATGTAGGTGCCATGAAGCCTTATGACAATGACCTACAGCACCGCACAGGCCAAAACAAACACAAAGCCTTTAAATCTGGGTTAAGTTACAGCTAACATGAACTCCTTAACCTTCATGTATCTGCAGGCAGGACCATATATTCCTTGACACATCAATACCTTTTTTTGTTTTCATTTTCTCATGCCATTTGAAAACACTATGTGAACGTTTCATGATGAATGGACCAGCAAAAGTGGTCCAAAAGTACTACCCATTTAATTCTTGTGACATTTATGTACGTTTAAGCTAAGAACATTAAGATATGAAGTTTTGTTATGACAGTGACTGTATACATTGTTTACTCCTGTAAAGTAACAATATCTCAACCATTTGGCATTATGTTCCATGTAATTACTAATTAGTAAGGCTTAGGAAGTGGACAAACAAAAAGGTTCAAAAGGTTAACTTTCTTGAGCCTACATTTATTATTCAGTTATTAATTTTTAGGTTTATTATTCAGTAAGTACCATAAATTATGTGGTAGTATGAAAAACTATTGTAGCCTATATGTTATGTAGTTATGAAAGACATAACTGAAGTGTAAGCCTACATCTAGTATTTAAGCGGTTAAGAGAACACTAACTGTTAACTTTTTTCTATGGCAACTCTTAATATATCTCTTTTTAAAATTCCTCCTGAGGCACTCTCAACTCTGTGTCCTGCTATAGAAGTATGAAAGGTAGGCCGAAAGGTCTTAGCTGCCTTTGTGTGAAGCCTGTAGCTGCATCTACTCAAATAACCAGACATGCAACGCTGTCAGTGAAGTAACACATAGCAGGGAATGCTAATCACCTGACTCTACTATGTGACTAGGAGACACACTATGGCCGACACATTGGTGAGCGAGAAGCAATATGTGGATAACCCTGTGTTTCACTGATGCTCACCTCTGCCCAAGCCATACCTCAATCTGGAGTGTTTTGGGGACGTTTTTATAGCACAGACTAGAGCTGTAATGAGTCAATACATTGCATCATGCAATGTTCCAGCCAACTCAAATGCATCAACCCTTTAACAGAAATACTTGATTGAATTGTGCTGGCATTCGGCCCAAATCAATCTGAAATGGTTTAAATCAAATTAATTGTGCTTTTCATAAACACATACCAAAGCAGGATTCAAGAAAACTGTTATATGCGAGACAGAAAACTGGCCTCAAATAGTGAGGCTGCATTTTTTCTGATTCTGATATATTGACATACCACATGCACTCTCCATTTTTTTTTTCAGAAGGTAGCAAGAAGCGTGAAATTGCTCCATATTTCGACCATCAATACCCATTTGAAAAAGTCAGCTATTCATGCCTAAAGCACAAACAAATCACCAGCTGAATCATGGCAAGGCCATTCAACACAGAGCATTAAAGCAAGAAATACCAACAGTGCATACATACAGCCATACAGACAAAACACTGCTTGACTTACCGAGTGTGACACTCTCTACTTTTGGCCTCTGGGAGTATGGCAGGTTTTTGTACACCTGCTCAATTATCTTCTCTTTCACCTGAGAGATGGTGTCACAATCCAGCACTTTCACTGGAGTTATATCAGGACCTTCTCCCTGGACCAAAACCTGCAGGGTCTGGAGCAACAAGTCAAGGGTTATGACCCTGAAAGCTAAAGAAGGGTCGACCAACCCTGACACTAAACATTAGGAATATAAATCTCTGACCTCACAATGATTTGATGAATACTTAGAAAAACATTCAATACATAGTCATTCACAATTAAACTCATTTGTCTTTGTGCAAATTTAATTTGCAGTGTAGTTCTTATAGCTGCTTAAGTGGGTAATATAAGCATCAGAATGTACTTACTACTTTCAATAATCCAGTAACAAGAACCTGAACATGACAATTTTGACAGAGTGAACGCCTTTGCTAATTTCCATGACCAGCATCTAGTGAGAGCAACAGTGGCTGCATGTTTTCACCATTGAGAAAACTGCTGCTTGATGGTTTATCCACAGGTCCCAGCAAGCATTGTCTACTATAGTCTGTTAAAGGTCCTGAAGGTACTGCTTTAAAAGGCATTAGAAGCTGTAATTGAAGGAAAGGGCTACAGTCACGTATTCTTTCATAGGAAGATACCGTGTACAAGCAGCTGGACCTCAGCCTGCAATACTATGGTTTGAAAGGCCAGACTAAGAAAATACATTAAAAATGAGCAGCGCTAATCATTGCTCTCTTTAACACCCTATTAGAGTTACCTTTGCCAGCTCTATATGTAATTTATCGTGGTGGTCAAGTTAGCATTTATAATGCATTAGTTCTAAATTATTGACATTCAGGTTCAAGCTGAATTATTGAGGGTAGCAAATACATTCTATAGAAGATTTTGTTCACTAATAGTTATAACAAAACATGCTGTATTTTAAATGAAAAAATCTCTCTTTAGGGTCAAATATGAAAAAAAAATGTGATTAATTGTAATCATAATTAATGTAATGTAATTAATTATGGGTTATTATTTTAATAAGTAAAAAATTGATGAGCAATGGGATATTTGTTTTTGACAAAAATGTTGACTGTATACTTAATTGAATGCTATTATAGTTACACATAGATAAAAGATACCAACATTGCAAAATCATCATATTATTGCCCTGCAGTTTTTCACCACTAATACACATAGGAAAAACCTTTAATATTGCTTCTTATACTTTTCAGAGTGATCAGGACTGACCAACACACCCACACACAGCTCTTACCAGCATGGAGTACTCCACATCGTCACCCAGCAGGCCCGTGTCATTCAGTGTGTACTTGGCCTTCTTCACTTGTGAGTCCACTGGACCTTTCTCTATCTGATGCTTTATGGCTCTAAAGAGTTTATACAGTGGTTCACCTGCAGAGTCCTACAGATACAACAAACAAGCTTTAAGCTTTATATCAGCAATCTGTTCTTTTCCCACTGATTTCTGGGGGTAGATTATAGTTATCTATTTTATTAATTTTAGAACAGGCAGTCTTTATCTCTCAGTGTGTGGGAGAACTTCACTCAATGGATTCCCAGTTATATTCAGTTTTTCTTCACAAGTCCTGGTATGAATTTAGGTTAGCTTTCCCGTCTCTAGTGCTGACTGACATCTAATTATACCTGAGCAGACTCCAGAAATCTTGACATTTATTAAATATGGCAATCATGATTATAAAGATTATAACAGCTAAAAACATGACTCATCAGCCTTTAACAGCCTTTAAAGGGCCAAAGATGATGCACCTGAGACGAAAGCAAATAAGAATAATTTAGCTTGCACACCATGACTGTCTGAAATCCTTTTGTGTGTTTTCTGATGAGGGGTAAAAATGCCACATTTACTATCTTTATAATACACTAATGGTCATATTTAAATACAACCTCTCATTTTCTGTAATCAACCTGAAGACATGTAGTTTAGTGAAGTATAGTATACAGTGCTGATCTCAGGCCTTCTACGTTTGTTAAAAAGTAAGAAGTAAGGATGAGAAATAGGGCAAAAATACAATATCACAAAGCAAATGCTTTTTTACAATAAACACTATGCATCATTACATTTTGTTTTTCTGAGGTTTTATAAATTGGAACAACAGGAAGAGCCACATTTAAAATGAATTAATAAAACGAAACTTTTATTGAACAATTTTCCTTACTTCACAGTGCTAAATCTAATTAAACAGCAATAGATGTGCTCCGTTTGTAATACGGCGTTCAAGTACTGACGATATCCACTGTGCTCAGAAAAAGCATGTAGTGATGTACACTCACCGGCCACTTTATTAGGTACACCTTGTTAATAAAAAGTTGGACCCCCTTTTGCCTTCAGAACTGCCTTAATTCTTCGTGACATACTTTCAACAAGGTGTTGGAAACATTCCTCAGAGATTTTGGTCCATATTGACATGATAACATCACACAGTTGCTACAGATTTGATGCGAATCTCCCGTTCCACCACATCCCAAAGGTGCTCTATTGGATTGAGATCTGGTGACTGTGGAGGCCACTGGAGTACAGTGAAATCATTGTCATGTTCAAGAAACCAGTTTGAGATGATATGAGCTTTGTGACATGGTAACATTATCCTGCTGGAAGTAGCCATCAGAAGATGTGTAGACTGTGGTCATAAAGTGATGGACATGGTCAGCAACAATACTTGGCTGCAGCATTTAAACGATGCTCAATTGGTACTAAGGAGCCCAAAGTGTGCCAAGAAAATATCCCCCACACCATTACACCACCACCACCAGCCTGAACCGTTGATACAACACAGGAAGGATCCATGCTTTCATGTTGTTTACGCCAAATTCGGACCCTACCATCTGAATGACGCAGCTGAAATCGAGACTCGTCAGACCAGGCAACATTTTTCTTCTATCTTCTATTGTCCAATTTCAGTGAGCCTGTGCAAATTGTAGTCTCAGTTTCCTGTTCTTAGCGGACAGGAATGGCACCTGGTGTGGTCTTCTGCTGCAGCTCATCTTCTTCAAGGTTCAACGTGTTGTGTGTTCAGAGATGGTACTCTGCATTCCTTGGTTGTAACAAGTGGTTATTTGAGTTACTGTTGCCTTTCTAACATCTTGAACCAGTCTGCCCATTCTCCTCTGACCTCTCACATCAACAAGGCATTTTCGTCCGCACAACTGCCACTCACTGGATATTTTCTCTTTTTCTGAACATTATCTTTAAACCCTAGAGATGGTTGTGCGTGAAAATCCCAGTAGATCAATATATACTCAGACCAGCCCATCTGGCACCAACATGTTCTAAGTCACTTAAATCACCTTTCTTCCCCATTCTAATGCTTAGTTTGCACTTCAGCAAGTTGTCTTGACCACCTCTACATGCCTAAATGCATAGCGTTGTGGCTATGTGATTGGCCTTCTAGCTATTTGTGTTAACAAGCAATTGAACAGGTGTACCCAATAAAGGGGTCTTAAGTTCTAGGTATTAACCAGGTAGACATGAGGAGCAAACTCCAAAGCATTAGATAATAATTTTTGGTAATATGGTGGTAAGTTTCAAGGCAGTCTAACTAAATTATACTAAAATGCCAAAAAGGTTCTACATATAAACCGGGTAAGTATGTGGCACAAACTCTATAGTACTGTGTCATTATTTTTGGATAAATGTTACTGGTAATCTGGTAACTGATAAATGTTTTACATTGTATGGATCTGTTTATTACCTATAAATGAATCTGGATAAAAGAAAGCAACTTCTTACTGAGCTTTTCCTGTTTTTGTTTCACTTCAGAAAACGTTATATTTTGTATATACATATAACTTACCCAGCGTTTGGAGGCATTATTTGATTTACTTTCCTGCTTAAACATGCGAGACTACAGTTAAATTTAGTACAGGTTTGCACTCACAACCTTGTTACTCCAAATATTTATTAGGTGTTTTATATGTCTTTATCGGCTTAATAGCTTGAACCTGTAATTAAGTTAAACTGTCTTGAAACCTTCCATCATGTTAATGACAATTATTAGCTAGTACCCTGGAGTTACCCAGATAATATCTAAAACTATGGGAAGTGTAAAAGAGAGTGTTACTGACATAGTAACCTTAAACCTGACAAAACCACAAAGATAAAAACTACTGATGGTGCACCAGTGTCCCCATTACCTTTAGGAACTGATAGAGGCAGATGGACATCCAGTTACACAGCATCCTCTCAACCACTGTCTCTGACCTTGAGGGGAAAAATATGTACACACACACACACACACACACACACACACACACACACACACACACACACATGCACGTTTTCTAACCAATTACTGCTTGCTCTTTTACCTCAAAATGCTCCAAATGTTAGCGATTAGCAGCTAATGAACACTTATGGGATAATCAGAGAGAGGGATAATTACTGTGGATCATCAGCTGATTGAGGAGAATTATAATTAAACTAGCTAAGAGTGGCAGATCAACAATTGGCTTAAAATAATGGTGAACATGGCACAGCTAGATCTATTGTTATCTGATCCTAATCTAAGCTCATGAGGGATGTTTGCCAAAGCTGCAGAGGTGCAGAACAGCCTGAACAGCAAATACAAGATTCAGTCTCTGAAAGGAAAATTCAGTGTTACATTATCTTAACAAAGAAGCTTCCTTAGGAAAAAAGGCATAAATTGATACCACATGTATGTATGTTTTTTGTTTTTTTTTTACGTTGACCTGACAATCCATTTTTCGCAATTTAATAGGTTTCTTCCTATGTAATATGTGTGGTGTGGTGTTTGAGGAGGTGTCAGCTTACCTGCGCAGCATGAGTTTGGGGTTTTTACTCTGCACGTATTCTTCCATAAGCCCAAGCAGCAGCGTCCTCATGATATCTGTGTAGTACTCCAGCTTTCCATGCAGAGCCACAGTCAGCAGAGATGCAAAATACACCTTAGCTCTTGCATTGAAGTCTGATCGAGCCTCCAGAGTACGGATAAACTAGAGAGAGAGAGAGAGAGAGAAAGAATTTAGAACATCCCCCACCACACTAGATGTGGCTAAATGAGGACATATTCTGAGCTTGATCTCTTGCATGATTAAAGTAATTCAGCCAATTGTTGGTGTCATTTTCAGAATGGGCAGAAATGCTTGTTTTGAGCAGTAAATAAAATGGACATAATAACAGTGTCAAGACTCTTCAATATCATTAAAGTAACAGGGTAATTTATGTTTTAATCAAAGAGAGTGTTTCCTATCTGTATGATCACTTAATTACTAGTGTATGCAGTGAAGGAAGATCAAACTGAGAAATAATGAAACCCTTAAGACCTACTGAGTAGGTTTTAGATGTGTAGGTCCATATGATTATTATTAGACATACAAAATGAAGTAAGCATGAGTTTATTGAGAAATTAATATGCAATTGTCCAAAACTGAAACTGTAATAGTTTTGGGATTTTACTAAGATAACTGCATCTCACTTTCTACAACTAAGACAAGCACTGCGCTTAAACACGTTAGGATAGCAGGTCTGATCAAAAGACTCAAAGGACATAATGATCAATAATAATCAATACTGTTCACATTACTGACAAAAAAGTTTGCATTAATGGTGGTAACAAACTCCATTAGTAGTTTAATGACAACCTTTGTTGATGGAAGTAAAGTGGTCAGAGAAATTAACTCACAAGTTTGTGGGATTGAAACCAGCTGATGGCTACTGCCATTGTGCCCTTGAGAAAAGGCACTTAAGCGAGATTGCTAGAGAGACTGACCCACCAGCTGGCAAATGTAAAAAGCTTCAGGCAAAAGCATCAGCTAAATGAGTAACTTCATCCTAATGTGCGTATGTGAGCTGTATTCTTCTACAATCCGTAATTATATTTCATTATATATTTTATACATTATATATTATATTTCATTAAACCATAAAACTTTCACCTTCCAATGCTTGGCCTATTTTTATTGTGTAAAGCACTTTGTGATTCTGCAAATAAACTGATAAATATTATCAATGTTATTGTTAATAGTGTTATTATTATATCATACAGTGATGAGAAAGGTCTTGCTGTTGAGCAGGTTGGAGAACTGGTTGAGGGCCTGAGCCACTGTTGCCTTGCGGGCTTCTGGGATATCCAGCTTTCCGGTGATCATCACGTCATTGGCTCCATCTTTCGAGGGCAGGAAGAAGACACGGTCTGTGTAGGTTTTATAATCCAGGAAGGGGATACGTCCTTCGCTCAGATCATTCGTATGATCCTCCATCTCGATCATCAGATCTGGAGAGAAACACAGACGGTTATGGTGTGAGAGCTTGTTAAATCTTTTTCATGTATGTACAGTATGTGTATAATGCTGTGCAATGACCTGTGAACTCCTTCTTGCAGCGGTCACGCACGCTCTCCTCCAGATTCTCTAGCTGGTGCTTGACCTTCTCATACTCCCGTTCCGCCTGCTGGCTCTTCCTCCTGAGAGAGAGAGAAAACAGAGAAAGAGAGATAGAGAGAGAAAGAGCAAGATAAACAAGCAGTAAATAAGATTTCATACTAGCACAGATGACATGTTACACAGATCTAACTCTGAGAGGTAGCAGATGAAGCTGTTTACCTGTAGCAGACTATGGAGATGGCTATGATCAGCAGCATGGGGACGACAACTGCAGGGATAATAATTTTATCCAGCTTCACCTCGTACTTTCTCTCATAGCGCACAGAACCAACAACCCACTCTCCATTTCCAAACTTGATCTGAGGCAGAAAAAAGAAACAGATCAAGGCTTTAGTTAGCTTCAACTCCAAACAAAGCATTTTGGGAAGAATGTATCTTTGCTAACCCTTTAAGACCGAATGTGTTGCTACCAACCAGTGTTGGGATTACGTAGAAGTAATGTAAGGAGTAGTGAGATTATTTTTTCCAAAGATAAGTAATCAGTAAGCCATAACAAATAACAAATATTTCCTTGAAAAATGTAATGGGATTACTTTATGGAAAATGTAATCTCACTACTCATTATTTGACTTCCAAGTTAATCTCGAAAATCCACACATATACCTAATTAAACCTGATTTGGAAATAAACACACAGCAAATTCTATTTAAAAAGCATGTCACTGTCCATGTCTCTGCTCTGAAAAAGCCAGACAGTTATGCTGGATTAAAATGATGACTGGCAAATGCTATTTCATAACCTAGAAACTGGCCAGTTTAAACAGCTTCCTCTAAATAATTTCTTTGCAAATAAACAAAAACGTTATAGAGCTGTTCCTGAATGAGAATTGAGTCTGGACTTTTTTAGGTAAGATTGTGTCCATTTCTTTTTTTTAGCTAGGAGGGTCTTTATACAGCATCTTCATAGTAGCTGTAGGTGTGATGTGTTAAGCTGTTTTAACAGATTGTTCTCAGAGTTCATGCATTATGAAAATGAAAAGTCATTGTGAACAGTTAACATTGTTCCATCACAGACATATGAGTAACCCAAGTTATTAAATTCTTACTGCGTCTGTAACTAATGTGATAACAAGTACTGTGACGTACTTTTCCATATATTCTCCATTACAGAAAAATTTACATATACATTTACGGCATTTGGCTGACGCTCTTATCCAGAGCGACTTACAGTTTGATCATTTTACACAGGTAGGCCAAGGCGGTGTTAGGAGTCTTGCCCAAGGACTCTTATTGGTATAGAGTAGGGTGCTTACCCAGGTGGGGATTGAACCCCAGTCTACAGCATAGAAGGCAGAGGTGTTACCCACTACACCAACCAACCACATGAACCACTAAAAATGACACATTACTGTCCTTTGTACGTCTTCTTTAAACTTAAATAACTTCACAACTGTTTTGATCTAAAGTCCACATTAAAATAGAAAAGTGGAGCTTTCTGATAGACTACTGTGTGTTGTACTGTCCAGATAGGGATATGGGCTAATGCGTCATTTTTTCTGCCCTTGATTAATTTAATTGTCAATGCTTGAAAACCAGTCAGAGGAATAAATATGCCATCTAGTAGGTCTATTTAAGGCACAGAGTGTTATAAGTGTTATTTACACACTTTTTAATCATTTATAGTGAACGTGTGTTCAAAATTTGGCATAACTGAAAAGCGGAGTTTGTGCTGAATTAGACAACATAGAACATAAACATGAAATTGTTAATACTGCATTTTACCAAATATTAGGCCTGTCAGGGCTAGGGCTAAAATAGTTAAACGTTACACCAAACTGTAATACATGCAAACATGAAGCAATCTCATAACCGTCACTCATTAGCACACTCATATGCTAATCTGAACACCACAGAAATGGTCAGAGCGTGTCTGACACACAGAACCACTGAGTGATTAAAAACGAACAAAGGTCAGAGCTCAGGCGTGAGCATCCGTGCTGGAGCAGCTGTAACTGCTGTAAAGTGCTGACCCACCAGGAGGTCGAGGAGCTCAGACGTGACGTCCCGCCGCTGTCTCTTAGAACGTGATCTAGGTGTGGTGGTTGGTGGGTCAAGGAACAGCTTATCATCCTGAAGTGTGTTCACATTACAGGACACATCGCCCAGAAATGCCTGCGCCTCCTTAGCAGTCATAGCTTTGGAAAAACCCCGGCCCTGGACAGGCAAACAAACACCAGTTGGGAATCAGATCAAATATTCAATAATAAAAATATTCCCATAAGTTCAAGATCATGACTTGTGGAAATATTTACAGAGGTCCGTTCTCACTGTTTCATACCTATCGGTAGTGAAATACTTAACACAAAACATTTGCATGACATCAGTCAAAGGTTTGGTGAGAACCAGATTTAATTTGTATGTTTTCTTTGTCAGTTTATGATAAATGATTGAACAGAATGTTGTTCAGATCTTGCCATCTGTTTTCATAAAAATCCAGCACAGGTTGGTGATTTTCCTACTCAAACACACATCTCAGTACCTAATACCAGGCTCAAATTATGCTGGACAGCTGCCTTGCAGGACTGCAGTTTGCTACCTCTGGTGTATTGAATCTGTGCCATTTCTAATGTATTCAAATTCACTTATAATTACAGAAGCAGAACACTATGTAGACTGGTAGCCATGTAGGAGTGCTGTTCAAACTCAGATTAAATCTTTCAGCTATTCCATTATCATTTTCCAGTCAGTTCACTACACAGCAAACACTATAACACTAAGTAGTGAATAATAAATGAGTTAACAAGTGAACCAATTTGAGCACTTAAACCTTTCAGCTGTTTAACCCCATCTTTGGGCCAAAGGAGTTTCAATGTGAGCTTTTAACAATAGTTTGGAAAAGAAAAGGGGCAAATACTTATTTAGGCAAGTGTGCTCTTCATATTGAGGAAGACACTTTCATTGTTGCAAAATATACTCAAAGCATTCGGTATGCAGATACTTTTTCTTACTTGAAACTGTACTCTTATTTTTCTAAGTTTCTCTATAATTCCCTTGCTGAGAAGTAAACAAAGTCATTCAGAATGGTTTGATGTGAAACGGTTCATTGCAGAGAAAACTACCAACTCAGACTTTTTTACAGTGCTGGTAAAAGGAACTATGGGTCAAGATGTCTACAACACAAATATAGCCTTTTTTTTTACTATCCATGACAACAGGTGAACCTACAATGTTTATAATGGTAAATATTATATATAATGGCATTAAACTGTTCGGATGTCTGGTTTCTATCACCACCACTGTGAAAAATTCTGACTTTGTAAGCTTCTCTAGAATTGATCCTTTCACACCAAACCATTCTGTGCAGTTTGCATTTCTGCCCTTTAATATCACTGAGTATGTGTTAACTGTTCATTTCATTGTAAAGAGTAAAAAACAAACATTACTTCAAAAGAAGGAAAGGTGTTCTTAAACTTTGATGAGCAGTGTATTTTGCATGTTTTGGAAAAACGCACCGTGACGATGAACACGCTGTTCTCTATGATGACATCTTTTGAGAGCTTATAGAAGATGGGATTTGTGTGATATTCGAATGGCTTGAGCTCCTTTGTGTAGCTGTCCAGGTGGATGGAGGTGATCATTTGGCTGTCGGACGTCCGATTCACAGCCGGCGAGAGGAACAGCAGCATGGAGTCGTTCTTACTCACAGCCTCCTCAACAAACTAAGGAGACAGAAGAACCCACAGTAATAAAAGAAGAAATGGAAAGTAAAACGTCTATGCACACATACTCTCACTACAGCTGTGTGAGAACAGCCTCTGTTCTGCCGATACTGCTGAGAAGACCCTGAGGGCTATTTAGTCATGGCCCTACCAGTCAGAGAGGAGAAACACAGAGAGAGACAGAAAGAGAGAGTGAGCAAGAGTGAGAGAGAGAAAGTAAGAGAGAGCGCAAGAGTGAGAGAGAAAGAACCTCTCACTACGGCTGCCCTCTGTGTTAATCAAGCAGAACATCCAGCCATGTATTAATGCAGCTTCTAAATGAAAGTGAATCAGATTTCTCCACTTATTTCCCTCTACTGCTCTCCACGTGTGACTCAGAGCACACATACTCGACATGGTGGAGACCTCCTGGACCTCTCGCAGTATACCTTGCATTCCAATTACACTCTAATACACTTCTATATATTCTACATATATTTACAGAAGTATTCATTTTCAGTAAGGTTTTGCAGAAGGCTGCAGAGCTTTTAGACTTATTGGTATTCAGTGTGGCTAGAGGGGGACTGAATGAGAGAGAGAGTGTGGGTGTGTATGGGGGGAGGGGGAAGAGGCAGCAGCTAGAGGAGAACAAGCTGAAGAAGAAGCGAGTGAGTTCACAAGCTTATCCTCAGATAAGAAAGATTACATGAAACATTCATCAAGTTTTTTTTTCCCTTTTTCCACGAGATAAATGCTTGTTTAATCTCCATGTTTTGTTTATGACAGCTTTGGAATTACAAGTTATTAAGTGTCTGCCACATCAAATAATTGAAACTGTGATGTGAGAAGGAGAAACCCTTGCTCTTGGTTTCAAACAGGAAAGACAACATACGGAAACAAAGAGCAATTCATCTTCAAGAGAGAATCTGGACCAAACATTTACTCCCCTTTCTGAACTGATTTACTAAAGTAAGGCGCACTGTCGACACCTCTACTGTAGCAGATGCTTTAGCCCAGGCTAGAGCTGGGAAAGATAACAATATTTATCATTTTAAATTACATAACAATATGCCTTTCTGAGCATATCATGGATAGCGTTAAGAACTGGCCAACTGCATGTTTCATTAAAAAGACAGCATAATCGGTCCTGCTTACATGGAGTGCAGCACAGTAGATGAAATGCTGAATAAAAATCATTTGTATTCATAGATTTTGGTAGTATTTTAAAAAAAGAGGCACTTTTTCTTTTTTATTGTATTGTTTTTAATGTATACAGCCTCAAAAACACTACATATCACAGCAAAACATATAATAAAACCTTTTTTTTTAAGTTACATTATTGCCATATTACCTACCTCTTGCACAGGCCCCTCATCAGCTGTAACCATCACTCTCATAGTGGCTTTCTGGATGAGGTCAAATCCTGAGCCCATCACCATAATCCTCCTCCCACCACTGAAACAGATAAGAATGCAGCGACTGTCAGCACTTGTGTAAGAAAATCTGATGCTATTTTTTTCAGTTTCTATTTATTTATTTTTTACACTATTTAAAAACACCAACTGTTCTTTACATAGTGTGAAAATTTCATGATCAGCAAATGAAAGGTTCCAATAAATAAATAAATAAATGAATCATCTTTTTTTGGTCCTTAATCATTTTTCTGTTTTTGCATCTTTTCAAAACACCAGCTGTCCTTTACATTGTGTGAACATTTCATGACGAACTGGCCAGAAAAAAGCTAGCATTAAAAAGTTTGCATAAAACAGTTCCCTCAAACCCTGCAACATAACACTGACATACTCATGCCATAAACGCATCATGGCAGATGTCATATGCTGCTAGCAGTTATGACAGATTATGTCCAGTAATACAACAGTGTCCTGTTACCATTTCCGTTAATAGTCATGAGTGGCGTAACATTTGATGTCATGACAACTTACATCACATGCTCATTTTCGCTGTGTTCTGACATTTATCATGACATTTAACATGACAGATTTTATGACAACAATTACCTGTAATAGTAACATGACGCTGTTATATAACTAGACACAAACAGTCATGACAGTACATGACATCTACCATGACATGTTTATGGCATGATTATGTAACAGGATGCAAGTAAAACTTAGCAAAGTTTCTTGAGACTAAATATGTTTTTGTGAAAAAGCCAATCTGCAACTCTGATCATTCTGAAACCACATGAGCTTCTCTCACTTCTCTCAGGGTCCGGAATATTAACAATAAGAGGTTCAGTAAAACCCACAGTGTTAAAAAAATAAGGAAACGTCTTACTCCTACAGATTAAAGCAGAAATGGAGCTTTTATCTGTAGGAGTTAACCTAACGCTGGCAATTTTCCTCTGTTCTTTGTTCAAGTACAATCTGTTTTTCCAAGTCCACAAGCATTCTGCATTAGCATAGAGTACATTCCAGCCTTCTAAAAAAAAAGAGAGAAGAACAAACTAGAAATAAGAGGTGGTGGGTGGAGGATGAAGAACAAACTCACCAATCGAAGCTGTCTCTGGGTTGGTAATCAGTTATCACGGGGTTGTTGGAGAACTGGAAAGCTGCAGAGACCTGAGTCTCGGTGCGTTTCCCATAGTGCACTTTAACAGGGAGGACGTCAGAGGGCACCTTCTCTGATGGATACTTCCCCACCTTGCATGTGATCTGCTCCCCAAACCCCTCACTGACAGAGAGACAGAGAAGAAAATGTATTAAAGGAATAGTTCTGTAAAAATATTATTTGCACAACTTTACCCTTTCAACAAATGTTCTTTACCAGCCAGGACATGTTTGGTGTTAGCATTGTGCTGTCACTGTATGACCACACTGCCATATTCCTGAGTGGGAGGACTAAATCACCTCCTATGTGCTTCACTGTTTGATGTGAGAACAAGTACTGCACTCAAGACCACCAGAGACGAGTCTAAGTCAAGACAGAGACCTGGCCACATCGAGGCAGAACCAAGACCAAGATTATTACTAATAGTCGAGTCGAGTCAAAATAGAACGGAGACCTGATTAAGAGTTTTTCAGATTATAAAAATGCAGAAAGTTCCCATTTACCTCAGATGGAAGCATCACACTTATCTCGAAATATAATATAAATACTTCCAAGTCTTCCTTACAGAAGACCAGACCAAGCCAAGATAATGTCAGGAGAGAAAGAGACCAAGACCGTTAATTTACAAGAGTAGACTCGAGTACTAGCAGACAGAAAAATTAAAAGAAATAAAAGCTTATTTACTGTAATGCCTGGCAAGTAAATAACTGATGTTATATTAAGTTAATTAGGTAGTTAATGTTTACTATGCAAAAGCCACCTAAACTAATTAGAATGATCAACATGATCAGCATGCATAATCCTGCAGCCAGTCCACAGTTCACTGGCTAATCCTCCTAATGTTAGGAAACTAAGGTAATGCCTCCAATTATGATATTTACAGACAGCCTCTCTTCCACAGCAGATATAGCTTTTTCTGTCATATATTCATTTAGCTCATTCATCCAGAGACAAAGCACAAAGACTGCTTTTAATAGCGTTCAGGCTTTCACCGGCTTATTTCACCAGGAAAATACACATATTTGTCTGGAATCGCTGTATCTATGTATTTTATCCCAGCTATTTGCAATGGTAGACAATCAGCGCAAGAATTCATGCTCAAATATTTTAATTGGTAAGTGACCACAGTGCTGAGCATGTCTGAACAGGAAAATAAATTCTTCTCTGACTTACATGTTCACTTGTCTAAAATGTTCAACTTTAGCTTTCTGTCTAAATTTCTGCTGAAATAACCAGCCGCTCATTTAAACTCGTTTCTTTCATCTCATTCTTTTCTCTCATTTAAACTCAACTTTCTATGGTAATCCAAGTTTAGGTATTCAGGCTGTGAATAATCCTCACATGCTTGCATATAAAAGCACATTGTATATGACAAACAGCCAATCACATGCAACATGAGAAGTCAAAAAAGAAATCAAACTACCTAAATATGTACAAAGTAAAGCATTTATAACGCTGTCGCCATGGTCAGCAGGGTTAGAAACTAAGCTTTAAGTTAGTTAGGCAAGCAAACAAATCATGTGTGATGAGACAGACTCCTGTACTGAGAGTGCTGAGAAGGTTATTTGGAATTAAACTGTAATTTATTACAACCCTAAATGAGCATTCATCATTGTGCGGTACAAACTTCTGTAATTACAACAGCTTGTGTAGTCATTTTCATTAGTTAGCCTATAAACATTACACTACATCAGCTTATGAAATAGGGGCCTCCAAAAAATCTGGCATAGGGCTCCTAACAGACCAGAGCCGGCCCTGACAGTATGTCAAACAGTGCCATATAACACAATAGCAAATCTATTTGAGCTTCCCTAACAACTCAAAGTTGTCTAAAAGAAATGTGTGAAAATGTAAGGTTCATAGATTGCACAATTCAAACTGGTGGCTTTGCTTCTGTCCATTACTTGTGATCTACAATCTCATAAAGTAAAGTAGCTAACTTCAGACGCCAAACATGTAGCAGATTGCCTACATTCAGGATAAGGGTAAAATTGGGTAAATTAGATTTTTCTCCAAACTGTGCCTTTAAGCAAGAGTGGCAAGTAACAGTTAGACTGAAATGAGTAAAAAGACAAGCAGGAGAGAAGAAAATTGAGGGGAGAGGTTAAGATAACTGGGACATTCTGAATGAGGGAAGAGGAATGTGAAATCTCCAAGCAGAGCATGAGAGCTCAGCAAGGCAAATAAGGTCACACACACACAAAACTCTGATGAGTTATGAGTTACGGGTAATTACTTTCCACCAAATCTGCCGACTCACGTTTTATATAAGAGTACAGCTCTATGGGAAATAAAGGCAATTACACAAACGATATCCACTATGATGCAACACGGCACTCACACTTGGCATGGCACTCCACCCACAGTGATGGCAATGTCTTCCTTAGAGGCTGTGTGGAGTTGATTTCCAGTGATGGTGATGAGCGTCCCTCCCTCTTTGGGACCTTTATCAGGGTACACTGCTAAAGGCTTGGGGTCCTGAGAAATCAATGAGAGAGTGAAGAAAAAAGTGGTGTAACTCTGGCCAGCTCTGAAGTGTTTTTATAATAGGACATTACAATATATTACAGCATGTTACGTCATTCAGCAGCCTCTATTCCCCACAGCTACAAGGATGTGCAAATAAAAAAGTCTTTAGAAGAAATAAGATGAACAAAAGTGCTTGAGCATCCAAAGCCACCAGATTGTCTTACCACTGTTGTTTCTACTTTAGTAACTATTTGCCTATTCCTAAGAATCTGCATGAATCACTTAGTATCATACATTAAGTGTGCATTTAACCACACAGAATCACTTCCTTTCATTTACAATCTGGATTACATTCACACGCATTTCAGCAAACGATCAGAAGCAGGTAGCTTGTCTGAACATACAAATCCGATTAGGTAATGGGAAAAAAGGACTTACAAAACTAAGCTGATTGAAACATTATAGCCTGCCTTCTAAATGTAGCCTTTGAATCTGAAATCCTGGGGGTGGGTATCAGTTGGGGGCTAATTGAGTGAGCAGTAGCTAAAAAAACTGGCAGCGATAGACATAAAACTGTGTTACCACCTACTCATAACTGTATCATAACTCCCTTGAGTTCTAGTCTCATATCCCCTCGGCTGCACTGACATTGAGGCAGATTCACTTTCTCTCTCACTCACACTCCACACACTCACTTGCACACAAACTCAGAGCGCTGTCAGTTTGCTGAGTAAACACATAGCCTTGCAAAGCCTTGTGGGAGGGATAGAGCAATGCTTACTGCCTATAATACTGATGCAATAAAATTTGCTAATACATTAGGACCAGCATGCAATGCTCACCTGACAGATTAAATATCAAACAGTGGGGACACTGCACATCACCCCACAGCACTAGAGTCTTTCACTGTATAGTTTGTACAAGTGTGGCTTTAAAAAAAAAACCCATAGCATGATCTTGCTAGCACATCCGAGCTCAACAATGGAAAAGAGAGGAGGGCTGGAATTTCTTTTACCATCCATTCACGCATGGGTTTATTATACAGCGCCTTCACTTTCTTTTCCTTTACTAGGAGAGGAGACTACGTAGGTCAGTTCCTCTGGGCTCAAGGCTCATGCACTGAATACCGTTATACAGAGAAAAACAGACAAGATGAGGAAGGTGAAAAAGTGAGTTGCATGACAGAAAGCAGGTGTTTCTGAACCTCTGCATTTCTCAGACATCACACAGTAGAAAAAAGAGAATTTCTCTTCCTTCAGTGCTAAAAGTTCAATACAACTGCCATCATTCATGAAGAAAGAAGCTGAGTAAACGTGTTGAATTCAAGCCCCAGTGCTCCACAATCGACCTACCAACATTATATAAGGATATAAAAGAGTAAAAAGGAGTGAACTTGTTGGCACTTGATGCTGCACTACATAAGTTCAGGGATATGGAGACCTTTCTAGTGGGGTGATGGAGTTGGCCACTAAGCCATCATTACACGGTCATTCATAGCAGCACTGTGAGGTATAAACAAAAGGTTCATGAAATCAGAAACATCTGACATTTCTTTGCCTTGTATGTTGTAGTTATAATGTGATTCAATAAATTTCATTGTTCCGTATGCTGGGCAATGTTGTTATCCACTACGCTGTCACCAGCACTGCAAGCTATGCTCCAGTACTTGGGAATCCAGTCTGATCTGATTCCAAGACTGTGATGTCAATTCATAAACACAAATGACAGCATCTGAGACTGAATAAAAAACTTAGCAACGTAGCATTATTTGCAATGAAGTACCTGATGTGTGAGTTTTGTGACCTACCCGATAGGTAAAGAAGACAGATGATGTGCCTTTCTTCCCACCTTTCACTTCCACCTCCACTGCTCCTTCAAGTGGACCTTTAGGGTCCACTTCACCGATCTCACACACAACACTGTGCAAGATGAACAGATACATTAGTGTTACTCTCCAATATAGAGTACCTATGTATCATACATTTTTCTTGGATTTATTTATTTTTCCAATATGAGGTCTACTTATATTATAGCATCACAGTTCATTTTACATGACCATTTTCCAACCTCTCCTCACCCCTTAAACAGGCTGTTGTTGTTTCTGTGTCTTTAAAACTGACTGGTTGCCCTGAATTATGCCTTATTTAAAAAGCAGTGCAGACTGAAACACCTTATAACTTCAACGTGAGTCGACAGAGCTAATCTTTTGTGTGTATATATAAATGTGTCCGTTTTTGAAATATTACAAAAACAATTCATTACAATTCAAACAGGCTGTTTTTGTAGCATTATTTATGTATACAAACTGTAGGAGCTGTGAATGGTAATGTTTTGAAATTTTAGCAGTGTGTATATGCACAGTATAAAACAATTCTTTGACAAAGTGGGGAGAAATTCAGTTTTCCACAATATGGGCCAAGGTAATGTACATCTACAGAAATGTTGCTGTGATATTTCCGAAAGCACTGCAGAGGAAGGCAGCAGAATAGGGTAACATGAGTGCCATGAGGCAGCAATATAGTGCTGAACTACAGAAGTTGGAGTTCTACTATATAATCTATTGTAAGGGTATTCTACCTGTCCCTTGTAGTGAGACTATATAAGCTTTTAAAAGCTACAGGCTCTGCCTCGCAGAGCTGTGACTGCTTATGCACTACATTGATGCCAAAGCCCACTGTATTCTGCCTGAAGCACACACGCACTACACATAGTCCTTGGTGCTTGAGAGGCTTGTTAGCAGCCAGCCAGACACAAAGCCAGACCACCCTCCACCACATGCTGTACAAGTGGAGCTTAAAAGACCAGCGTGTGATCTCACTAGCACGTCCCAGCTCAACAGTGGAGGAGAGGTGAAGGCTGGAATTATTTCCTTAGCTTTGACTGTACGCTCACAGTCCTGAGTTTATTGTACAAGTCTTCGCTTTCCTTTACACTAAGGGAGACAAGGAGGTTTATACGGTTCGATTCCTTTGAGTTTAACGCTCGCATATCAAAACACAGTTACTGCAGAGTAACTACAGAGAAAAACATGTCTGACTTCAAATCACCCCAAAACATTGAGTTAATTCCAAACAGGCATTTCATTTGTGCTATTGTTATATATGCATATATGTGTAGGAATTTTTGCCAGTTCATCCAGAAGAGCATTTGTGCATTCAGACACAAGAGGACAACAGCCTCTGTTCTAGTTCATCCCAAAGGTGTTTCTTGGGGTTGAGGTCAGGTCTGTAGGTGGGCCAGTCGAGCTCTACCACACAAAATTCACCCAATCATGCCTTTATGGACCTTGCATTGTTCACTGGGGCTCAGCCATGCTGGAACAGAAATGGACCTTCCTCAAACCATTCCCACACAGTTGGAAGCTAACAACTGTCCAAAATGTCTTGATCTGCTGAAGCAAGTTAAGATTTCCCTTTACTGGAACTACAGAGCCTATGCCAATGCCTGAAAAATAACCCCATAGTATTATCCCTCCTCTGCCAAACTTTAGTTGGCACAATGGAGTCAGGCAGGTAATGTTCTCCTGGCATTCACCAAACCCAGACACGTCCATCAGACTGCCAGATAGAGAAGTTTGATGTGTCATTCCACAGTCCAGTGAAGGCATACACTCTGTCTGACACTTGGTATTGTGGTTGGTGATGTAAAGCGTGATGTAAAGGCATGCAGTTATTCAGCCATAGAGACCCATGCCTAGAAGCTCTCCAGTTCACATTTTTTGTGCTGATATTAATGCCAGAGGAGTTTCGAACTCTGTAGTTATTGAGTCAGCAGAGCGTTGGTGACTTTTATGCACCTCAGCACTCGGCGACCTGCTCTGTCATTTTACATGGTCTGCCAATTAGCGGCTGAGTTACTGTGGTTCCTAAACGCTTCCACTTTTCAATAACACCACTCACAGCTGATTGTGGAATATGTATCTAATTTCATGAACTGACTTGTTGCAACAGTGGCATCGTTTTACAGTACCATGCTCAAACTTATTCATCTTGGTTTTAGGCATGTGTGACTTAATAAATAAACAAAATGAATAAAGAAGCATAAACTCCGCTTAGACACAGGGCTTTTGCTTAGACGTGAGACAGGTCAGTTGCTTGTGTCTCAACATTATCAGTGATTCTACATTGTATACATTGTCAAAATTTGTAATACACAGTATACACACGTTACACATGTGTGTGTGTTAATATGCATTATCAATCAAGTCTCATGATTGTCCCTGCACTCTTGAATTGTCACCTGGTAGAAACAGAGTATTTCTCCTCCTGCTGGATGCAGGGAACTCCTGCCACAGTGATGTGCTTAATGTCCTCCTTCTGAATACCCAGGTTAGAGCCCTTAATAGTGACAGAGATTCCTCCATTCAGAGGACCATAACGGGGGATAATCTAGAAGAGGGAGAGTGAAAGAAATAAAAACATTAGCACAGATCTACTATCACAAATATATTTCTGCACATACTATATATTATGCACTATGCACTACAAGTAAAAAAGTCTATTAAAGTAGTGAACATAGTACTACGTAGCACCACACTATCTCTGTACTAAAGTACTCTGATCCAAGATCAGTCCTGCTTTGTGAATATCAGCCTAGGTGTTGTCTAAAATGGCTACAAGTAGCAAGTTTGAAGTTTTGTTCATTTTTATAGCTCACAGTAAATCATACTTCATTCTAAACCACATCAAGAAGTGCAACCTTGATCAAGAAGTGGAAGTGCTCTGAGCAGGTAGACAGGGGTTGACAAAAGTTTTGAGGAAGTATTTCTTAGAAACGGTTTGGGTGACTGCTGAGTTCTAGTGTTTGTTAGCAACATTAGCCTCATAACTCTAGTTCTAAATAAGCAAAAGTTGGACTCCAAAAGCCAGTGTCATGGATGACATATTACATCTGGTGTAAGTGGGTAAAATTTCATTTGGGGTAAATTTGATTTTTCACTTAACTACTACTTTAATATATGTTCATGACATTCATACTTATGAATACTTATTTTGTACTTTCATTTTTTAAAGAGTCTACTAAACTAACTACAGCAAATGTTAATTTTCTATAATTTCTATAATAGTTCTAAGGCTATACAGTGGTATGGCTAAACCTTATTGTAGAATAACAGGTTGAAAGCTGATCAGCAGAAATTTGAGTAGAAAAGAAGTGTCATTATTAAATGCTGCTGGAAAGTTTTTAGAGAATATCTTACGGCTGAGATGCCAGGGTCTGGGCACTCCTGCAGCTCAACGGTGGAACACAGTTTCTCAAACACACAAGAGCGGGTCTGAGGACACCACACACACTGGTATTTCAGGTCTGCGTTCTTACACAGACTGCAGTCCTCCCGGCCCAATGAGCAGTTATACAGAGTGACTACAGAGTAAAGGACAAGCAGGTATTCATCATAATAAAATAACCTTTTCAAGAACAACATCAATCTAACAGTCCATTGTAGTCACACTATAAAGTACTTCAAGAAAATGCAAAAATAAAACTATTGAATAAAATCACTGGGTGCAGGAGAGTTACAAGCCATATTGATTGCAACAAAAAGGCAAATTAAACACCTACTGACACAACACTTACCATTGAGTGTGCTGTCAATCTTCTTGTCAGTGTTTTTCTCCTTAATGTGGAATAAGATGCTGGCCTCCTGAGTCTTATCATAGGAAAACTACACACAAAGGGTGACAGAGAGAGACCCAACCAGGCTGTTAAAAAAAATTCCTTGCTTCTACATGAGGCCTGTGTTGTTATACAGTCACACTTGAATAAGAGTCTACTTCTCCACTCTGCTGTTCACAGACTCCCTCTTGCTTTCTTAATGCATCTGGCAGTAAGTCAAACACAGCTGAAGAGAATTGATGGGGGACGAGAGTAGCTGCAGGCCTGTTCTCTTGGTGTGTGTTGCTAGATGCCGTTTCCCTGCCTTGGTCAGGGACTCGGGCAGGCAAAGGACTGTTCATTGAGCAGAGCTATGACAGGCTGGTGTTTAACCAACAGGGGGTGCCGTACTCTCAAACTCCCCGTGGTGCTATTGCAGTTGGTGCAGGGGTATCCATCACTACTGAACCCACATCAGATCTCAAATACATTATCTCACTTAAGCTGCACTCTCCCAAATAAAGGTTCCTAGATGGTTCTTGGCTGCAGAACCTTTAAATTATGTGGAGGTTCTTTAAACATTACAAAAAGGTTTTTTGCAGTGACACATTTCATTTGCATGGAAAGGTTCTTTAGGGAACCAAAAGTGCTTCTTCTATTGCAGGGATGACCAATCCTGGTCTGGAGGTCTACCACCATGGAGAAGTCAGATCCAACATGGCTAACTGTTTTCTGTTTCAATGTTTCAGGTGTGACAGATTGACAGATTAGGGTTGGAGCTAAAGTCTCCAGGACCTGGACTGAGCACCCTTGCTCAATTGCAACAGAATAATGATGACCACAGAGTGGAGGACACACAAGCTGAAAGTGACTTCCAGTTGGATTACTGATGACTAGAAGGTCAAAGGTGTAGATCAACTAACACTGTGCCTGTATATGAGAGAGAGAGTTAGGGAGAGAGGTGTGTGTGTGTGTGTGTGTGTGCGCGTGTGTGTGTGTGCGCATGCCCACCATGTATCCACTGAAGGAATAAAATGGACCATCTTCAGCCTTCACATCATCTTCAAACTGTTTCATCAGCTCTGTGCCGATGGTGAACTCTCTGTCCTGCAGCATCAATAATTCAGATGAATTAGTGAACTAATACTTTATGTAGAGTAGGTGCCTGTGGAGTGAGTGTGTATTGATGGTGACCTTTCTACCCTGGAACATCAATAACCACACAGCTAATATTGAGCTAATACATTACTCAACAGACTCCAACACCAGCATCATCATCAATGAAGCCTCACTTGGTATAAGAAATACAGTGCAGAAGTTGCTTTTACGGTATTATAATCAAGACTGGAAAAAACAAAAAGGCAAATATTGATCTTACATTATCTTTCTCAGTCCTGAACTTTTTAATGTTCTAATGAACACCATATGAATTTTTATTGAGATGACCAATATGAGGGTGGCAGAAATAGCTTTTAACTGGAATGAATAGGTTTCAGATCACCATATATATATATGAGCTAAGGCAGTAGAACTACGCTGATAAGCTTGTGATTTTTCTAAATTGATGGAATTTAGAAAAATCACAATATTTAAATACATTTTCATGATACATGGCATACATAATATTTTTTTTCTGGACTTTTTCTGGGAAGTTGCAAAACAAGAGAGGGACATTTTAAAATGCAAAACCATGCTTAAAGTGATTTTTTTTTAAATAAATTCTCTTGGACTTCTAGCATGATCAGGATTCAAACTCCGTCTCTAGAAAATAAGGCATAACTTTAAACAGCTACACCACTTGGGAGACTCTTCTTAATCTCTTTTTAATGAAACATGCAGTTGTTTGGTGTTCTTTAAGTAATGACAATATCCTCAATATGCTCACAAAATCTTAGTGATGCAATTCATCACAGCAACTGCCCACCTATATCTGGATGGCTAGTAATATAACAATATGACAACTAACCTTGTAGGCTTCCAGATTTACTCCCTCAAAACTGATGCGAGTCTTATGTCCCACTGGAATGAGGATGGGGTCTGGGTTCTCAAACCGGGGACAGTTTTTTGCCTGAAACATGTGACACACGTAACACAGTTTTAAATGTTGCTTTACAGGAGAATTAACAGCAAATATACAGTGTGCTTAAAAACATCAAATTTAGATTACATAGATTTAGATTTAGATAGAAAAAACTTTTAAAGCTCTCTATAAGTTAGATAAATTCAAAACTCCTGTCTAGATATATAAAATCCAAATTAACTAATTTGTTATTAAACATAAAATATATAAGACTGTACACATGATAAAACAGTTGTATGCAAAAGTTTGGCCACCCCTGGCCAAATTACATATTTTATTTAACACAAGTCCTGTTTCAAAGTAATAGTTTTATGATGATTTTAATAATTACCTTAAAAAAAGGAATGGTGGCAGGTGTACTGTTATTAAGTTTATGTAGGTCAAGAACTGGCATATTATCAGGAATTAGCTGATGACGATTACAGAGCATAATACACTCAGCAGCTGGCTCAGGATCTGAAAATTAAGCTAAATAATGCAACAAAGTAGGGAAGACTTATTTTAAAAGATTATTTAAAAGATATCAAAGTGCTTCCGGCTCACAATCTCCACTGTCTGAGATATCATTAAGAGATGACAGTTAAAGGAAACTATGGAAGTAATGTCAGATCTGGAAGACCAAAAAACACTGTTAGAACTGCTTGTATTCTGTCCAGAAAGGCAAAGCAAACCCCTCATACAACAGCAAAGAACCTGCAGGAAGGTTTAACTGACATAGGAGTGGTGGTGCACCATTCTCCGTGCTCTACAGTGTTGCTCACACAAACATGACCTGCATGGAAGAGCCACCAGAAAAATGATTATAAACTGCAGTCTTACCACAAAACGTCTGAAGTATGCAAAAAAACTTTGAGATAAACCACCTGGAAATAAATCTTTGGGTGGACCTTAAATATGCCGTACACACAAGATGGACAAAAATATCAAAGAATTAGAAGCGTGAAAACTCTTGATATAAGAATAGACAGACTCCCTGCTTGTTAATAAATGTTCTTCTAATTTGTGATGTCAGTCAAATTGGCTGGTTATACTGACTTAGTAGGGTGTTTTTTTTTTAAGTGTAGTACAAGTTAATCACATACAAAGTAGCTGTGCATCAACACTTGCAGAAAAATGTAATTTTTAAAAAAGTTTAAAAAGTTGTGTTTACCCCCCCCCCCCCATTTTAAAAATTAACAAAATGAATAATTCAGCCAGGGGTGCCCAAACCTTTGCATTCAACTGTACATGTAATCAAAATTATGTGAGCAATGATAGAATAAGGAGAGGAATTTTTCAGTTTGCAGTTCTGTCTTTTAATATATAATATTATATAATGACAAAATTTGTCAAAATTTCATCACCAAAGGACAAACCGCCATGATCCAAATCATATACTTTTGCCATTAACTTTCAATAATATTTAAAAATGCTTTTTTTCACCTCCTGCAAAACATTTCTGAAGAACAACTAAATATAAAACTGAGAAAGAAGCTGGTAAATGAGGTCCAAATGTCTTAACCCTCTGATATACGCTGATTATGCAGTTTAAGCTGAAAACACAGTAATATTCCATAAACCTCTACAAGCAGAGTAAATAGTTGCCTTGCACAAAAGAATGAGCACATGAGGTTTGATAGTTTTGCACCTGTTTGTGTTTGATGATGTTGGGTCCCGTTTCAGCATCATTCAAATCCGAGCAGGTGTGGTCAGCAGTATTCCACTGACACGCCCACAGTCTGCTTACACACGCTGTACATCTACAAGGAAAACAGCGGAGAGCGATTTAAATATACACCTACAGCGGGAATGTAGAGCGAAGCATCAGCACACAGACCCCACAGATCTGTAATTACATTTTTCAGCAGTGTGTAAATGTTGAGGGGAAATAATACATCTTTGCAATTCCCAAGAAACAATGCACATTCATCAGATATATTCCACAGTGCCTTAAAGAAAAAAAAATCTGAAAAAACACTCTAAGGGAGCAGGAAAAAACACTAGAGATCACCTTTTGCTTTGATAAATGAATAGGAAACTAAAGCAATTTCCTGCTCTTGGTGTGTGGGTGAAAAAAAAAGGAAGGAAGAGAAAACGCAAGGAGTCCCTATAGAAGCAAATTCAATTTCAGTATCACTCATGCATCACAATTTATGAGTAAACCTTAGTTTCATCCATACAGATGCTCGTATTCATTATACACACTCTCTCTCTCTCTCTCTCTCTCACACACACACACACACACACACACACACACACACACACACACGCACACACACACACACACACCAGTGTCAGCACAAATGTGACACACTCGCCAACACAGGGAGGAGAGAGGAGAACCCACTCACGGAGTGTTTTCCGCTTTGCGGATGGCTGCTGCACAGTTGTAGAACTCGAAGTTGCGTGAGGCCACCTCCACACTATCATTCACTAAGACCTTCAGTGGCACTGCCACGAAATCTAGACAGGGAGACCAAAACATGAGGAGAAATGAATTACACTCAGGAAATGCATTTTCCCAAGAATTTCACATGCCGAAACATCACACTCTAGCTTTCTACACCAAGCTGCTAGTTTATTAGATAGTGCTCCTACACTAGATGTCTGCTGCCTGACCCAAGCATAAAATATCAGGCTTCTCATTCACGTACAGCTCGGGACTGCTTTCTAATGACCGGAGTTTGAGGAGTTGGAGACTGTGAATGAAGCCAGGGAAGAAGTTCAGCAGAACATCAGTCAATGGGACTGTCAATGGACAATGGGAGCGATATGTTGAGTTGGAGAAAAGTCATAGTAGATTTTTTTCTCTTGCTTTTAAAGCCCAAAGTATGTTCAGCATTTCTACAGTTGCACAATAGCGAAAAAAAAAAACATCTGCACAGCAGGGCTAACGGTTAATCAGAGGTTGGATGCTGTTCTCTGCAGGATATGATGGGCAATTCCACAAAATATACTATAAAAAAGATAACTATTGTTGGTGTACTGCAGATGTGTAAAGTACCTGTTTATGCCAGCATGACATGTTCTGTTGATGAAGCAATTACAACAAAGAAAACCACTGTCAAACTGAGTTTTCAAGAACTTATGCAAGCGAGTTTAAATTTCAAATGTAGCAGTAGCAGTCAGGCTTGGTTGGGTTAGGTTTGGGTTCAGGCTTTAATATCATGCCTGTGCAGATCTCTAACCTACAATCTTTGGCCATTTCCATTAGGTAAATCATATAAACAGTAAAACAACATGGTTGTAGCACTGGTACAAGTGGACTGGGCACAGTGGCACAGCAAGAATGGGCCCATATCCTGGAAAAAACTTCCCCATGCTTTTTTCAAAAGAATGTTAATGTTGTATGCAAACATCGTTGAAGTTTCCAAAATATACAGTTTACTCCTCAGTCATTATAGTCCATGTATGAAAAAAGCAAGGACAGCCTGTTTTGAATTCACTCTATCATATAAACCAACTGCCCCTAACAGTTTAGCCTCATCCTTCTTTTTCAATAAGGCACAAAACATGGCAGCCAATCAGAACAAAGCTCTTTTACACATGCCAGTCTTAAAGTTACAGTCATACAAACAACCTAATTGTAAGTAAGGGATAAACAAAGTGTGGAACATGGCCATAAATTTTTTTTTGGCAAATGAAACTATACAAAAGTTACAAACGGAAAATATACGATTTGGGCACTTCAAACACATCAGTGTCACTAACAGAACTCCACTAACCAAAATATTGCTGTTGTCAGAAGAAAACCTCATATCTCCAAAATGGTAACTGGAAAAATGTAAGTCAATGGAACCAGAATTTTGGGCTGTGTCTTTTAGTCCATTCATCATAAAATTTACAAACAATGTAAAGCACCATGGCTATTTTCAAATTATGTCAAAAACTGAAAAATGACAAAAATGGAGATACAAGGTTTTCTTCCAACAACAGCGATATATTTAGCCCCATTGGTCTGTATTGTGTGCCACCAAACGATGGTGAGCAGGAAAACTATGTAAATCATATGCCTTTAGAGTAATCAGATCTCAACTCAACTGAAGAACTATAGAAGAGTTTTGACCGATGTGTGAGACTGAGCTTTCCAGCGACCACCATCAAAATACAAGTTGAGGGAACATTTTACTTAGGTTATACAGCGAGTAAAAGTGGCTCAAATCCAATCTTTTTCTTCACATGTGACACAGATGTGTTATATGTGTGGTACAGAGAACAGCAAAAAACGCATTTATTCTGTCCTTTTCCGTTCTGATTTGGGACACTTTCATATGTGGTACTGAAATGTCATACGTATCCAATATGCAGCAAAGCGACTTTTACATGAATCCAACAAGACATTCGTCATAATTTCACACTACTGACCTCATAAACATTTGAGGTAATGTTTCTGTACAAATAAATTTGAAGAGACTTATCACAACTCCTCCTTGTTTGAAGAGATTTTGAAAGAACTGACCAAACTCGGCTGTAGGAGAATGAGGCTGCAGGGTCAAAGCACAGTCTGAGGACACGGACAAAAGCAGTGACCATGCCCTTTTTACAGCAAGCTCGAACACATTCCAGGATGAGCCCAGCTGTCAGCCAGTGAAGCTTCATAATCGCTCCTGTGATGCTGACGAAGATGAAATTGAAACCTCTGGGAGCGGACCTGCATTCGTTGGCAGTCATAATTGTTTACCTCTGGCTGAGCGCACATTGTTCTTTTGCGCATGTGGGTCAGTTTAGGAGCATAATCTGTTCAGACTAATGCTCCATATAGGTCACATTTAAAAAAAGATATTGTGAAGAGCAAAAAAAAAAAAAAAAAAATCAGATTTGATGAGAAATTTGGATTTGGGCCGCTTTCACCTGCAGTGTGAAAGTAGCGTAAGACACTTCATGTTGTTATTTTCCCTTTATTTGTCACTTGACTGTATATACATATTCAATGCTTTCAAAGTCATACCTTGGTGTGGGGGTGTAGCTGGCAGCTCATAAGGTGGAGGAAGGAGGCACCTCACCATGGAGTCGACCATCACAGCTTTACTTTGGAATGAGTTGATTCTGCACTGAATCCTGTCAAAATCTCTGATGCTGGGTAGGGATGGGATGTTGATCTCAACCTATTGGGAGATGGAGGTTTAATGAACTGGCAATCTATGTGAGAGCTCTGACAAGCCCCTGCCGTCTTGAGCTCCAAAATAATGTCTGGGCTCGGTCTCTTGCAATTTCACTGTAGAATGAACAAGAGTCAAATACACATCATGTGCAAAGAAACAATGCACTAAATCCTGCCTCATTACATCTGAGGTTGCATAGGCTTTTCGTAAGCTTCCATTATTCCCCCTTAACAAATGCAGGCTTGATAGAATACTCCATATGTGATAAAAGACGTACAAACAATACGTATTGTGTAAGCAATTACAAACGCAGTTTACAAAATTGCATTAGCATGCATTATATGCTTTCTCTACATTCACCATATGGCTGTAATGTGCAATAGCTAGGTAGATGCAATAGATCAGCAAGCTCAGCTTTTCTAATGATTGTTTGAGAAGGGAAGTTTAAAAATAAGTGTGGTAATTGTGTCTGTGACACCTGTGCATTCACCTGCTGGGATTTCTTGCAGCTGAGGTTAGGAGGATGGAAGGAGACTATTTTAACACATTCTTTCCTGGAGCTCCACAGCCAACCATTCTTCTCTTCAGCTCGACTGCACTCAGACCTCCTCGTACATCTACAGTGCAGGGACAGAACAGGCTCAACCCATGACTTACACCATCATGACGATTTGAGTTATGGGCAGTTTGCTGCCATATGGCATGTGTTAATTGTGTTTTATGTATTATAGTTGCAAGTGGAGAGTCTACAAAAAATGGAATGCTATTAAAAAACAAATTTCAGCTCTAATTACTGCAATCAATATTTGTGGAAGAGTTAAATTAAAAAATTAAAAGGGAAAGGTAAGTTTGAAATAACAAATAACCTTTAGCAGGGGGTCACGAGTCGTGCTACAAAAAAAAACAAAAAACACGGGTTTGTCGACTGGCTGGCATATATGTCACGTAAACGCAGAAGACGAGAATGCAAAAAATGTATTCGCTTGTATTTGGAAAGATTACATTTTGCTTTGCGATGAGGTGAACTTTAATCCTGCAAATTCCCAAATCTTGAAAGCGTTAGCCAACAGAAAACAAAAGGGCGAGCTGGGGCAATCAGTCTTATCGCTTACAGCTGAAAAAAACCTAACCAACAATATTAACTGTTTACTTAACAATATATTCCCTTCATAAAATCTCAAATCAGGACTGTCCACACTCATCTGACTTTTTGCTCCACTTCTCTACAAAGAACACCCTTTTGGACATTTTAATGCATAACTACTGTTCCTTTGCTGAATAAAACATTGGAAAATTTTAAACATAAAACGAGGCCTGTGCAAAAGTTTGGACACTAGCAAAAAAAAAACAAAAAAAAAAAAAAAACACAACCACACACACACACACAAAACAAAAAACACAAACAAACAGCAATTGTGCACTAAAGTTTCCGAGAAATTGCCGTATTTAAGTTTGTCTCCAGTAGAGGATATGTTTTCATTTAGAAAAACAACAAACCATGTAATTTGACCAGTGGTATTCAAACCTCTGCACACAACTCTAAATGCTATGTTTCTTTGGCATTCTGTTTAAAGCTGACTTTGGGGTGACTACAAATGGCACTAAGCATGGAAAGAACTCATAGAAGAAAAGCTGGATTAGCAAGCATGTCTGTATGGTGGTGTGTGTAAGCATAATAAAAATAAGCAATATAGTCTGTAGTGTTGTGCTGCTTTATTTTTGTAAACAGCACAAAAAGTTCCAGTGAGAAACCCTTATTGACTGGCTTTGAACAACTGTCCTCAAACTTTGTTCCAATCTACAGTTTCAGTCTGTGCTCACCGACACCTCCACCACTGACAAATGTTAGCATTTGAGCAAAACGTTCTCTAAATGAAGTCTGACTGTGTGACACTACTTATTGACCATTTTCAATAACTTACTACTTGTTAAAATACATGTAAAATCACAGAGCGAAACACGTTTCTACTGGCATGATAAAACCTGAGGCATCAGTGAATTAAGTGCTCTGTGAAAAGCCTGGTTTTGTACATTGCACCCGTGCTCCACACAAACCTTTAAGAATCTCTCACTAAGGGCTGTACAGAGTGTGGGCGCCCGTGATACCAAAAAAAAAAAAAAAAAAGGCTTTCATAGATGTTTTTTTAACATTCTGTGATTTTCCTCTATTATGGTAAAATATTCAGTTTGACATGCATAGACATGCATGAGTATATTCAGAAATTTGCAGATTTAAATTTTAATCTAAGATCACACTGCAAAAAAGCATATCTTGGCAAATGAAAACACCTACTTAATGTATCTGTCTCATTTTGGTACTGTAATAAGAACGTTATAAAATGTTTTGTTGCAATGAAAACCTGCAGCCATGCTGACGCTTTATGGACAAGGTTGAACACCTAACTTTTTAACTTGTATTACGACATTTTATGCAAACATTTTATGTAGAGAAATGATTTATTATTATTATAGTGGCAGATAATTTTGTGTCTACAAATACGTATTTAATGAAATAATCCTAATGTACTTAGAACAATCCTACAATGAGAAATATTAACTAAATTTAAGATGATTTCACTTGCCAGGATATCATGTTCTGCAGTGCAGGTCTAGTCCAACATACACTATTCACAAAAAGTTATATTAAAAGGGATACTTGGCTTTTGGGTAAAATTTATGGAAAACGTAAAAAGCTCACTCTACAGTGAAGTTATATCATGAAAGTAGGGCATTTAAATAGAAGCATGCAGTGGTGATTTCCTCATCTCAAACAATTTATTGAAACAAAAGCCAACAACAGCGGTGGATTTACCCCAACAAAAAATCTCAATAAAGTTGACACTCAAAAAAGTGTCTCAATAACTTGTCACGTGCCCTTGAGCATCAATTGCAGCTTGACAACGACATCTCATGCTGTTCACAAGTCGACTTATTGTCTGCTGAGGCATGGCATCGCACTCTTCTTGAAGGGTGGCCCTCAGGTCATTGAGGTGTACAGAGTTACGAGCCTCTACACAGCGACTCCGCTGATTCAGGTTTGGAGAAAGCGCAGGCCACTCCATTTGAGGTACCCAGTCTCCAGCAGCCGTTCTCTAATGATACGACCTTGATGAACTGGAGCATTGTCGCCCATGAAGATGAAATTAGGCCTGTGTTGTTCATGCAGAGGCACAGACTGAATTATTGATGTTATTCAGTAGTATGGGCTGGTCACTGTACCATTCACAAAGTGTAGGGCAGTTCTGTATTGACTAGACACAGCTGTAGTAACACCACCACCTTGCCGTTAAGCTCCTTGTTGGAGAACAGAAAGTTGTGCAAAAAGCACTGAAACATTGAACAGTTGGACATATGCATTCAAAAGTATAGAGAAGGTCACATTAATTTCACCTGCAAAGGTTAGAGTGTATTCTAGGTTCATCCTGAAATTTCACCCAAAAGCCAAATATCCGTAACTTTATGTGAGTAGTGTGTACTGACTAATAAGTATTGCAATATTTTGAGAATGCATGACAAATTATGAGGTTACATGATAATTTTTTTCTGTTTGTGTTTGGTAAATATATTACAACATAGAATTTGCATTAATCCTCACATTTAATGGTCAAACACATAATAAATACTATTCACCTGCCCTCCAGGACACACCAGCCACAGTAAGGATCTTTCTGGGCCATGCAGGACATGCAGTCAGTCTTCAGATGGCATAACTGCACTGGCACCTTAGTGACCTACACACCCACAGAAACGGCATGAAAACCTTTGATTTAGTCTTACTTTTAGCCATACCCCTTTGTTAAGATATCATTATGGAACCATACATGCTGCGTCAGCAGGTGGTGTACACAGTGGAAGATGACGGGACATAGTCCTGCAGCATCGAACATTACAGACAGGCAAAGAAATGAACTCTTTCACAAACACACACAGACTTAATGACATGATAAATGACTTTAGTGCAGCACCTTTTTCTCTGTAGTGATGTACAGATGGCTCTGGGTCTTGTCAAAGAAAAGGTTCTTATTCACGCGACTGCCCATGGTGTCCCCGGGAACCCTGATGCTCACCTCCGAATTGCCTGACAAATGAACCTGGAGAGTTGGAGAACAATAGACATGGAGCAGGTTACAATTATACAGGGCAGCATGGGACAAGACACATCTGTCATCCTTACCCACCGCGAAAAAACCCACACACAGCATCCTACACACCAGAGACACACCTGACAAAATGTCATTCCCAAACTAATGGTCTACAAGCAGTTAATGACCACAACCTCCAGGAATCTGCTCTAAAACTCCAAAAATAGCCTCTTGGACTCTTCATTAGGAGTAGTGCATTCAGTAAGACCTAGACGAGTGAAAGTAAGATGCCAGCCATTCCAATCTAGGCTTCTCTTCTTCATTCTGTCTGCCAGAATTCTGGTGTTAATGAAGGGGAGAATCCATGTAAGGGAGGCTTCAGTACACTCCTAAAACTGATGGCTGCATGTGAGAACTGACTCATGATCTAAAAACAAATCTATTGTAATTAGTTGTTGTCTGTACTCAGAAAGTGTCTCAGAGATGCAGATCTGATCTATGATCACAATAAGCTTGTAGTCTTTTATCCAATGTACATGTTTCTGGAAAACAAACATGGTAGATTTGTCTGCAAATCAAATGTGCTGTGTTTATCAAGCTTTCAATGAGCATCCCAATAACTGCAATACAAGTGCAGTCCTTCTGGCAGGTAGATTAACAGAATTACTACACAGAATAACTCACCTGCCAAAAATCCTCCTTTTTTCTACCCTGTTGGATGCAGGTTATGTAAAGCATGTGGTAAGAAGCTGCTGGCTTTGGTCGATGACTAATTAGACACTATTATGCCACCATTCCTTGCATTATTTTAATCTTAAACAATCTGTCTACATCAACTGGCTTTTAAGCCCACAATGTGCATTCTAGGAGCAACACCAGTGCTTTCACAAAGGCTCTAGAAGTAAATGTTATGTAAATGCTAGTCTTTAACTCTCCAATACCTACCTTCACCACCTCTCCCAGGCTGTTCCCAAGAAAAGCTATAGTGTGATCGTTCTCCACAGCAATGGCCACTGCAGTCAGATGACCATGACCTTTTCTGGTGAAGATTGCCTCTGCCTGCAGGGCAAATTGTGGCCTGCTGGCCAGTGGGTAACGGAGAAATTCTGCTCCACACCTGTTCTGTTCCACTATGTCCTTCTGCAGTGGAGAAAAGAGAGGGTTTCAAGCCTTATCAGAGTCTCTGAAGAATTCACCTCACAGCCAGGACAGTTCTCATATCCTTATAGGAGTGGCTTCGCTCTTAAAGCCTATTGAAGCTAGATTACTTTGACCTGGTAAAGTACTATGATTGAAGTGATTACCAATGAGATTTGTGGTTTTAATCCAGTAAAAATCTGAAATGTCTGTAGTCTTACAGTAATGAATCCGGACTGAATGACCTTCTTTAATCTGCGGAAGCTGGAGCGCCTTCAGCACTAGTGGTCCTGTTAAAACTAATGCAATAATAAAGTGTGCTCATATCCAATCTCTCCTCTTCTTGGATGGAAGACAAGCATTTAACTCATCCGTGAAGTGAAACACAACATACACACTAGTGAGTAGACACAGACAGACAGACAGACACACACACACACTAGGGGGCAGTGAGCACTCTCTTGCCTGGAACGGTGGGCAGCCCTATCCACGGTGCCCGGGGAGCAATTGGGGGTTAGGCGTCTTGCTCAAGGACACCTCAGTCATGTGTTTGGGGAGCCCTGGGGATTGAACCGGCAACCTTTCGGTCACAGGGCCAGTTCCCCAACCTCCAGCCCATGACTGCCCCCGACATGTATATTTATTGGTATGAATCTAAAACTGAGCCATGTTCCAAACAACTATTCCTGATACTCACTATGCAATAGTATGTGAAGAAAAATTATTTGTTATGTCAGGTGTGAAATCGGGGTTGAAATTACACTCTGTAGATTTAATACCTGGGTTATGCCACAAAATACAGACTGTACGGTTATCCCTGAGGACGGGGTTGAGAAACATGGCTATAACCTAATCAGCTTTGGTGCTACTTACACTATGACGATTCTCACAAGGATTGTCGGTGATGGATTTGTAGGGACTATACACAGCTTGTTGACCTCCAATTTTCCCATTTTCAGTATAGCAGGCGTTGAGGATGTCCTCCACCCTCTCATTAATGCGCTTTAACGGATACATGCAAAGAGCAGAGTCTGTAGCATCCTCACCATCTCGACTGGCCACTATAAACAGCACTTTATCCCAGACTGTAACAGTGCCATACTGACCAGAATCCTGCATGGCACGAGCCAACTCCTTTCCTGGCTCAGTTATGTATGCAGCCTGGACTTTGTTATACTGAACTCCATTTTTGCGGCAGCTAAGCTGCAGCTCAGTGTAGGAGTAATAGCCCTCATCCTTCTCGCACAGGCGCGACACGAAAGTGAAGTTTTCTGCTCCGCCCAGGGTGCGGGAGAAGAGGAAATAAACAAATCCAGTGTCTTTAAAGGCAAAGCGGAACTGATGCTGGTACAAAGGGGGGTAGGGAATGGCCTGCACTGGAGAGGCCTCCACGATGCTCTCAAACACCACCCACTCCTTATAGTTCTCCAGGATGCGTGTGGTGATGAGTTTTGGGTTGTCCTCATGGCCACCGTAGCCCTTACCAATCAGGAAGACATCAAATGGCTTTTTATCTGGGTCGTCCTTTAACTGGAATGTTGCCATGACGCCCACAACTGAGACGTTTTCGTCAATGCTGGCGGCATATGTCCTTTCCCCTTTGCTGTCACTGTAGTAGATCTGCTCGTTTACATTGTTGAGGTTAAGAAGTGAGCAGATGCCTCTATATACACTCCCACACACTATTAGAGATCTGTTCGTGGGGTGGACCAACAGGAGCTTGTTAATGTTGTTGGTATCTTTCAGTTCAGTGGTCACGCAGGTAGAAACGGGCGGTGTGCAGCTACGAGCATCCTTCTTTGGCCCTGTTACAGCTCTAGCTTCCAGCTTGAGAGAAGCATCAAGCTGGTAAATGGCATTAACAGCGCCAAGGTACAGGAGACCTGTTGCAGGATCCTGAACCACGTTGTTGATGGGCATATCGGTGGAAAACTCCAAGAACTCCCCAGAAACAGACTCAGCAGAAACAGACCACACCAAGAACAGGGCCATCTGCACCCAACGCACCATCTGCACCCAACCCGCCATCTCTGCAGGAGAGCGAAAGAAAGAAAAAGAGAAAAAGAGAGGACAAAAACATAAGATGAATACAATAAATGTATTCAGAAGCTAAATACAGCAAACAGTCACAATAACTTTGTAAAATCGCTCGACTGAAACCATTTCTAAGGTCAATGGTAGCCAGCAGTTTCTGCTGGGACACTAAATGATCTTTTTAATGATCGGCTAGACCTACATCTGAGATTTGTACGGAAAGATGCCTACAGTGGTTCCCCTGGTTCAGACTCCAATATATTTTTAAATTAGCTTTCATCAAGGACTTTTGGATCTCTATTTTAGTATTCTCATCGAGCTACAAGTTGTTCAAGCTAAGTGTTAACAGATTCCAAGGGAGCCTTTAGAAATTTAAGATATCTGACTACAACATATAAACTTACAAAAACCCACCACCCACCACCCTCTCACACATTCTCTCTCATTCTCTCTCTCTCTCTCTCTCTCTCTCTCTCTCACAGGACATTAATCTTAGTTTGGTCACAGCTGTTTGAGCACAGTCAATCATCTGTTGCTTATTTCATTACATATAAATGACAGCGAGGCAATCTAAGTCACAGATACACACACACACACACACACACACACACACACACACACACACAAACACAGACAAACATTGAGGGGGCACATATTGAAAACTCACAAGAAAAATGTATAAGTGTACAAGACAGACAGACAGACAGAGAGACAGACAGAGTGCTCCTCTGAAGAACTCTACAGGTGGTGCCGTCAGCAGCAATGGGGCCTCTGCTCTTCTTTCCAGTCAGACAGTTAAACCTAGAAGGCACACTTGTCAAAATCAAAATCCCACCGGACTGAGCGACTATGGGTGTTACATTATGTTATGCTAACCTGCCTTTCCCTCGCAACTTTGACCACGCACACGACTCATTATCCATTCACCCCCTAGGGCTCTGTTAATTTCAGCTCACACACTCATTTCCATAAAAACTCCTGTCCCTCTATTGCCCTGCTTTATCCCAGCCTATTTTTCTCCCCCTTCTGAGCTTGAAGCTCATTTATTTTAAATTTCATTTCTCCAGGTAAATGTGCCTGCCCTTTTTAATTCACCCCCTTAAACAATTTTCAACAAGAGTTTGAAACCGTGATCCAAGGTAGTACGGCACTCTGTGCTTTTTACAGCAACAGCAATTAGCGCTTTTCTGTTTGTTTACCCCTGGAGACGGCTGAAGACATTCTCTCTCCAATTTAAAAGTCATTGATTACATTTTTACCATCTCACTGAATTGACGGCAATTAGCTGGCGATTTTCATGATGATGTGAAAAAAATCATCTTGCAAAAAGCTCCAGTAATTCCACAGGAGAAGGCAAAAACTTTCTCTACTTTTAATGGAAGTTCACGTAAGATTTTATTCCATGTCATTTCAGAGCGTTTCTATACCAGTGAAGAAACTGTCACAGAAGGTAAAAGGTAAAAGACAGCTGCTGTGTTCAAATGATGTCGAAACAAAAAACAAACCATGGAGATATATTACCATTTACTTATTTAACAACTTCTTAAATTAGTCTCTTTTACAGTAAGAAATGCGATGGACACACCAATTCTTGTGCACTTTTTTTAAATGAAGTGCTTTTAAAGGATCCCTAATTTATCTTTTGCCACTTCAGTATTTGGGGAACAGCCTGTAACATACTGTCCCTTAATTATGCATTTTTGGTCAGGGAGGCTGACCTTACATTAATATAAAACGACAAACACACTTTGGAAAGTTCATGCATAGCTTGCTGTTTTTTAGTCCATTTCAATTGTTTGCCCTTTTTTATTACTCAATCATGAAATCAACTGACAGATTAGTTAATTACTAGCATTATCAACATCAACAGCCCTTACTATATGCAGTCACTTGGTGAGTCCAAATGGTGCAGCAAAGCGAGCCATTTATCCAGCACACTCTTCCATGAGCACACTCTTCCATATTAAGTTGTACCCCACACCCGCTATTTCATATGGTTAAGGATAAAGACTTACTGCTCTGTATGAGGGAGGCTGATCTTACAATAAGAGTTTTAATAATAAGTTTTTACACATTTTGCTTTTGATCGGTTAATTCTATTTTAATTGTGTAACCTACAAAAATCTGATTATCTGACTAGGCATAAAAATGAAATTATACATTACTCAATGAATAACTACTAATTATTAATCAATAGTAACAGCCCTTATTATGTGCAGTCACTTGGTGAGCCCAGTTGGTATAGCAGTGAGTCATTTATCCAGCTTAAACACCTCCAAGAGCCACCGACTTGCACTTCATACCTACTATTTCATCAGGTTGTAAAAGGAAATGACTTATTGCTCCTATAGTCGTAAACCAGGGTCAGGGAGGCTGATCTTACATTAACACAAAATTGCCAACATCCTGTGAATCAGATCCCAGCTGTCTGTGAAGCAACAGTAATGATTAACCACTAATCTAAGAAGACAGATCAGAGATTTTACAGAGAGCATGAGTTAAAACCCAAGACACAAACCTTAACTCAATATCAAGCTCCTGGACACAAAGGAAATGGCTCTCAGACGTATAGATCGCTGGTGGAGACCTCACTTACAAATCACACATGTCTTCTGTTATCCGATTAGCCTGACACATCTCTTGTGTTGCTAATGCAAGACAAAAGGTCAAGACACATGGGCCTTAATCCATCAACTGTCTCATGATTCACAGGACTGACTGAGATATAAAACAGAACGAGAAAAGTTAAAAGTCTATTCCAATTAACTAAATGACAAAAGGCAATCAGTGACGGGATGCTAATTGGCTAGAGGTTGAATTACATGGCTAAGTCTGCAATGAAGATGAAGTTAATTGGCACTGAGCTTCAGTGAATGCAACAGAAATGACTCTGACAGAAGCGCAGGCTGACAGACATCATACTGATTTGCCAAAATTTGCTTATATTTAAGATGATTTCTTTAAAAAAAAAAAAACAGCCAACAAAAATAGAACACAGCTGAGGCAAGTCTACATGCTGAAGAAACCGTATTTTACCAATATACCTCAACACTGCCTTGTTATAAAGCATAAAGAAAGACGAACGTCTCTTCATTTTAACATGTAGCGGGGGAACTTTTCTCTGACAAAAACTTTGAGAGAGAGAGTCTTATGATTAGAGCGACAGAAATTCATCTCTTCTCTCTTACTTTACAGAGCATAACTTCAAAGAATCATTTGCTTATTCATGCAAATCGCTCACTTCGCCCAACAAAGTATGCTGCTATACAAATTTCCTTCAGATGTTGGGTTGGGGGTCACTGAATGCTGTGAAGAATGAAAAATCCTGAACACTTTTTCTTTTTTCCTCTTTTTGTTGGCACGCCTCCACTCCCCAAACGCTTTTCGTCTCTTTTCATCACTCTTCCACACTCCTAATCCCAAGGACTGCAGCTCGCCCGCCATCAAAGGCTTCAGGAAAACCAGCGCAACTCCGGCACAATGACACAGGTGTCACACCGGAGCCCTACACAATCCAATCAGAAAGCAGGAAAACAGAGAGGCGCCATCCACTTTCAGACTTCTCTACACTCTTCACACACACAGATGTGTGTAGCTTTATCACCATCAGTAGAGCTCCTAGAAACAAACTACCACTTCTAAATTTAACTTTGGGCTGGAAATGAAAATGAAAATGAGCCTGAAGCGAAAATCGTCACAAATTGGTGGCGATAAATAATAATGAAACGAGCCAACTGCTAATGAGTCAGGCACATCTGGAGCGATTCTGCCAGAAAGCCCATGCTGTTAAATTATAATTGTCCTGGAGAACAGGAGGCGTACCTCCAGGAGAAAAAGAGAAGACACAGAGGGAGATAGACGGTGGGCAAGAAAAGAAATGAAAGAAAGAGCAAGGGAGAAAGAAAGCAAATGTGCGCTAATATAATAAGCCAACTCCAAGGGCAAAGAGAGATCAGGAATGATGAATATGTGTACAGAAAAAAAGAATGAGAGAGAGCGAGAGACAGACATAAAGAATGAGAGAAAGCAAGAGAGCGAGGGAGAGAGCGAGAGAGAGAGCGAGCGAGCGAGGGAGAGAGTGAGAGAGAGAGCGAGAGAGCATGCGAGAGAGCGAGAGAGAGAGAGAGAAATGGCAAGGATAAACTCATTAGTATCTTATTGCCCAAAGAGCTCATTTAGTCATTTTTACTGCTTTCTACTGCTGTGGACAAACACAAGACTGTATCAATGTCTCCTTAACCAGTCACTGCTCGTCACTCCATATACAACCAGGCTAGACTCCAGACTCCACAGGGGGCTGCGTGCCTAAAAAACCTCCTTTACTTTATTACAGGGTAAGTGCTCTTTAGCATTATGTTTATTTACACAACTGAACAAATGTTACTTTTTTAAATGTTCATGTCGTTCTGTAATAGCCCATTTATAATAATGTAGACCTACATCTACTCATGTATAGATAGACATATTTCTTTAGCCTCTTTCACATCAGCCCTTTATTATTATTATTGTTCTGTTCATGGTATTTTTATTTAATTAGACTTTTAGTTAAATACTTGTTAATAGCCTATGCGCTTCTCTGTTCTGTTCAGTATCTTACATCTCGTACATTTCTCAAGACGTTTCCCTTGTATGCGTAATAAAGGGATTCTGTTTCTGATAGGCTTTCAGTGGAAGGCCTCACACAAAGCAGTGACAAGGTGCAGTCAAACACGTATGTGCAAGAGGGCTTGAATGCACCTCTGGAGGCTGGTGAGGTCAGCGAGCTGCCTGAATGGTTGTGGATTTCTCATGTGGAAGAGACAGATGCCCTGCCATTGACCCCTGTGGAAAAAAAAAATTCAAGCAGAGCTAAACTGGTGCATGCTTGTTTTTGCCTTTGTGGAGTCTCTGGGAGTGAAAACAGCTGCTGACAGCAGCCTGTGGAGGCAGGTGAGGGGCTTTACAATGGCAATGAGTCCACATGACCCCATCTCTTCAGCGTCAGCTTCAAAGCCTCAAAATCCAAGCTCAAACTTTTACTCTCAAAGGCAAAGCTTAGCATTTAGCAAAGCCTGTGTCCTGCAGAGAGGCCTCAACAAAGCAACGGACCTGTCTGTCGAATTTGTAAAGAGGAAAGATGATGAACAATGAGCAGGATATCATTTCATATTCATGGCCATACCAAGCAGATCTCCTATTGAAAGCATAATGGATGCTTTTTCCATTGGATACTAATGCACTCAGATGCTGCTTTCGATAATGACAGCTGAGGACTTCATCTAAGGCTATCATGCCTATGGACACACATACACACAGCAGTGAAAGGTATTAAATTATCCTCAGCCCTGAACTACTGCCTGGAGGGTGAGGGAGAAACGGCAACTTTCATTTGCCAATCAGCCTTTCTTTATCTGATTGATCGTCTCTATCAGTCATGTTTTGGTGGTCTGCTAAACTCTGATAAAGCGTGGACTCGATAGATGACAGCAAGGGTGAGCAGCACACATCCAGAGGGCGCGGGCGACAACTGTTTCACAGACTGGACCAAGATAATTAACATTTTGTTATTCTGTAGACAAAAAAAAAAAAGAGAAATTAAAGTTGTTAAGCATGTCAGAGAGGGCCCTTCTCACTGAGGGGGCAGAGGGAAAATGGAGGCAGAGGTGCTTTGGAAAAGCTTGTGTGACAACAGCAATCCAATTTCCATATGAACAATTACCCCACTGTCGGGACTGGCACTTCATTTATTTCAATTTGACTGAGTGAGGGGGAGAGCAGCTCGCCAAGGCAACCAAGCCAGCGCTTAGAGGCAGCGAGGCAGCTGCTACCAATACACACTGCCCCAAGAGAGGCCAATCACATCAGTGCACAGCCTCTACAAAGGGCACTCACACAATTCAGACAAGCCAAGTCGCCCCCACCTTGGCCTGAAGGCTCTACCATGAGCATCCTCCATGGGAAACATGAGGAATACGCGCAATGTTTGTGTGTTTGCATGTGAGTGTACAGGGTACACGTGGATCTGTCAGTTTATGTGGAGTCACGGTTGCCAGATCAGTTTCCAGTGAAATACATGTAGAACTAAATAAATAAATAAATAAATAAATAAAAACAAAACAAAAATAAATAAATAAATAAATAAAAACGTATTGCTTAACATAAAATACCAGACATACTGAAAAATACTGCATAAATAAATAATGCTAGGGATGCTTCTAATGCCTGAATTATAGCTGTGGTTCACTCTTGAGTGCTGGTCAGAGTGCAGGGATTAAAAAAAAAGAAAAGGAATTGGTTGCATTGTAACCACAAAGGCAGCAGCACAGGTAGTGGTCAATATGAGGGCACATATGCCTGTGAGGGAGTCTGTAGTTGTAAAATAAACAGAAAATAAAATATTGACAAACACACAGATCACAACACTGCAGTAACATCTTAGCATGAAAAAGCACTCCTCTACAAAGCAGATCTACAACAAGAAGCAGCACTACATGACGCCGTGGTATAAAGATGTAACCAAAGGATTAATGACAGTGCTAATCACAACTGGCTACAAACTAATTCATAATTATAACCACAAACCATGTCTGCAGAAGTAAAATTAATGAGCACACAACTAACAAATAAGTATACATGCTTTTATGACAGTTAGTAAAAGATAAATTCATGTACACAACAGCAGATGATAAAATAAGAATGAACTCTGCTGTTTCTCCTTAACACAAATTGCTCCAAGGGCACCAGAGTGCATACAAATAATAATAAATAAATAAAAAGCACATTCATAACAATTAGAGCACAGTTTTAAATGAAATGTACAGTATTTAGCAGGAATGAATATTTGAATGCATTATTCAGTGGTGTAAACTGCAAATGCAGTCCTAGCAGTACATACCTGTGTTCTAAAAGATGAAGAAAGAAAAAAGTGGTATAAATCTAGACATAAGCATAAAATGATCTGCCATGATGTAAGTCAGCGTCTTCAGAATTCTTTAAAAAAATTTATACATTTCAGAAAGTAGAGCATAAAAAGCTGAATATGTTCAGGCTGTTCAGCACTTTCTCATATAGGTTGGCATTCACAGATACTACAGTGTGAAGTAGTCACTAGACTGTGAACGCACGCCATCACACTCCACATTAGAGTGTGGCAATGTGCTCGTGCTCCTCTCAAAATGAGTGATTATAATGAATGTTGATCAAAGCTCCTCACTTAATGACAGGGTGATATTAGGTACACCTTGCTAGTAAAAGGTTGGACCCCCTTTTGCCTTCAGAATTGCCTTAATTCTTTGTGGCATAATTTTGGTGTTGGAAACATTCCTCATTCTGGTCCATATTGACATGATGGCATCACACAGTTGCTGCAGATTTGTCGGCTGCACATCTATGATGCGAACCTCCCATTCCACCACATCCCAAAAGTGTTCTATTGGATTGAGATCTGGTGACTGGAGTACAGTGAACTCATTGTCATGTTCAAGAAACCCGTTTGAGATGATATGAGCTTTGTGGCATCGTAACATTATCCTGCTGGAAGTGGCCATCAGAAGATGGGTACACTGTGGATGTAAAAGAGTTTATTCAAAAGCATTTTGTTCTACCAATACAAGTGGACAAAAGATTAATTAGAATGTATCTGAGAGCCTCCAATGTTAAACCACATGTTAAGCATTCCATCCTTTTTTGGTTTATGAGTTGTTTTATTTTGTATAACTGTTTATACTGAAAAATCAACAATTATCTAGATTTTAGTGCCCCCTTTTTATTTAAATAGACAGAATCACAATACCTTATCAAATTTTATCAAACCTTATCAGATTTTTACAAAATATGCCACACTGCTCTATGTTGCAAGGGCTCATTTATTATCTTCAGTAATGCAATAACATTATTTTGTGTGAATGTATGGTTCAAGTGAATCTGAACATAAAATAATGTGAATGCAGAGTGAGCATGAAAATTGTCTGAAAGCAATTTGTAATATCCATCCTGATGTCCAGTGAGAGTAACAGTGTTTGCATATTCAAACTCGTCATCGTAGCCCTCTTGCTCTCATACCATTACAACATGGCTTGTTCATTGCTGTTGCTTTTGTTAGTTTGCTGCTCGCTGGTTTATACACAGTTCTACTGCAAGCACTGTCCAGTGTAATCTGCCCAATTACTGACATTGCTGATGGTGTGAATTGCTGGTACAAAAGACTTGAGACTTTGATAAACAAATTCAAGGCACTGCAAAGACTAAAAATAACATTTATCAAGAAAGCCCATAGAACTTGCCAATTAAAGCTGTGTCAAAACAAGAGGGTAAAAGATACAGAGCCTTTCAGATAAATATACAGTACACAAGTAGCTGCTGATGGTTTGAAGAGACAAACTAGTAAAATGTGATGATGGCGTTTTTAAAATAAAACAGTGGCATTCATTTCACAGCTTTACTCTGGCAACATTAATAATTTTTAAAATGTTTTTTCTTCACCAAAGCCCTTCGTTTCTATCTCACGGCAGAGAGTATTTATTACTGTTGGACCTGATTTTCAAATTGAGTGTTTACGGTCCTACTGCTCTTTCTATATTACCATTCCTAATACCAGCGGTGAAGTGAAGCAGAACACACACACACACACACACACACACACACACACACACACACAGATCTCGGCATGCTGAGATAATCTCCTGAGCTTGCTAGGCCTCTCTACATTCTGGATGAGCTTACTCTTGACAGATATTCTGCTTTGTGTGTGTGTGTGTTTTTGTTTACGTGTGCATGCCATGTGCAAGCTTGGGCCACAGCTGGCCCACACAAAAACTGATTAAACTCTGGAATGGCAGAGGACACAGAAATTCTTCCTCTGCATGCTCTGCCTGCACTCAACTCTTGCTCTGTCCTCTCCTTACCACTTCTGTACACACTCCATACAATTAAGAAGTCATGGAAGAAATCTATTACACACCTTATTGGCTTTAATGATTGCACTTGGCGCTCATAAAGCCCAATGAGCCATGCAGCAAAGGAGTAATACAGCACTGTTTCACTCCTTTGTCACCACAGATTCAAGGGGAATACTGATCCACTTCTGATGAAATGGTGCTTTGAAAAGCCTGCTCTTATCTCGAGTCTCATGGCCCTGCCTTTCGGAGCCAAGAACAATACTTAAGTGAATGCAGTGTCACTTTAAAAAAAGCCAGAGATCGTAATCTGTGACTCTCTTTGCTGAGTCCTAAAAGCTACAGTTTAGACACCTCTCCAAGAACACTAAACACCCCTTGCATCTGAAGTGGAGAGCTTCCTGTGGTGTGGCAGTGGAGCTACAATGTGTGAGAGCTGGAGAGAGAGGGGAGGCTTTGTTTGCCCTTATGAAAGAAGAGCAGGAGGTCAGAGAGCATTTTTTACTCTGATGAGACAGTTTCGTTGCTTTCTGCAAGCTGCCATCTGTCTTCAGCCTGTATACAGCAACTTACAGCCCAATGGCTGATGGCTGAGATGCAGGCAGTGGCTGGGCCTCTCACAGGCAGAGGTAGGCTAGAAGTACAGAAGGAGAAGATAAGTAAGTTATGAGAGTTGCATTACATTTACAGCATTTAGCAGATGCTCTCATCCAGAGAGACTTCCAGAAGCACTTCATTGTATTCTTGGAAAACATATCCTTAAACTAGGGCAAGCAGTCTAAAGATACCCTCAAGCTATGTCGCTGCCAGAAACAAGAATCAGATGATGCATAAATATAAAGTACACAGGACTGCACGTTTCCACCCAAAGAATTTTTATGAATACAGTTTCATTGTCTCAAAAGGTTTGTCAAAGTAGGCTATAAAAGCAGACTTTGGTTACATTTTACAAATGTTGACAAAATTTTTTGTTCAACATTAACGGTAAGAAAATTTGACAATTTTTGTTTTTTTTTTGTGAATAATAACACACAAATTAAGTGCCACACCACAGACTTCCTTTATGTACCTCTTGCAACAAACAGAAAGCCTAAGTTTTTTTTTAATTTTCCAGTTTTTAAATATCTAATTCCACGCACTAGTTAGAACTCACAATCACACAATCACACCAGTGCTAGGTCAAAGGCAAACACAAGCTTCCTTCCAGTCATGTGAATCCAGCCACTGCATCTTTTCGAACTGCCTCTGCAGCAACGTTATTGGACAGCTGAACGTGTCTGAAGGAGAACGCTAACTGCCACTTTTGCAACATCAGCTAACAGACGCATGTTCTGGCCACCAACACACTGAGTGATTGTGGGAGACTGAGGGCCATTCTACCCAAACAGAGCAAGGCCAATTGAGCTTTTTTGGACTCCAGGCCACAGATGGCTGTAGCATCTCCGGGAATCGAACTTGCGATTCCCTGATGACAGGCCAGACAATGCTCAGACGGCACCACTTGGGAGCCGAAGAAGTCTTCAAAAAAAGAGCTGTAGCTAGTAAATGGCCTTTCTAAAGGGAAAATACTCTTACAGCTCCATATGGCACAGAAATGTGATCTCATGTGACAGTTCGGATGTACAAAAAAGTAATGTCACATACCGTTTCTAAGCGTTTTTAGCTGTAGAATTCATTGCGATGGAGACACTTTGCTGTTTAGCAAAAATAAAGTTTTTTAGCAGTTGCAACTTGCAGAGAAAGCAAATGTAGCTACAGATTACAAGAGTAAACTAGTTTTGAGTTTTGCTGTTGTTGTTGTTATGTGAATGATTGATGTTCATTTAAATGTTTCTTGAAGAGCTGGTTCTTCAAGGATTTTTATCACTTCCATCATGAGCAAGTAACAGCTAGGAAACCGGCTGCTGCTGAGCCAGAGAGAATCCAGTCATGAGAATTTGCTTCACAGTTTACTCACAAGAAAATTTGTTTTGAAGCCCAAAAAGATCCAGTCTCTCCTATATGTATACATATATAGGACTATAATTACCATTTCACAGCGAGTAATGCAGGTTCTGAAAGGCTGTGGCCATGTCAAAGCCTTTAACATGCTGGGATTAAGCCAGGCGTCTGTCTTTCCACATTCATCACCCTTCAGTGGAGGCGTCCGGAGGGCCTGAGCCCCACAGCTAAGAGGCGTCTGTGTAATGGCTAAACAAACACCATTATCTAGCCATGATGGCCCTGCTCTGAGCTGCTCTAGTGCTTGGTTAATCCCTGCGGCCCCTCAGAGCTAATGAGGGCTTTAACCAGCAGAGAGGGGAGAGAAGGATAGACAGACAGACAGAAAAACAGACAGATGGGGCAGAACAACAGTCCCTCACGAATAAGCTCGAGACATACATCCTACTAGTCTGCTGAGAGGGACGGAAACCTAATGAGCCAAGCAGAAAACACTGTTCTCCAGCTCAAATACTTGTCCACCGTGGCAGGTGGTTCATTGGAAGTTAATACACATTCACATACACTCAGCCTATTCCCCCCCACCCCCAGCCCCCACACCCCCTCGTTATAGCAGTCTAAAGAGGAGAGCCACTCATTGAGAGAGGGCTAACGGGTGATTAGGTCCACTGAGACAGCGCTGACCTTTTTCCTCAACATCAACATGCATGCGTCTGCTATTTTTCACGACAGGCGTGGAGGCCAGCCGCCGTCTGAGTGCCACCCTCCACGAAATGTCACAGTCGCAAACGAGCAGAAAGTCGTCCGCTGCTCTGCATCGGCCAGTCACCGACTGTCCCTTGTCCATATGCAGCAACGTCGGGATGAAGGTGCTTTCACTTCCCTCAGCACTTCTGGACTCTCAGGCCACACTCTGCACTAACAATAGCCCCTCCAACAACAATGGGGTCAGATTTAACAAAGTTTGTTGTGCTTCTGCAACATCAGTGATACAGAGCGTTTCTCTTATGCTGCAATCATTGCTGTGTCACTTGTTTTGTTTAGGCCAGCAATTTGTATGGGTGCATTTATCTTCAATGCACCTGGTCCACGCTTTTCTGCTGGACAGCTGGAATTAGAGAGGGGCCAACTTGGGCCCAGGTGATAATCTACCCCATAAATAAACGCTTCATCATCTGTTCCACAGTTTTTCCAATGCAGAACTATCTACTTGGAGCGACGTTTAATCCTCTGTTGTGTTAGTTGCCTTGCTGCTGCAATCTGGGCACTGAAACTACAACTTCTGCTCTCCACTCCTCTCTTTGTCCGTCTTTCTCCCTCTCTCCCTCTGAAGATCTGCAGGGAGATATGGGCAACTGACGTGCTGACGTGTAGGTTAATTAAGTTTGAAATCGGTGCAATGATCAGCAAACCATCACTCAAACCAGTGGAGCTTTAGAAAAGAATGCTCTTCTAGAGGAAGCGCTGACAGCTGCTGCCCAGACAGAGTCACTGTAATCAGGGTGAACATGGGATAAATCCTTGCCTCTGCTCACCAACCGCCACACTTATGGGAGATGACTCCTGTTTCCTGTTTCCCAATCCTGGTCCTGGAGTACCCTGTACATTTTGAGGTTGCCTCAAGCATGGTGGCTCTAAGTTCCAGTCCTTGGGACCCACTGTTGTGAGCAGAAGTATTCCCTACCCGAAGGCACCGGAACCTGCTAATGGAGGACTTGATGAGCAGCACATGATCTAGGGAGTATGGAATTGCGAACCACTTCTACAACACACCTGATCCAACTAATCACTTAATTAAAAAACCCTTACTCAGTTGAAGTGGGTATGTTAAAGAAGGGAAAACACTAAAACGTGCACGGCAGGAATTCTTCAGGACCAGGTTTCTGAACCACTACATTTGAAATTTCATGAGAAGGCTTAGTGGAGGCCCACGAGGCATCAGGATGCTGTTGGTATTGCAGTCACGTCTGCTGACTGTAATCCTTAAAAAATGGACCGTGGTATTAGCGAAACGTTGAAAGCCAGGAGGTATTTTCTATCACCTCAGGACACCTACCTGTCTGGCTGGGCTCAAGGCTTAGCCTATTATCCACACCTCTCAGTAGCTGTCCGGATCGCATGGCATATGGCTAAATGGCAGCTGCTGCCAGTCTGGGGCGAGAGGTATTGCGGGTTAAGGGAAATTAGCCCTCTCATAAAATCACAAACCGGCTTCATCCAACTGACAACAGTCTGACAAGCAATAAGGGTATTTCTGATGAATGACTCAGTATTCTGTGGATTCTGTAACACACACCGACACATATACACACACCCCTTGCTCTGACTGGTGGCTGTGCTTTCATGTCTAGTGTACAAGGTGACATTTTGTCAGGCTCAGGCAAGCCTGGGCAACATCAAAGCCGGGTTTTTGTTGGCAGCATTTTGTTAGCATCTCTCGCCCACCACCGTTCCTCGCGGCCCGGCTCAGATAGCAGCACAGGCTGCCAGTCGCTCTCTCATTCCAAACTCTTTATCTCAGCAGCCTTCTGTTGATAATTACACCCACCCCCAGCAGGCTCGGATGGGCCGCAGCATGCGCACCAGGACGGATTTATCACCTGCACCATCGGCCTGCGGATCCAAGGTCAGGCTCTGTCCAATTCCACTTCTGACTCCATCGCACTGTTACTTCAGAAGCGGACAGCCACCGTGCACAGTGCAATACTACCCATACGTGCATGTGCACTCTCACACGTTCACTTTCCATTCCACACGGCAGGCCTGAATGGAAATTGACGATTCAATCCTGGAATGGAACTCTGGATGGAGTTCTTTTCGGAATTGACTCTTGCGCTTCAGCTATCTTACGTCCTGCTCCGTTGAGTAGAGCCAATTTCTGTGCCGCCGTTGCAGACACAGTGAGATGGCCACCTTGGAGAGAGTGAGCAAGGACGAGACGCTCAACAACCTCCTGAATCAGAGAGAGAGAGAGAGAGAGAAATAGACAGAGAGGGGGATCCACCGCCAACAGTTTACTGAGAGCATCAATCGCAGAGCCAGCTCGAGGAGTCTAGAAATGAGAATCTATGCTAATGTAATTTCACTGCGCGTCGCCCCTCTCGTTCCACACATGACCGATTAATACCCAAAGCCTTCTTCACCCCTCCATCAATTAGCATACGCTAGATGTTATTACAAGATGAATGTGTTTTCTATCAGGGCGTAATTGTGGTTAGATTCCAGAGGGAACATCTTCAAGCACTCCATGGGTAAAGCTGAGGATTGGGAGGTAAACTGATTTAAAAAAACTGTCATGAATGTGTGTGGTTATGTTTGTGTGAGGTCCCGTGAAGCTTAACACAGAGGAATGTTAAGTACAGCACTTTACCCGAACCAACATTTGCTTGTTGTGGCACTGGTTTCTGGTTTAAACCGCTTGTTAAGTGGTGCAAAGCAAGCATGGTCGTCTAATGCAGTGGTTTCTAACGCTGGTCCTAGGAAACTCCCTGTGCTGTATATATTGGTAGTTTGCCTGCATTAACACACCTGAGGCTTGTCTGGCAAAGTACGTTGGGGAAGTCAGCTTCACAAAACATAAATGCAGCAGTGGGTAACTCATTTTAATTACTTTACCCATTAACCCAGGTTTAGATTCTCAGTCTCTGAGTAATCCTTGCACATGTACACATGAAATCTTGACATTTATGCAACCAACTGCATGAAACATGGAGAGGTATCAGCCCAAACATAAGAAAAAAGGGCAGAAAAGCAGGTGCTCTGGCATTTTTCTTCAGGGCAATTTAACAGCTGGATCCAAAACCACAATCTACCATCCTACACACACTATTACTAATGAAGGCTCTTCTAATGGTGGTGTACTACTTTGCCATACTGCTTAATATTTTGGATGCAGCATATGCTTTCTCCTTTAGGTTGGCCCTATTGGTCAGAAGCACAGCCCTGACCAAGAGCTGTTGAAAATTCCCAGTCTGGGCATACAACATAAGTGGCCATGACAATGTATCCTAGAAAAAAATAATCTACATCTTGAACTAGTTGATCTAGTCAGTTTAAAGTTAGCCTACTAAGCCTCACTGTGTGTAAAACAGCAAAAGTCCATCCTGTCTGGTGTGCATAGTTTTGATGCATAAAGAATATGTTGGAATATTTTGCATTTTCGTGTCATTTATTAGCATCGCGTTTGGTGTTTAACAGCCTTTCTGCTGTAAATTATGCCTGGCCCCTGATTCAACTAACCAACTAATTAACAAGTTCTGAGTTGAACTGGATGCGATAGAGCTAAAATGTGCATAACAGAGGTACTTTAGCACAAACACTCTATGGAACCGCAAGGACATATGAGTGAGTGTGTGAGAAACAGACAGACAGACAGAGAGACAGAGAGAGAGAGAGAGAGAGAGAGAGAGAGAGAGAGAGAGAGAGAGAGAGAGAGAGAGAGAGAGAGAGAGAGAGAGAGTCAACACTGGGACAACGAAAGATAAGAAACACTGACATATTTTACTGTTCTTTGTCTCATCTCATTGGAAAGATTGAGTGTTTTTCTCTCTTAAGACTGATGTGTTAAATGCTTAATGCAGGGGGCTGGGAGGGATTCAGTGGAAGAATTCTTATTAGGGGAATTTGGAGCCACAAATAAGGCAGAGCCTCCTGGTGAGGGTGCGTCGTACGTATGAAACTTTAATGGTGCTGTGTGTGGAGAGGAGATGAGGATGAAGCTCCAGCAGGGGTGAGAGCTAGCCGCTGGAGGAGCAGCACTAACTCAGATAAGCGCTCAGTTGCCAAGGATCACAGCACATTCTCTGCAGCTTCACAGGTCTATTAAAAAAATCCTCTTTGTAAAAGCCCTTTGTATTTTACACGCTCTCACTGTTCTACTGCAGACATGAAGATAAAAAAAAGAAAATGTAGCCTAATAAAGGATCTTTACAGGTGATAAATTCCCTAATTGCTATCGCTAAGCACATTTCCTGCTTTAACGGGCCATGCTATATCATTTTAATTATCACTCTTGAGCCTAATTAGTTGTATCCGTACAACCAGAGGCAAACACATAGCCAATTAGGTTTGAATCAAAGCTCGTACACTCCGTCGACATGGGGTCTCCGCTTTTATTGGAATCATGTGCGTAATGATGAATGGAGCTCAGGCTGTGGCACTACCATAGTAAACTGGAGATCTGTCAAGTTCTGTCAAGGAGGTGATGCAACAGCATAAGTGTTAACTGATATGAGCCATGTAGATTCCAAATCAGCAAGCACACAGTGTGTATATGATAATGGATCCTATTTTCATGATCACAGCAGGCGCAAAAGGTAAGGTGCAAAATTATTATTGTTTTTAGTGTTATAAAATATAACATATCGAAGTGCCTTACAACTCTCAAAACAACATAAAAGCAATTATAGCAAATACACACACATACACACGCACGCACACACACACACTTTCTAAACCGCTTATTCTCCTGGGTTGTGGGGGGTGTGCTAGAGCCTATCCCAGCAGTCACTGGGCAGAAGGCAGAATACATCCTGGACAGGGTGCCAATCCATCGCAGGTCAGACAGACAGACACATATATCCACCCACAAACACACACACACTCATTCACACTTTTGGCCTGACTACATGTCTTTGGACTGTGGAAGAAAACCAAAAGTTAAAAGACACTAAGCCAAATGAAACCAAAAAATAAAAGAATAAACAATAAAAAAAGAGCTTTAAACATGGCTCAGTCAATATGATTTCTTAGATCAGATTTGTTAGACATTTTATTAACTGTATTAGTGGAATGACATTTGTGTCTTCTGTCCAAACCACTACTCTGAAAAGATTAGATGGAGATGGATGTAATGCACGTAATGTGATTTTTACCATCATTTTTCTTTTAGTCACTTCCAAATCCACCATGTTAGTCAATTTTACAGACTGAACACTCAAGCAGCAGGAAAGAGACTTTACTTTCTATAAAACCATCAAAGCAACCCCTGGTTAGAATAATCGGTGAAAATGAACATGTATGTGAAAACGCGATTATATTCTGTTGAAAAGTTTCTTTGAAGGCACTCAAAGAAGCATTCCTTTGTGTTCTCTGTGGCTAAAATAAAGCTGATATGAACTGTCCTACCCCATGTGTACAACTCAGAACATTAAAATATGTAAAAAATATATAGAAAAATATGTTTTTACACAATGATGTCTGTTGGCTGTAAGTTCCCAGGCTAACAATAATGCTAATGACACACTGCATTCACCTAAGGCAGCAAGACAGATGGTTCACATAAATGAAATAAAAGACTAAATTAAATGTTTTGACGTGTTTTCTACTTCTGAAGGCACTGTGTAAACGGAGCAGCCACTCTCATCTGTAAGATTTATTATTATTAAATTGCTTATGCCATGCAAATTGGTCATAAACAATACAGTCATCCTGCAACAAATTGGCATCACCCCACCTTCACATGGAAAACTACTCCCATCTGAATAGCACTTAATTCCTATTTAGTGGTTACATCTGAGATGACTATCCTCATTTGTTATGAATAAAATAATTTTGTCTGTTGTATGTGCTTAGTAGTTCTCTATTTATAGTGAAGTGAGTGATAAATAAGGTACACTTGCAAAACTGCACAAAAGAACATTGGCTCAATTTTCACTAAGTCACGAAAATTCCAAGTAGTGTTTGCGTTAAAAGGAGGCCTGTGGAGGCAGCAGTGCAAACACAATTTTGGGTTTGAAAATCCCACATCAGGCCAGATTTTGAAGGTCACGTCCCCATGTTGTACGACACTACCCCATCAAGGCAAGTGCATTTATGCAAACAAATGCATTAAAAAAAAAAAAAAAAAATGCACTTGCACCCAATCAAATGCTTAATACAGCAGCTATATAACACCACTACACCTGCACAAAAGTAGGGCTCTATAAGCCTGGTAGTATCCATCTCTGTATACATTTCTACTCTCTTGTTGGACACAGACCAAGTGAAAGGATCAGTAAACAATCCCACTGTCATTTCCACCTTGTAGGCTTCCCATCAATCTTTGATATTTTCAGCATCAAAACTGACTGGAACAACACACACACACAAAATGATGTGGCTCGCACTCCAGCAAAATGTCCTGGTCAAACAAACCCAAAGTGGCACATTGTAACAGTATAACACTTCCCAATTATGAGGATGAAAAATGGCTATGGCTCCCAACCCTTCGATCCACAATAACCTATTAATCTCATGACCTATATGGCGGTGGATTTATAGCTCCAATCCTCATCACTCTCTCAGCTATAAGCCTGAATACAGCTCTAATCCAATAGCCAATGCTGGAGCTGATAATACTGCAGGTTTTAAAATATACCATTATAAGGTTCCTCATGCAGACTGGGCCATAGAATAAAGCCAGTGCCTTTATAATTCAGATTGATCATGAGCTCAGGAACACATTGCCACATCATCAATCATTCAGATTCCTGAACAATAAGTTGTAAGCATAATACTGACAGGCTATCAATAACGTGTGCTTTTTTTTTAAAATATAACAACTACAGTAAAGAAAAATCATCTGGCACAGCCACTCAATGAAAATACCAAGTCGCCACCACCATATCAACTCCTTTAACTTCTTTTTATCAGTATTTATATCTTTGTTTATACCACTTGAACCTTTAACTCCTTTATTTTTCATATTTAAACACCATTTGAAAATGCCAGCTGGCCTTTAAATTGTTTGCACTCTTAACAAAGGATAGAAAAAACAAACTTTAAATAAAATCTTGTTACATTAACATACATTTAGGGCTGAAAAGTTTGGGGGAAAATATCCAACTGATTTTTCTGGCCAAAACTGGGATGGCAATTTAAATGTGATTATTTTTATTAAACTCCAGGCCTCTTTCTCCATCAAAAAGACCAGCATCCACTTAGAACTTGTTGAATAACGCAAGATATAATTAAAATGGCAGCTTTTTCAATGTGAAAATTGCACTCTTTCAAATTGTGTTTTTGATAGAAAAAAACGATTCATTCAGCCATCCATACATTAAGGTTAAGAGCCTTTTCTCTTGTCCTGTACAGGCACCATTTCAGAAAGACGAGTTTTTAATACAACAGCGACAATGCTACTGGTTGTGTATCTCTGAGGATGACAACACGGCTTGAATGACACATTGGAGAATGACAGATTTTATGGCAGTACGGCAGAATTCTAAATGGAAAGGATGCTTATGACTGTATGACCGGGCTCCAGGTTACTCACTTAACACAGTGACGGTGTCTTGGCTGTAGTGCTAGCAGCTGTAAAGCAATTTTCTCACTGATGAGAGCATCTGTGCGGCGGCCGCTTCTCTGGCAGGCACCTACCTGAATCACAAACAGCTTTTTAAGCGCCGTGTTTGGAGAGACGCCCCCTCCACCCTACCTCAGCTACGAGTGCTAACCACATCTGCTCAGCTGTTTCTGTGCCTCAGCCTGAGACGACAAGCCTGCACTAATTTGTTTTAGATTAGTTAAAGAAGCGCACATTCTACTCTTATTCTCTTCATGCTGCGCTGGGTGGCATTACGACCACTACTACAGCTGAGAGAGAGAGAGAGAGAGAGAGAGAGAGAGAGAGAGAGAGAGAGAGAGAGAGAGAGAGAGAGAGAAGTGAGCAAAACAATAGAGAAAAAACAGAGCAAGAGAAAGCAAGAGAGAGAGAGAGTGCGAGAGAGCGTGTGAGAGTTTATTTCATTTCTCTTTCTCCATAGAGAGGCACAGTACAACATCCCGCCTCGACAGGGGGATTCCACGCTAAGCTGCGGTGAGGCTCACACAACTTTATTCAAATCAAGTCCTCTTTACACAGAGCCACCGCAAGCCGCTTCTCCAGAGATCTCCAGCACAGTAGAACATAGTATCCAAACTGCCATTCAAAATTCAGCCATGCTAAGCTGCTCCACATACCAGCCCCGACTTACAGAGATGTTACAGCACTACAGAGCGCGTGGAAAGCACAGCTCTCTGCGGGACGCACACAGAAAAACATCTTCCTGTTTATTCCCTTTATTTCCCCAATCTGAATAAATCAGAATCCTCTGTCACCTGTAACGACTAGCACAGCATGGGGCCATCCTACACTCTGAAAAAATGTGGTTCTTCCAGGGTTCTTTACATTAGACTGTGGTTCTGTATAGAGTCATGAACACTCAGAGTCATTTGCATGATTAAAGGGTTCTTTGCATGGTGAAGTGAGCCTTCAGATTGATGGAGAATGTGCTATAGGTGGTTCTATATACAGTAGAACCTATTTGAAAAGGGTTCTATGTAGCTCCAATAACAGTTTTGCTACTGTTACAATATGAGTGTGTAACAATAGAAGAACCCTTTTCAAAAAGGTTCTACACAGAACAATCAACAGCACACTGGGCCTCATTCACCAATTGTTCTTAAGAAGGAATTCCTTCTTAAAACTCACTTACGCAGTTTTGACTAAGATTCTGAGATTCAGATTCAGATTCAGATTCAGAAGAATGACTAGGAATTTGCTTCGGCATGAAGGTGCAACATAAAAAGAAGTAGTAATAGGCATGCAAAATTAAGTCCACATAAATAAATACTCTATGCAAATATATAGATAGTTTTCTAATTTGGGATTTGCTGTTAAGTAAGAACAGAATCAACACTCACTCGAGCACAAAGGTGAGAACACTTCTGTGGTTTAAGAACAAATATTTTTTTTTCTAATTTTAAAAATTAGAAAACCATTAGCGATTAAGACCAAATGTTCACCAATCTGAAAAAACCTTTTACCATACAAAGATTCCATTAATCATGCAAAAGGGTCTCCGGGTGTTCATGGTTCTATATAGATCTACTGTCTTAACTAACCAGGCAGAAGACAGTGGTGGGGATACAGGAAAAAGATAAAGCAGTTACTACCAGAGTCTGGGTACACTTATAACAAACCTGGCATGGCAAGGCTCTTACACACCTTGAAGCCCAGAGGTAGAAACACAAACCAAGGAGAGAAAAATTCAATAAGATTCTTATATTATGGAAGATTCCTAACACAAAAATTCAATAGTTTCATCTCAATAGTGAACTATAAACTAGACTTTCACTGCCATTTAATAACACACCCTCTACAGAGAACACACGTGTACCTTTTAATACATGATTACTGTTTATTTACTGATAGCATATTGGATATGTTAGATGACTCCAGGTTGCAGTCCATAATGCAGCTTATTTTTAATTGGCTGAAAACAGTGCTAAACATGTTGAGAACTGTCTCTTCAGCACCAAGCTAAAACACAGCCCTCAACTCTACTCAGAAAAACCCACCACTACACCAGTATTCAGGCTCTTCAACATAAAAGTCATTGTAAGAATGAATCTAAAACAGCCCAACATAAACATTTCTTCTCTTTGAAAAAAAACTGAACTACTACAATGCGGCAAGGCGATGCCAGTACATTTTGTGAGCATATTCTTCTATAATATGTATATATTTACTTTTTAATTGCACTGTTAAATGTGAAAATATGTAACATATCAGCTTGGAAGCCTGACATCCTACTCACTCACAGCTTTGTAAGACATTATTTTGGCTCAGAGTAGTAGTGCTCAGAAAGCACAGGTGCATTAACTTTATGAATGCAATGTCACGCTAATGCAGTGCTGGACAGCATGTATTGCTCTGGCAGCTGTGAACAGTGCATAGCCGCGATGGGCAGGGCTACGAGATATGCCCTTCGTACTTCAACCACTTCCATGAAGGGTTGTTTAACCCACGCATGCTCTGTGCTATTACCTCCAGCCTGCGTCTGATAGAGGCTAGCAGGCCTAGTAGATGGAGTGAAGCCGTGCTGCAAGTAAACCCCCTTCATGTTCATACCCCCTCATATTTTTTAATCTGTATATACTATACTTACTGTACATTGTAAGATATATATTTATATTGCTGCTAAGCACTTCTGGATGGATGCAAACTGCATTTCGTTGCTTTGTACCCGCGACATACGCAATGACAATAAAGTTGAATTCTATTCTATTCTATTCTATTCTATTCTAAAGCGGCCAGCCTGGAGATTAGGACTTTACAGAGGATGATGCCACGGACGTTCCTTCAACATGGGTGCCGGACACTGATTTTCTGATTTTTCTGATTTCTGTATTGATAGATACCAAAATAAAGTGGACTGTAAGAAAAATGAAGTTAACTGTATATGCTACTTTCTAGGTGCTTTGGATGTTTGGAAAGAGCATTTACAATGATAAATTGTAAGACCTGGTATTGTGGCTTCTGTCTGGTTTACATTTATAATCATATGTAAGGCTCCATTTGACATAATTCAGTGAGATGCAGGACAGAACAAAATAGTCCAGAGAAAATAAACACAGCTTTGTTTATTTTGCTGCAGAGTAGTACTGCCCTAGAAAGCATAGGTGCATTAATTGTATTAATGCAAACTTGCGTATCACCTGAAACCATGATGTAGTACGAAAACTTCATAACACTGAATTTTATGAACAGCACCCAGAAGTTTTTATTGACAAGCCAGTGCTTTGCTATGGCCCGAGAGTCACAGCATGATGACAGTGGTGGAGTTCAGATAGACTGGAATGAGGCCACATGAGCACAATCAGATAAAAAACCTGCTGAGGGAGGCTTTTTTTTTTTTTTTAACAGAAAGAATAAATGGGTAAATCTGAGCTGCAGTCACATAATGGAGGGGGAGATGAGAAACTGACAGGCAGCCAATATGATGAGAGAAGGAGAAGGGAGGGATAAATCTGTGCAACAGTGAATAACGCTGATTAAATGGCAAGAACGACTTGAGTTAAAGTGGGAGATGGAAGGTGGAAGGGTACTCCTATATATTTACAGAAAGGGGGCGTGTGTTTGTTTTAGTGTCAGCAGAAGCTCAGAAGATAAAAGAAAAAAGCTAAGCTAGACAAAGCTACAGTGTTTCCTCTGTCAGGTATATTAGAGCTGCCTGTGGCTGTGGTCAGGGAAGTGGACATCCCTTCTATTTTCTTTGACAGTTCACGTTTTAAGCTCTATTACTGTCGGACGAAACGGAGGATTGGTGCTGAATACAGTGGGAGCGCAAAGTTCATTGTTATGCAGTTTAAGAACTAAAACTGTGTGTATGCACACACACACACACAAATATACCACATGAAGCCAAGAAACAGTTGTATCCCAAAAGAGTGCTTCATGCATAAAACAAACAAGCCTTAAAATCTAGATCACAATGTGATGTTTATTAAGAAGGCTTGTCTTGTGGGAAAGCCTTGTTTTGTGGAGCATGGATTTGGGTAAAAATCTGAAATATTTACACAACTGAGAATAGAGAACAGCAGAATATGAAATTTATAAAAGAGCAACACAACTCCAAATGCTCCCTTTAAAAAAAAAGACAAAAAACCCTAAATCAGGCCTTCTTCTCTTTCTCCACTAAACCTTTATCCTGATGCTCTATTGAACATCATAAACGACTTTAGTTCAGACATTATTATTATCATAATCCCTAAAACAAAGCCAGAAATCATGGACAAACATGGCGGTTCGATCTTGAATCCTTTGTTACATATGGCTTCAGTAAGCACAGTTTAATCTAGGACGAGCTATCATAAGCTATCAGCAATCACAGCTCAGGCATGTGCAGAAATATCACCTCATGCTTCCTCCACCAGATCTACAGGAGCTGTTTTAGTCACTTTCATCCAAAGCTTTAGATGAAAATTTATGACCACAGAGATGCTCAAAGAGCACCATGAAGAACAGTGCAGAAAAAATAAATAGTGAACATGCAAAAATTACATAGACACATTCACTCTTTTGGTACCTAAGGGTGGGTTCTGGTTCTTCTAAACAGTCTTGGAGGAAACACTCTTTATAACTTTAGTGCAAATGGGCGGAGCTGAACGGCTGCATGCTGAATGTATATCTTCATTGTTTTGGCAAATCTTTATATTTATTCATTCTTTCTCAAATGGTTTACAAGATTTTTTTTGGAAGAGCCATAATTTAGACTAAACAGAAATTATTAAATACAAAGACAGCAAGTGAACAAATTATTGGCAAGCAGATTTAAAATATGAACTATTAGTAGTTAGAAATAATTATGGCTTGTTTTCACTAAATAAACACAAGGACGAACAGTCTTCAAAATATTTCTTCTGCGCTGTAGGGAATGCTATATGAAACTGCCACTAAATCTTTAACCTCCCTCTCTCTCTCTCTGTACACCTACTGACTTTATCTAGAAGAGTTTAATATAGAAAACAAGTACAACATCAGGAGACTTGTTTGTACTACTACCTAAATGTGGAGATGAACCCTGCTCTCCTGGGTTGGCTTATGGTGTTGTCCATCATTCTGTACAGCTACTTACAATCTGAATAATCACATAAGGTTTCTATTTTTTCCTCAAAAGGCTTAAAACGCTCTTATGAGAGTAGAAGCTAAACTGCACAAAATGTGCAAAAAATACATACTGGAGCATTAAATCACTGCAACATTATTGCAATGTTGTCCATCACACACATATCATAAATGTTTAATACATCAGCCAGACCTATCTGGAATGAAATCTTGTAAAACTGACATGCATTAAACTACATTCTCCTTCACCCCTCACCTCCTGTAAAGTTAGGTTTTATAAAGGTTTTGTTAAGAGAGCCTTATCTGCAGGCAATGACTCTGTGTAATGCTTTACTCTTAAGAGTGAATATTATTCAGACTTTGACCTCAGGCTGCAGAGTGAATTCCACAGCTGCACACAGCTTTCCTACTATGGACATCCAACACTGGATGCTTACATTAGCTAAAAATGCTGGACATTCAACACTGAATGCTTACATTAGCTAAAAATGCTTGTGGATGTAAGTTACTTCTTCAACCATTTAGCAGTGACACAGACTGGATTATGTTCGCCATCAAAATCAAATCCTCTTAGTGGTGCCTTTATAAGGTCGCAGACAGCAGAGGTCAATGGAGCAAGTGGTGAGCGAAGCAGGAAGAGAAAGAAAAGGCCTAGTCCTTTCCAGCTTTGCTAACTTCCCTCAACAGAATATACTCACAGAATGACCAACACATTTTGACCCCCGCTACAGAAAGAGTTGCTGCCTGACATCTCAGGCCAGTGCAGAAGACAGGTATCAAAACAGGTCCAGGCATATTTTAATGGACTGATATCAGCTATTTTAAACCTGAACACCTCATTCTAATCTTGTTGTTGAGGTGACAGAAGACATTATCTAAAACTTGTAGCAGTGAGACACTTTTTCAGTAGTCAAAGTGGTCTAAATGTCTACAGGGAGGAGCTATTATAAAGTGTTATAACAGTAAATTAGAATAAATTAGAACAGCTCAACAGCCACTTTAAATATTTGCAATACCAGCTGCAGTGTTTCAGCTGTGGTTAAGCTAGCTGCCTTTTGTCAAAACATGGTTAAACTAGCCTCAGTTCATAAGAAACTGGAGTACTCTGCTATTACACTCAGCTGTAAAGGAAACAGCATATGTAAAGCAAAGGAAAAAGAGCAGCACATTGTGCACAATGGAAATATAAAGGAATAACATTCAATACAAAAATAGCACATTGCAAAAAAAAGCAATTGCCAAAATCAGTGAATCACACTACTACACACATACTGAAAATGAAGTGGCTTTACCTTGAATGCCTTCAATTAAACTGCACTACCTTGTTGACGAAAACACATCAGATCAGATTTGGTAGGGATGTGCACAGGTACTTAAGCACTCAGTTAACTGTTCGAGGTGTCAGTATTTGAATACTGGAATCATTATTCAGGTCCTCACTCCATTTCAGCACAGGAAGACAGAAAATACATGGACTAACATTTACATGAATCAATTATGTTTTAGCAAGACTGTAAAACGTTACGGTTTTGCTCATACCTAAGTATTTTACTCATTGTCTATAGCAAAGCCTTCAAGTACGCCAACCACTTAAATTATGGAATGTCCTCAGGGAAACGAAAATACCATAGCATATCACTGTTCTAATGATCAACGAGCCACAGTGAGGACAGAAAATGCAGAACGCTTCATATGGAAATGGAAAAAGAGTAAAACAAGGCTGCATACTGTCACCATACTTGCTCAATCTGTATGCAGAGCATAAAATGAGAGAAACAGGACTGGATAATCAAGGATTCAAGATTGATGGAAGAAACATCAATACCCTTCGATAAGCAGATAACACTCATAGCGGAAAATCTGGTGGGGCCTGAAGGCCCTTATTAGGAAGGTTAAAGAACATCAACTTAGTATGAAGAATACTAAGCTTATGACAACGTGAAAGCCTGCCAACTTCTCTGTTGATGGAGAAGATGTGGAAATGGTGGACAGAATTTGCCTACTATACTCAATTACTAACACAGGATCCAGCACTCAAGAAGTACAACAAAGATTGCTACTCCGCAGAACAAGGATGAAGGAGCTTGAAAAGATCTTACAAAGCAACGATTTATCGCTATAAACAAAAGATCATCCTAACTATGATTTTCTCTGAGGCTCTTTATAGATGTGAAATCTGGACATTAAACAAGTGAATTAGACTTTGTACTTTGTTGATGGCAAAGACTTTTGAGAATGCCTTAAACATCAAAGAAAACAACAAAAAAATGTATCCTCGAACAAATTAAGCCTCAGCTCTAAATCAAAGTCCAAATCACCAAACTTATTTGGAACATATCTGGAGAAAAAGCAGTTCACTGGAAGACCTTCAGAGCCACAAACAGTGGCAATATACTTTTTTTGACAATCTATCTAACAGGCTAGCACATTGTTTACTGGAGAGAGAAAATACCTTCCAGTGTTTTATCACTGTTTGCATCTGAAGGGGGAGCCTCCATTACTCATCCAACATGAAAACTACAGATTTTACTTGGTCTGTTTTAAGTTTTCAAGTGTATTAGTGTGCTTACTGCTTAACTTTTGTGCTACTGATTTCTTAGCCTCTTAACATCAACACTATGACCTGAAAGAGTAAAACTTCAACTCCAGCTATGAAAATTTCAGCCTAATTTCAAGTGCCTTTTTTCTCTCACAGTTCACTGGACATCCATTCATGAACTCCTGCAGATATATTGATACAAATTAGTCAAAATGCACATCTCTATTGGCATATATATTATATATTAGAGGACTCAGACCAAGATCAGTGGCAAAGGACATTGCTAGTGGTTCATTTAGTCATGTCTTCTAAAACTTCATGAAACATTTCACTGCCCCGAAACCTGAGCACCTAGAACCTCTGCACCATTTTTCCAGGCAAGCTCAATCATCCACAGGACGCTCCTGCAGCCGATAAAGAAAGACCCTTGGCCTCTCCACCTCCACAGAGACAAGAATCCCTCCAGCAGGGCAGAGTGAGTGCTTCTCTCCTTTATGCGCTCTGGGACAAATGGCAGTGCTAACAGAACGCTGACAGCCACTCCACCATGAGGGAAAACACTGCCAGGCCCACCGTTTAAATGCAGCTTGCGACGCAGATGCCTGGCCTAACATCTGAACTGTATGTGTGCACATGCCTGCGACTGTCCGGGAGACAAAATGCGCACGTGAGCACGAGGGAGATTGGAAAAAAGTGTGTGTGCTTGCGTGCGAATATACAAACTGCCAACAAGACAGACAGCTCCACTTCAGTGGGGAGCTGAACTCTTTCTTCTTTCGGAGTGAAGTGTGTGTTTGACTCCAGAGGAGCAGCACATCAATTTCCTGTCAGAGTGGCCTGTGGGCCACAGCTATGGAGGCATGGTGAGAGATAATGCAAGATAAGCAAGTTACAGCAACCACTCTAAACAAGACGGGAGAGCGCTCGGCTGGAATTTGCTTAAGGCCTTATCCGTCCCGCCTACAGATAGCATTAAAACACTGAGGATGCGAGTATTTAGCAACAAGACGACAAAGGAACATGCATCACAACTCAGTTCTGCAACTGTGAATAAATTACTGCAAGAGTGACACACAGAAGAGTGAATTTCTGACATTCTGCTAACTCTTAGAAGTGCAGAGTTCATTCTAACTGTAATTACATAATTACATGCTGTGCGCTGCATAATGAATTCACTTTACATTCTGTATCATCAGATTTAAGTCTGCACTTCTAAGAGTTAATAGAATGCTAGACATTCACTCTCCAGTGTGTCACTCTCACAGTAATTTATTCACAGTTACAAAACTGACTTGTGACACACTGGAGAGTGAATTTCTAGCACTCTATTAACTCTTAGGAGTGCAGAGTTCGCTTTGAATGTAATTACATAATAACACGATGTGAGCTGCTCAATGAATTAAATTTGCATTCAATTTACATTCTGTACCATCACATTTATGTCTGCACTTCTGAATTAAATAAAAATTATTTCTGGAAAACAATACTATGCACTATAACAACTTAATCACACTCAAATCATGTGCTAACAAAAGACAGAGAGAGAGAATTCACACTTTCTGCACTTGCCTTTTCTTGTTTAAATGAGATTTGAGTTAGAAATTATTCAAATCATATTAAGGAATGCTTTATTATTGCTTGCAATAATTGATGTCTGATGTTGTGTACCAGATAGCCCAAAGCACAGCACATAAATGTACAACACAGAATGCGTCACAGTGAGAATAGCAATAAACAAGTCAAAGCTCATTTTATACTTGTGCTGATTTAATGAAATAAAAATTCCATAATTGTTTAGTGAATTTATCACATTTGGTAGCAAAAAAAATTTATTTTTGAACTAAAAGACGCAAAGTAGGACGAAAAAAAAAAAAGGCTAGGAGTGTCAGCTGAGGCAAAATAAAATTTGTCTGCTTACTTTTTCTTTATATTATAACCTCATAAAACAGCACAGTTTCCAAATATGGACAGCATGGACTGGGTAGTGAATGACTAGTTACTTCAACTTAATTTCACTAATTTATGTTAAAAAGCAAGGGAAAGCAGTTTTTCCATAAAACGAGATTTTAGACTGGCTTTTTCAAGCTGAATGTTACTTACCATTGATTTTTGTGGTTTCATTCTAGATTTAATTTAATGCAGTAATAGAAAGATGCTGAGAGGTGTTTTCTGTGGTGCTCAAAGAAACTGAGCAGCGCTGAAAATCCCGGCAGCACGTCGACACTGAATATTGGTGGAATGCATGTACCTTCATTAACAATCACTGCTTTAAAGGTTTTTTGGATGTGGTCCACTGGTGTATCACTAGCCTTTTGAGGAAACAGATGACATTTAAAACAAGATTTCCTCCATTTTAGTGTATTTTAGGTGCCCAAACACATGTCTGTCAGACCATGAATGGAGGTCAACTGCAAAATTGACTCATGCTAAATCGTTGAGGGGTACATGACAAGTCTGACTTAGATTTGGTGCAATGGTGATTAGGGATAGAACATAGAGTGCTTAGGAAAGCTGTAGTTTAAGAGTTGATGTGAAGTTCACGTCCAGATTGGAGAATTAATCTTCTGTACTTTGGTAAACAGCAAGTGTGGTGGGGGGAGAGCGAAAGAGAGAGAAAGAGAGAGAGTGCATGGTTATTATTCAAGCCGTAAAGAGCTTTGCCTTAAACCCCTCCTCAAACTAATGCTTTCATTCACAGCTTAAGTTGCATTTGGCAGTGTTTCTCTGTCATTGATCTGTTTGGCAATACTTCTCCTCTGTCCCTCATTGATTAATAGAGGGCTGTGGCCAGCACAGCTGATCTCCTCTGGAACGCTGCCCTCACAGCCATGTGCATTATCATTTTCACAAACAGGATGTTTTCCCTACTCAGGTTTTTTGGGCCCACTGTCAGTTCTGATGGCACAATGACTGTTTTCACTCTACCATTTGGGCTGGCTTTCATGCTGTCACTGAGACACATTAAAAAGCTGTCAGCTTTTCAGAGTGACAGCACCTCCCTGCCTCCTCTCTTCTTTTTCCATCAGGTTGCAGGCCGCAGGTTGAATGCTTTCAGTCGTGCAACAGCTTGTTCCATCCATCTCCACTTGTATTTTATCAACCCATGAAATTGCACCATCAGACCTGCTCTTATCCAGACAATTCCTGACCAAACTGGTGAAACCTGATATAGAATTGTACCACAATGAAGGTAACTGGTATCTAACCATACTTTCCAGCAGAGTGCATATCATTTGATGCAGGCACTAATGTTTCGCCTCTCTAACGCATTCCAGCCTTTCTGAGGGCATGTCTCGACTTCAATGGAATGCTGGTCTGTTTGGATGCTTTTGCAACCCAGTTTTAAACCTAGTCCCTTCCAAACTGTGTGGTTAGATACAGGATTTTTGAGTGCACACAAAGGAGAGAAGCTTGCTACAACTTGTTTCATTCTGTAAGATGGCATGAGGAAGCAAAATTTAGCAGTAAAGACATTCAAATCTAACTTACATGGTTGAAATAACAGCAACATTTAAAATACATGCATCACAGACAGCTTGTTCAAATTGAAACTCCGGCGCTCAAGGAAAAAAAGTCAACTGTTCAAAATGTCACAAAAGCTACAGGCCATTCTACAGGATGGGAGATAAGAATCAAAGCTTTTTTGGTAAAAGGAGGTTTTCCACAGCTACTGCTCTGCTCATAAGGCAGAACCCTGAATGAAACTTAAAGGCTAAATAAAGTTTCCTAACACATTCCTGTTAGCCGCTGGCATCAAAGTAGAGACAAAAAAAAATGATGTCATTTCATGAATTAGGTTTTCTCAGGACATTCCACGTAGTATTATCACAAAGTGAAAAGATGTCAACTTACTTCTTGTCTATGTGGCTCAAGCTACAAGCTATTCAATCCCCCTCAAAGACAACCACATGCATTACAGGGGAATAAAATGGCTCTTTAAGTCTAGGTAAAATAGGCTCAAAGGTAGTAAGAGGCGTTGGAAATAAGATTAGCAGCTGAGGCTTTCAGCTCCACCCCAGTGTTTAAAGGCAAGCTTGGACTTGCACTTTCAGCCCAGGTACCACATAGTTTACTGATGAACTCCAATAGCATCAGCAACCTATGGTCACCAAGGTAGTTTTTCCTCCATGTCTTTACTCTCCTTCTCCTGTGATCCCGTTCTCTGTCTTGTGTGTCTTTCTCCTCAGTACCCCCCAAACCTTTGCTGAGGAGCAATTTTTAATTGGAAAAGTCATCAATGCTGTGAAACCATGAAAGCGAGCTGAGAAGAACGAACTGGACTCTAAGAAACCATCAGAAAGCTTTGATCAAGGGGCATGTGGATTAGAGCAGGATTCTTTAAACTTTCCCTCGTAATCCCCTTAATGTTCTAAAAAGCCAAACAAACTCCAACAACTTCATGCAACTCCTCAACCCTCTCTTCCAAAGTTAATATACTCGCTCATTCACTTTGCCAGTTCAGGAAGAACTGACTTTCTTTTACTCCAGCCCACAAAAAGTTTGGCAACGGCTTGATGCAAGAGACACTCTAGGGTGAGTGGTAGACTGAGTGGTAGTGAGCATTTAAAAAAAAAAAAAAGAAAAAGAAAAACACCAGGCTGTGTTCGTCTATCTTGTTTCTCAGAACTGCCGCCCGAGTGCTAATAGCTTTGACACCTCTCAACATCTGTGTCCAATTGCACACACCTCACAAAAGCAGATGGGCCACAAAGCAGACGGTGTGGAGATCCAACGCGCTGATACAGTGCAAGAAAAAGATGAGCTGCAACATTCACAATCATTAAAGTCCAGCCATTACTATCGGTTTTGGCTGATGAGAGCATGAAGACGAAGTACATCTCTTAATCAGGAGAGTGTAAACTCACACAAACACACACACACAAACACACAGGCAGATTTTTATGCAATATAAGGACATGGGATTATACAGTGGCCTGGAAGTGTTTGGAGATTTGTGCCACAAATTAAAATGTGTTATGGTTATTGTGCTAGAAAAACAATGTGTTCAACCAAGCGCCATTCATTTTAAACAGACCATTCCAAGACAATAATTTTCCTCTTGGCAAAATATTTGTGCAAAACGTCAGCTGGTTTCCAGTTGTTACTTTTTGAGTAATTTCTTTGCAGACCTCTGGAAGTTTGCAACCAAAATATATTGGTACGCTTCGGAGTTTGTGATCTTGTTTCTCAGTTTGTGACACCACAGAAGAAGAAGCCCCAGACACTACCACCTCTGTGCTTCCTAGTAGCCTTAGCACAGTCTGGTTGGTATTCTCTGCCAGATTTTCTACATGAGCTCTTATAACAATGATGTCCAGCTAGCATTAACAAGACAGCTGTTTGAGCAGTTACTTGAGCCAGAACTCGATTTGCATTGTTAGTCTGCCCTATTATGATAAGCATAAAAATGACAATACAAAAATGACACAGCAAAGCAAATGTGGCCTTGAAAACACACCACAGATGATTTTATACAGCTAGAACTAGGGGCGTGGGAAATGAGTGCAAATATGTGTAACATAAATTGACAATAACTATCAATCAATCAATCAATCAATCAATCAATCAATCAAATCAAACAAACACATACACATTTTCTAAAATGCTTATTTTTTGGGGTCACAGGGGGGTCTGGAGCCTATCCCAGTGGTCATTGGGTGGAAGGCAGGAAACACCCTGGACAGTTCGCCATTCCATCGCAGCCAATCAGCTTGACTGCATGTCTTTGGACTGTGGGAGGAAATCAGAGTACCCAGCCAAGGAAGCAAACCCAGGCCATTCTTGCTGTGAGGTGACCGCACTACCCACTGCCTACATTACCAAACAAATAAATGCAAATAATAATAATAATTATAAGCATCAACAAAATAATAATTACCATTGTAATTCTTCTTTTCTTCTTTTTGTTCTTTGTCTTCTTATTAATATTACAATAATTTTTATAAGCACTTTAAAATTGATAAGTGAGGTTCCTTCTTCATTGTGCAAATACTACCAGGTACTCTGGCAGCTTCCGTAGCTCCCTTTTATAGAACCAGTTCTTCACCTCCTGTTTGTTTTTACCTAATCAGTCATTCTCAATTTGATTTGGCACTTTGTAGTTTGTCCAAACCAGTATTTCACTGTTGGTACTTAACGTTCGCCAAGTTTACCGCTCTGCTCTGCCTGTTGGATGGGTTTTATAAGCTTGTTCATTTTCCTCATCTTGCACAACAGGTAATGTTTTATCTTTTTTTGGCCAACAAAGAGTGATTAAAGAACTCCTTGTGAAGGAATAATCTGCACCAATGCAGTACAGCTGGCAATGCAAAATGTTTTGCCGGCATGTGGAAAGTGACAGAAAACAGACCTTAAGTATGTGCCAAATACTGCACTGCTGTGCTGCTTGTTGTGCTGAGCTGGTACAAAAGGCAGCACTGACTTCTGTAAGTAGCACCTGGTGTAGTTCCTGCTGGTTTAAAAAATCTTTTGTTGAGCTCATAAAAATTATTTGAGCTGTTCAAGCTTTATTTTGAGGTGCTGATTGTAGTTCATCATTATCGAGGTTATTATGGTATCCACGGTATGCCAAAATCCATCTTAAGACATCGTTATACAACATAATTCACATTTTCCCCACAGCAAGCTACAACAAAACAATATTTAAAACAGCTAGAAAGCATATTATTTATGCAGCTTCTTGGATGTCAGTCAAGCTTTATGAGAGAACAGAAACACTGTCAAGGCCAAACTTTAGCTTAGTAACCAAAAGGAAATGGTGTTGCCCTTTCAGGTTGAAGCCGCAGGACAACATTGTTATTAGCCTCAACATTATAAGTAAATCCTGTTTTTTGTCCTGAAAACCCATGAAAATGAAACCCATGTACACATAACCCTATAACAGGTTGGCTCTCTGTGTGAGAAGAAAGATCTGCCATCAGAATCAGGGCAGCTAGATAAACGGCTGCTCCAGCTAAAGGCTTTTGAAGAGGGATCACACAGACAGGAAGAGTGAGGAAGAGAAAGAGAAAGAAATGGGGGTGGGGGGGGGGGGGGGGGGGGGCGAGGGAGAGAGAGTGAGAGCGCACTTGTTGACAAAGGTTGAGGTTTGAAATTTGACTGTAAAGTGGGGCTGGACTGTTCTTCTACAGCCATTAACCGTTGAGAGCCTGCATCATGGTAGACAAACAGCACTTGTGTACAGCTGAATTGTCACAGTTAGCCCCACACTTTTAGGCAACATGTGAATGTGGCCACCTGTGCACTCACACACAGTGTAGGTGTCCAGTTCACTGAGATACAGACAAAAATGGTGGGGGGGGTAAGATAAAAAGCAAAAGAAAGAGAAAGAAAAACAGAGAAAGTGTGAAAGAGAGTGAGTGAGAAGGGTGTGGTACCTCTGAGCTACTCCAGCACATGTAAATGAGGTGTCACTTTGGCCTCAGGCTACTATAAACCAAAACATATAAGAGCAGTGAGCCTGTGTGTGCGAGTGTGTGACCCCCTGTGGAGCAGCTTTCAGCATGCTGTGCACGTTTTTCCAGCTGAGCGCCAACACCAACATGGTAAAACAGCCATGATGAATAGAGAGAGAGAGAGAGAGAAGAGAGAGGGAAGAGGGGGGAGAGAGAGAGAGAGAGAGAGAGAGAAAAGAGGGGAGAAAGAGAGAGAGAGAGAGATAGTGCGAGTGAGTGAGAAGAGAGAGAGGGGGGGTGAGTGAGGGGTGAGTAATTGAGAGAGAGAGAGAGGGAGGGGGAGTGAGGGGTAAGTGAGAGAGGGGGGGGGAGTGAGGGGTGAGTAAGTGAGAGGAGAGGAGAGAGGAGAGAGGAGAGAGAGAGAGAGAGAGAGAGAGAGAGAGAGAGAGAGAGAGAGAGAGAGAGAGAGAGAGAGAGAGAGAGAGAGGCTACCAGACAGTCTTTTCCTCATCAGTCCCATTGGACTGACTCTGGTTTGCCCCAGGCAGGCACACACCCACCATAGCACACACAGCAGACACTGACACCAGAGAAAGGAGTGTGTGATTTTTTTTTTTTTTTTTTTGGAGTGCTCTCAGGAAATTTCCGGGGGGGGGGGGGGGGGGGGGGGAAGAGAAATAACACAAAAAACAAAAAAACAGAGCAATATGAAAGATGCTTAATAACCGTATATTTGCCATGTATATCAGGGTATCAGGGTATAAGTTGATTATTAAGTTTGCATTACAAAACCTCTCTAATTACTTATTTTTTATATAATTGGAATTGTCATTTCTAAATGATCTAGATACGTGTATACATTTTTAAGGATGGGTGATAAATATCATAATAATATTTTAATATATAATAATAGTTTGATAAGTTAGAAGCAGAGATATTCACAAGCTGATTCATGCAAGTTGGAGGGTACTCACAAGTCACTGTGGTGCAAATCCAAGTCTAGTTTTAGTCTCTACGGAGCAAGTCCAAGTCTAGTTTTGAGTCTCTACAGTGCAAGTCCAAGTCTAGCTTCAAGTCTCGAGACTAGACTCGAGTCTCTGGGGTGCAAGAGTAATAGATCATTTTAGTTCAGTCTCATTCTAGAATATTTTCATTCAAGCCAACAGTGACAAGTTGTTGTGCCTCTTTTTCTAAAACTTTACGTTTATGGCATGCAGTGTTTCATTTAACCCGTAAGAATAAGGTTTTTGTAATAAAAGGCTTGTTCTATGAGGCCGTATGGAAGTGGAAGGTTTTATTCATTCACTGCATTAAGGCTGGAAGTAGAAATATTTTTCTCTCAGACTTAAATTTCCCTTCATGTCGCGAGTCATCTAAAAGCACATCTGAGTAAAGCTGTAAGTCAGTCAACATGTGATTGAGTCTCCATATCTGTTTGGAACAAACAGAATGCCTCCAATAGTGGCACTTTTAAAAATACTGTCAAAAAGTTTGAACAGAATGATTTTTATTTGATATTTCACATATTGCACTGCCTTACATCTAAATAAACAAGATCAATTAGCTTCTCTTTTTTACTAAAGCATGCAGCTGTTTAGTGTCCTGCAAGAACTAATATCCACAATGCTCTGAATACAATACAATACAATACAATACTGTCTCATCACCCACACATACACAGCAAATGAAACCTGTTGCAGGTAACCATCACATCTTGGACACCATGCATAAAAATAGAGGTAAAGACAATAAAGGGACATGACAATAGGGATGGCTCTATTTTATGAAATAGAATGTTAACATCCATATAATGTTCCTTATTCACCAATACTGTTGATTTACAATGATCATCCAGTACTAAAGGGAACCTCCAAACCAAGTGATGTAGAGGCAGTGCTGGAGCAGCTAGAGAGCAGTGAAATCACTCCATGACACTTAAGTCACGCCAGGAAACCCCAAAAAAAAAAAAAAAAAAAAAAAAAAAGCCACAAAAACCAAATGAACTGCGAGAGGCTCCGAGCCCACACCAGGCCTCCATAATCCCTCTCCCAGCCCACACTCCTCGCTCACTGCCATGGATTTCCGGCTGCTATAATTAATGCCCACTTTATATATTGTTTGTAGACAATTAGAATGATTCATTACGTCTGCTGAGCTTTTCTTCATCACTGTCCTGCTTTCCTGAACCTTCATGTTCGTGTGCCTTAATGACAATAGAGATGAGGGGGATTCTTCCAGCTCCAGAATGGCAACATGTATTTCATTGTGAAGCCTGACGTACACCAGTCTGTGCTTACAGCTGCTTTCTGTAGAGCCCTCCACCCGCCCACACTTGCAAGATAAGCTCGCGTTACAGTGATCTGAAGAATTCAACCACTCCACTCAAATGACTGACATAAAATGATTACAAGTTTCATTTCTTATCTTTTGATTTCATTAAGCAGAAAAGTCTGCTAATTTAAGATTTTTGTGAACAGAAATTTAATGCATATACACTATATTGCCAAAGTATTTGCTCATCTGCCTTCACACACATATGAATTTGAATGACATTCCATTCTTAATCTATAGGGTTTAATTTGATGTCGGCCCACCCTTTGCAGCTATAACAGCTTCAACTTTTCTGGGAAGGCTTTCCACAGGGTTTTGGAGTGTGTTTATGGGAATTTCTGACCATTCTTCCATAAGCGCATTTGTGAGTTTAGACACTCACTGATGCTGGACGAGAAGGCCTGGCTCGCCATCTACACTCTTATTCATCCCAAAGGTGTTCTATCAGGTTGAAGTCAGGATTCTGCGCAGGCCAGTCAAGTTCTTCCACTCCAAACTCACTCATCCATGTCTTTATGGACCTTGCTTTGTGCCCTGATGCACAGTTATGTTGGAACAGGAAGGAGGTGTCCCCAAACTATTCACACAAAGTTGGGAGCAAGAAATTGTCCAAAATCTCTTGGTCAGCTGAAGCATTAAGAGGTCCTGTTATTGGAACTAAGGGGCCGAACCCAACTCCTGAAAAGCTACCCCGCACCAAACTTTACACATGGCACAATGCAATCAGACAAGTACCGTTCGCCTGGCAACTGCCAAACCCAGAGTCATCCATCCGATTGCCAGATGGAGAAGCGTGACTTGTCAATCCAGAGAACATGTCTCCACTGCTGTAGAGTCCAGTGGCTGGATAATAGTTTTGGTGAGAAGACTTGTGCTTAGCCACAGTAGCTAAAGCGGTTTCTGAAATGCAAGACTAATAATAAAAAAAGTCAGAAGGCTAAATACACGAAAACCATTTTCCAGCCGACTTCTCGCATCTGACTTTTTAAAGAAGGTGCATGCAAGATTACACAAGTGATGGAGCTTTTGCTTGTAGAGTCTGTTGTCATTGTTGATAATATAAAACTTGCAGAAACATTTATTAAATAGCATGGCTGCTATTTATTTAACTTGCGGCATTTGCGAGAAATCATGCTACAAAATTAGTTTGTTGAAAGCTGGCCAAGCTAGGACATTTTCAACAAACCTAGACTTGTTTAAACCAAGCACAGAGGTCTTTAAATGGAGTCTAAAATGTACCAGTGACTGATATTACGAAAGAAATGGGACCCTAGCAGTGTTGTCTCACCTTATCACAAAATGTGTGACGAAATATTTTTCTCATCCCTTCCCCCTCCCTCCATCACCTCTTTTCCACCTTTTCTCTCACCACTTCAGCACCTTCTTCCTAACACCCTCCCCCAAAACACATGTGATCACACAGCCCAACAGGCCCTAATCCATTCCCTCATTGCCCATTTCATTTGCTGCCTGCATCCTCTCCTCTCTCTCTCACACACACACATACACACCACACACACAGGCTTTATTGAAATTAACAGTCTCCGTTTTCCTACGTTTCAATCTAGGCCCGCGCATGGGGCCCTCTGGTCATGTTCCTAATAGCTTGTCGCTGTCACGTCAACAATAAAGTCCCTGCTGGGCACGGTGGCGATCATTACCATCCAAACAGAGTGTCACCGTAAACGAATAAATCATAACGACATGAAGTTATCATCTGCTGTGTTGACTGATAGAACAGCGTGCAAAGAGGGTGCCAGAATGTGATGTGTTTGAGATTGATCGCAGTGGGGTTTGAACGCAGTCGCAGGTTATTTGCATCACGTTCAGAAAGTGCATCTCGCGCCTGGCATTGAAGCTGTTGTGTGATGTTGAGCCGTTGCAGGCTGAAGGACATCAGGTTCATGGTGAGGTTTTCATACAGTGCGTCAAAGCCACAAAAATGCAGCTGCTTTAACAGTAGTATAGGGGGTGGGGCATTACAGCAGTGTTTTGCTGAACTGAGATAGAGCATGAGATTGTCACAGTCTAATTCCATAAGAAACACCCCATGCCAACGCCCCCAAGCCCCAGTCAGCCCAGATTTAGGGATAAAACGGTTTCCTCTCCCAATGCCATTAAATTATTTTTAGTATTAGGGAGAGAAAGCGGGGTGTGGGCTGTAGCTTCTTGCAATGGCAACGAATTATTGGCAGCATGTAAAACCCATCAGGAGGTATTGGAAGAGAAAGAAAAGAGAGAGATTGCTTTCAAAACTGCAATGATCTTTGCACATTGATATCACACAAATACACCATAAAAGGCAGGAACAACTATGAGTTTAGTTCAGCATCTCTGCCATCACAGATGGCTTTTCATAGTAAAAGCCTACAGTTCTTTTCACAAGTCTTTTACTGTGAGCAGTTCCCTATAAAGACTTAGAGTCATCCGTAGAATCTCCACCCTATTACACACACGCAAATCAGAACCGTAACACACACCCCCACAACACTCACAAACAGTAATCTGCCACAGTCACTAACGCGCACTCATTCAGTGACTCCCGTACATTCCCTCACTTCTCTCTCTCGATTTTATCCATCTGTGGATAGACTTTTCATAGCCCTTTCCAGGAAAAATAGAAGTCTTCTACATTTTCTTGCATCATTTTTCTCTATAAGGTCCATTCATGGGATGTTCGTGCAAATTTATGTGCTAAAACAGTCCACATGATCATTTTCTAACCTATATTTAGTTCTTAAGCAAGCTGTTTCTGTTTTGCTGCTTTTAAGAGTGAGATATGCAAATGATCTCTGTTCTGTTTGGCTGTCCTGTATTGTGCCTCATTCAAAAAACAGTCTGGGCTGAATCACAAGTCTCGAGAAATTACACAAAAACCTCCAACATCAAGTTTAATATCAGACCAGTATTTAATTTTTCACTCTTTAGTTTTGTGTACTTCCACTTTAACTCTTCCGTCAGTCCAATCTTAAAAAAAAATAATGACTTCAGCTCCTCTCAAAAAAGCTGCTCCCAAAGCTGACACTGTATGTTCCTCTTCAACAGGATGCTAACAAGCAACTACTCTACCTCTCCTTAACTACCCTGCAGAATTCTCTCTCATGCCCATCTAAAATGACTAAAGTAAATATTTCTGACAAGATTAGATATAAGATATTCCACCTGCTAAAGTAAGAAGAAATGAAAAAAAAATATTTCCATAACGTTTCCATAAAATGATTAAAAGATAGAGAAAATGGAATGCCAAACAACCATACATGATCTGGTAGACCAGCAACACGGTCACCATCAGATAAACTGAACTCAAAACTTGCAAGGATGAAACAAAGATGAAAGTGAAAGGATATGTGTACTGAAAAAAAAAACAGACCAAAGAGATGTGGAGTAAGGTTTTATAGACTGATGAGTCATTGAATGTGTTTGGGATTATTTGGACCATAAGTAGCAGCACCAACTTCAAAGACTGAACTTTGGACGTTCATAGAACAAGTAAAAATGTCCCTGCAGACTTCTTTGAAAAACTGAGCGCAAGTGTTCTGAAAAGAAGGCAAGGTGTAATAAAGGAAAAGTGTGAACCCATTACATACTGACTAATCAATTATACATTTAGCTGTTGAGGTTTCTGGGTAGTTTTCTGTGAAATATGTGTTCTGCTTTTGAGGGCTGTCTGTAAATGCATATTTTGTCTCTTTTTCCAGAAAGGTTTGCAAAGTATCTGTGCCCTATTATATGAGCTTAAATCACAACCATACACACAAACTCACTCTAACTCTCTTATACTTAGTTCCTCTCTCTCTCTCTCTCTCTCTCTCTCTCTCTCTCACAAACACACGATCTGAGAGTGTGTCTGAGTGTAGCTGGTGCTGTCAGCGCAAGGCTGAGGTCAGCTGTGCTGTGGCATGTTTGAAAACACTAGCCTCTCGCTGCGCTCTGGGGCATTTCTCTCATTCATCCATCCATCCATCCATCCATCCTGCTCTCTTCCTCTTTCCCTCTCCTTCTACCTCTCACTCTCTCTGTGTACCCATATGAGTTGAGTGCAGCTTGCCAGTAGGCCCTCACAGGAGTATGTGTAAGGCTCTAAACGGTGGTGTCAGGTTTAATTGCAGCAGCGTCTGTTCTCTCAGCAATGAGGAGGCCCTTTTCTGCCACCTCCAATCTGCCTGCATGGAATGGACTCTGGAAAGAGAGACAGAGAGAGAGAGCGAGAGAGAGAGAGAGCGCGAGAGCGAGAGAGAGAGCAAGAGAGAGAGAGCGCGAGAGCGAGAGAGAGAGAGAGAGAGAGAGAGAGAGAGAGAGAAAGAGAGAGAGAGAGAGAGACAAAGAGAGAGAGAGAGAGAGACAAAGAGAGAGAGACAAAGAGAGAGACAGAGAGAGCGACAGAGAGAGCAACAGAGAGAGAGGAAGAGAAGAGAAGAGAAGAGAAGAGAAGAGAAGAGAAGAGAAGAGAAGAGAAGAGAAGAGAAGAGAAGGTTTAGATGAACTGACTTTACCACCATGTCCAACTTCTGTCCAAGAGTTGTCCTTCCTGAGTGCATGTGGCTGTTCCAAAGTGAACACACAGCCAAGAGCCAGCAGGTACTGTACAAAACATATCAGTGGACTGAACAGTTTACTAGGGTTTCAATAATTCAACAAAGTCAGTTAGACAGTGATGATAGTGATTTTAGCAAAACAGCAGAAATGTGATGCTCTATAATTTTCTGTAAGTGGTGATTAAACCGCTCTTTGTTGCCTTTCCAGCAGGTGATCGGTCCTTGGTAGGTGATTCAGAACCGAACACAGGTCAGGCAGCAAGCTTGACCAAATTGGCTGATTAGGCAAAGTACATTTTTAGTTTTAGTAACAGAAACCAACATAAATTAGCAGTCAGCCTACATAGATTATATTAGAAAAATATATATATATATTAGAAAAATGATACATAAATATATTAGAAAAATGATAATATTGAACTTCTCTCAGTTTTGCCCTGTTTATGCTTCACCTGACAGGAAATCTGTAGCAGGCTGAACACCACTTTGTTCACAATCTACAACCCCATTTCCAAAAAAGTTGGGAAGCTCTGCAAAATGTAAATAAAAAAAAAAAATGCAATGATGTGCAAATCAATGAAACCCTATATTTAATTGAAAATAGTACAAAGACAAAATATCAAATGTTGAAACTGAGAAATGTTATTGTTTTTTGAAAATGTTTGAATTTGATGCCAACATAAGGCCAGGAAAGTTGTGTAATGCTTAAAAAAAAAACAAAAAAAAAAAACACACCTGGTGGTTGACTGGCAACAAACCAGTAACATGATTGGGTACAAAAAAAAGCATCCCAGAGATGCTGAGTCTTTCAGAAGTAAAGATGAGGAGGGGTTCAGCACTCCTCATGCTCCTCAGCACTGAAAGACTACATGGGCAAATAGGGCAAAAAATTCAAGAACAGCATTTCTCAACATAAAATAGCAAATAACGTTTACTTTTAAATCATCTACAGTAAACAATAACATTAAAAGATTCAGAGAATCTGGAGAAAACTCTGTACAAGGGACAAGGCCAAAAACCAGTATTTGCTGGCCATGATCTTTGGGTCCTCAGGCAGCACTACATTAAAAACGGACATGATTCTGTAGCGGAAATCACTGCATGGGCTCAGAAACACTTCTGAAAACCACCGTCTGTGAAAACAGTTCATCACTGTATCCACAAATGTAAGTTAAAACTCTAAATTGCAAAGAAGAAACCATATATTAAAAGGATCCAAAAACACTGCCACCTTCTCTGGGCCCGAGCTCTTTTAAAATGGACTGAGCAGACGTGGAAAAGTGTCCTGTGGTCCAACAAATCAACATTTGAAATACTTTATAGAAATCATGAACACTGTGTCCTCCAGGCTAAAGACCACTCAGCTTGATATCTGCACCCAGTCCAAAAGTCAGTATTCATGACGATACAAAGGTGCATTAGTGAATATGGCATGGGTTACAAGGACATCTGTGAAGGTACCATTAATGCTGAGTGATGGAACATACGCTGGCTTCCAGATGACATCTTTTCCAGGGAAGGTCTTGCTTATTTCAGCAAGGCAACATCAAACCAGATTCTGCGTCTACTACAACAGCATGGCTCTGTATAAAGAGAGTCCGGGAGATAAACTGGCCTGCCTGCAGTCCAGATCTCTGACCACTGAAAACATTTTGCGCATTATGAAATGAAAGACACAAAAAAGGAGACCCCATAATGTAGACCAGCTGAAATCCTATATCAAACAAGAACAGGAAAACATTTCACTTTCAAAAATACAGCAGTTGGTCTCCTCAGTTCCCAAACACTTAGAGTGTTGTTAAAAGAAGAGGTGATTAAACATAGTGGTAAACATATCTGCACCCCAACTTTTTTGGAATGTGTTGGCATCAAATTCAAAATGGACATATATTTTTCAAAAATATATTTTCTCAGTTTCAATTTTTGATATTTTGTCTTTGTAGTATTTTTCTTTAAAAATATGGTTTACATAATTTGCACATCATTGCATTGTTTTTTTATTAACCATCTGCACAGCATCCCAACTTTTTTGGAAATGGTATTGTTAATTGTTAAATTGGAAAATGTTTAATTAGTTCTGTTTTCAACAATGAACAGTCATCTCTCTCAAACAAAACCAAATGTTTTCACAAACAGGTTATTTTAATTTAATCAAAATCTGCCAATGTTTTTAGCAAAAGAACACTTACATATTAATGTTCTGTTTTTAACTATTTTTTTAGCAATAATAAACTTCTCTATTTTCATGAAAATGGAACAAACAGGATATTGCTGCATATTTTCACTGTTCATTTGCACAAAACTTCATTGTGTCGCTTAGATCACTTGCATTGCGCTGAACACTCACTGCGGTGCCTGCCACTTGCCATTGCTGACACTCATTGAAACCAAATGACTTCAGGCTTGCCGCTTTCATCGCTGGGGACTTGCATGTATTGTAATGTTCATATCAGAAATATATACAGTCAATTTGGCAGACTGCATTACATGAAGTGCTAGCTTCCATTATTTAGTTGCGCCATAAAGAGAAGAAATCATTTATCACACAGACGGAACTGGACCTGGGCAAAGGGAGAGAAAATGGCAGAAGATATAGTCGATTAAACAGCTAGTCACTGATAGATCAACAGATTAGAGAAACAAACATTAAGTGCAGCCCTACGCATTACCAATGCTAAACTCTGGAACTGCAGAGTAGCATGTATGAGCCACAGTGTGTTTGTATAGATGGTGGGGATTTTGGACATTTCATGACGTAAGCTACTCATGCAGTTCCCGGAATGCCAGGGCTTTCTTCTCTTGCCAGTATCAAACAGTTGTGCCCAGACTTGTGCATGAGTCCATCTTCCTCTCCCTAACACATACACAGACGCATCTGACTCTAGCCCCTTCAGACACAGACTTGAACTTGAGCAAGCACACACAAACATCAATAATCCTCACATTAACTGGTTTATTCATGTTTGTGAGTTCAGCTACACAGGTCAGACTCTCAAGCACACACACACCCAACCCCTGTTGTACAAAAGTACAATAATACATCCCACCCTCTGGTCAGAGAGAGCAGTAGTAATCAAACTGACTTCTGAGAAACCAGGCTACAGAAATGTTTCCAATAAAGCTTCAGACTTTTTGACACCAGGTCATTTCCTCCTGCTGGTAAAGAACCTCCCTCAGACTCACCAGAGAATTGGGAGGTGTGGAGAAGGGCTTTACCTGCTCACACACAGCCACACTTACACCTCTCAAGCACAGGCCTGGAGACCCTTAGAAATGTGGTCATGGGAGTAAAACAGGCGATTTCAATTTTACAGGAACAAGCACTCAAGTGAGAATGTAAAATTCATTTGAGATGACATAAAATGCAACATTTCAGCACATTCAGTACTCATTAAGTTCATAAAACCTTTAAAAACCTCAGGCTTATTACATTCTAAGGAATGTTATTCAGACACTACAATGCAAAGTGGCTGAGAGGTGTTTAAAAACAGTTTTGACCTACCGGCACATTCTGAACATTTAAGGGGTTAACTTGTGTCAAACATAAATTATTATCATTTGGGAGGCAAAATGGCATTGGAATCCTATCAGTATCGGCAGGTCCTTGGTTTTTTAAAAACCTGTTTCAGTCAGATTTTTAGATTTGATCAAAATTTCAAAGCGATATTTGATATATGAACTCTGGCAAAGCAGAATGTTTAGGAGATGCTGGTGTAAAATGCTGAAACGTCTCCATTTTACTATATATGTAACTCCCTACAAATAAATCTCTATAATGCTTCAATCCAGACAGATGCAGTCAGAATTTCTATATTTTCTAAACATTTATGTATCAGCATTAGCAAACATTGACATGAAAAATATGAGAAATGAGCTTTGTCCCACAATTTCCATATCAGTGCATGCTTAATTACCATTTTCTGCAAAAGATTACTTTAAGAGATGTACTCTGTCAACATGCTGGTATACAGAGACAGTAAAGATTGCAGGTGAGCTTTACACTATTTCTAGTCAATCATCAAACAAAACAACCAATCCTCATGTTGACTGCTCAAGAGACTGCATTGTTTTAGAATTTCTAACAAGAGACATCAAATTTCCCATCCTTCTGTCTAGTTGGTTCTGGCCAAAATTCATCTAATTCTACCAGGGTGGCATTTCTGAAGAGCCAACCCAAAGCAAATTCCTCTTTTGTATTAACAGGAGTTATATTATTAAGTTTACTACTCAGCGGAGACTAAATAAAGGTTAGCAAAGTGAGCAAACATATCCAAAAATCACAGTTTAATAGATGGTGCTATACTCTCGGATAGAAGTACTGACTTGCCTTTGGACCCTATGCTTTTCACTACTTGGTGAACACTGTCTAACATGACTGTGCATGGTTACAACTCTCAGATTACTACTCATAGTAATAAACTCATGCTCTTGTTTGGCCTGCATCGCCAGGAGGAAAACATGAGCTGGGTTTGGAGCTGTCGGCCTAACAGAGTTAGCCAATTGCATTAATAACTTTGGAGCCAGATGTTAAAAGCACAGTAATGTCTAATCTCTGTGGAGCAGAGCAAATAGAAGAGATCAGCAGGCAGAGGGAGAGAGATAGTGGAGATGGGAGAGAAGAAAGGCAGAGGAGGGGAGAGGAGGGCAGGAGGATAAAGTGGCAGAGAATGTGGAAGAGGGGAGATTGGAGCTGGGTGTGAATGTCAGTGGGTGCCTCTGTGCTGTTGTCCTGTTGCAGCTGATTGAGGTCGATGCTGAGATCAATAGATCATTAGGCAATCCCTGCACTGGCCAGAACAAGCAGACAGATTACCGACGAGATAAGAGCCAGATCAATTGCAAATGAGGAAACGTGCACGCGTGTGTGTGCAGCACGCCACTGGGTGTGGTGGGAGTGTGCCAACATCATGATGCCAGAGTCATGCGCACGCATCCGTGAGCTCATATGGAAACGCTGCCAGAGTCTGGCTCTGCTTTCAGGGCGTGGCTCCGGAGAAAACACAATGTATTACGGTCAGAGAGAGGAGTGTGTGTGTGTGTGTTCTGCCTTTATAGGAAAGCCAGGTTGGTTAAACCGACAATGTCAGGATCAACAAAATGGGCTTGCCTTTATAGAGCACCTTTTAAAAGCTACATGTTTCACTGTTTAAAACTGAAAACACAAAGACATTTGTTTTTTGTTACTGAAGCTAATTTTAGTCTTAGGTACTTACAAAGTACTGTGCAAAAGTCAGCAACCTCTTGCAACCAAGTGCCTCTTGCAATCCACGTAATCTCAAACACATTCAGTGAAGTTGAGGTCTGGACACTGGAGTGGTCAGTCCATTGTTCTGAGAACACCAGCAGCTTCTAGGTTTTTACTAATTTGTAGATGATGTTCTTTTCCCAGTAACAGCTTCATGACCGCTGCAGATCCTTTCAGACTCATAGTGCCGAGTTGTCTTCTTACAGTGGAAAGATGGACAGGAGCAGTCATCTTCTGTCCATAATAGTAGATTTTCTCAGATCTGCAAGAAGAGTGGAGCTTGATTTTCTCCTGTCTCTCTCTTGTTTATCTCTTTATCAGTTTTGCTGGTCTACCAGGTCTTGCATGGTTGTTAGCAGTGCCATTTTCTCTGTAACTAATAAGAATTTTGTATTCCAATTTTGGAAACTCCTGTTTTTCACTTATTTTCCTTCCCGTTACTTATACAAATAGATTGTCTTATACTTAATCTCCTCAGAAATACTCTTGAAAAATGAAGAATTTTTACTTTATGGCCGTCTTGAATGAAAATAAAATAAATAAAGGGTGATCTCTGACTTTGCCCACACTGTTAGAAAAAAGTTACTGTACAGACAAATTTTCATCCACTGAGATACAAAGAAACAAAAAATGTAAATATATTCTTAAAGGTACAACCATGTTGTTAAGGTTCAATACTGTAACTTTTAAAAGGTACACTACAGTTACTTTTCTAGAAGAAAGTAAAGTAATCCGTTTTAAAATACTAAAATTAAAAACCAAAAACATTACCTGTAGTCAATTTACTTAAAATAACATAACTGCAAAGGAAAATGGTAATATGTTCTTCATCTAAAAGTACCAAAGATTTACCCTTAAGGACCTTAAGGATACCACTCAAATGAGGGGTCGACCACAGTAACAGTTCTGTAGTTTTTTTTTCCTAAAAGGGCAATACTGTGTGTGTGTGTGTGTGTGTGTGTGTACACACACGATGTATAAAAATTAGTGTGTGTTTGTCTTCGAGTTCTACTGTGTATGGCATATGACTGTTCTCTCTGCAGGGGTCCTATTGCAATCAAGGCTGTAACATAAAAATAAAAAAAATTCACAACTGCTCAAAAAGCTTCAGTTTTTCTTAATCAAATGTTCTAACAATCATTTGTTGATTCCATTTTGCTTTCCACCATTGCTGAATACAAGGCGTTTCATCCCAGCGACAAAGCATTCACAGTTGTAGAGGCAGTCATTAAAACTAGCTTTGATAGAAGCCAGCACTCTGTAGTGACAGTTCTCGTTCCAATCACACAAATGCACATGGCAGCAAGCACATCATTAACATCAATTCAACATTTCTAGAGATGTTAAATGAATACCTCTCCCTATCTCTGCCTTTCCTTCTCGTCCTCTCCCTCTCTTTTTCTCTCTGAGACAATGGTCAACACCTGTGGAGTACTAAAAAGGAAAGCACCAGCATCACTCAAACTACAGCCATGTCCATCATACTGACAATCACTGACATCTATATTTCACTTTCACCACATGATTAAGCCTAAGAGCTGTGCCTGAAGACTGAAGAACTGCTTTTTTTAAGCTGAAAATGAAGCTTTTTTTTTTTTGAGAGGTGAAGTACCTCTTTTTTCAGCGATGGTTTTTTTCTGATGATTTTTTAGCTGTTGCCGATTCCCATTGGCTGTCCCGGTCTCCTCTATGTAAGGGTCTTGACACATCAAGTCAATGTGGTAGAACTAACACCAACCAAGGCCGACTGATTATTGGCTTCTGTCACCTAAAGTCACCTCACATGTTCCATGAAAACTTGCACTTCATTTCATGTGCTAACAACTAAGAGCTAGTTTTACTCAACTCAAATACTTTGACTGAAACAACAGTTTACTCAAAGTGTTTGAGTTAAATGAAACTGATTAATCTGCTCTTTTTTTTTTTTTAAACAGAGTAGCCTAGCTACAATGACACCATGTATAAAAACGCTGTTTAATTGTTTTGTTCAGATTAAAAACAAAAAAGCAGCAGAAGCTTAACAGAAAGAATATGCTGAGTACATGAATAAAAGTACCATCTTGAGAGTGTCATGCTTGCTTTGCTTGTATTTCTCATCTCGTGCACTGATTCACTAGGCTGAACAGCCAATCAGAGAGCTCCTTCTCACTCTGACACTGATCAGTACACTGAATTGGCCGAACGGGTACTGAGAACGGCCGACTAAAGCACAACCTAAGGGTGATGGTAGGCCGCAGACAGTAAATAGCAGCTGATGGTTGCAAGTATATCAAGGCCCTTTCAACACCAGTCAGTCTAAGAGTATGAAGGCTAGCATTTGATTCCTCTGAATGATGTGAATGTAGCGCTGTAGAGCAGTTAAACATGCTTGGAGGAGAATGCTGACTACCCACTTCTGTGACTCAAGGCTTAACTGAGAGCCTGGTGTCATACATACCAATCTCGTCCTCATTTCGGATCATGTCTTGTCTTTAAGATCTTAATGAATGCAATTTAATGTACTAGGCTAAACTGATCCCAGCACTGCTGCTCTGAAACATATGGGCTAAATCTTTATCCCTATAACAGAACCCTATCACAGCATGTGCGAGCTAATAGAGTATTAAGCACAAATCATGCGCGTGAGAGGATGGAGGATCCCCATAGTCGTCTCATTTCCCGTCTGAGGCCTGGCTCGCCCTGGGAGTGCTTCCTGTGACCCCCGCTGGGCCCAGGTGGGTGGGCAAGCACCGCGACTGAGCGATGAATAAGAGCCGTCCCTGTGGACATCTGTTTGTAAGAGGGGCGATGGGCGCTAGCGGGTGCGCATACGTGTGCGTGCATTCGCAGCGAGCAGGCAGCCGCTCCACGCTGGCCTCTAGAGTAATCCACAGCAGGTCCAGGAGGATCCCTAACAGAACAGTTGTGATGCACAGGCAGATGGTGATCAGAGGTTTAGAGAAGATGGGGCAATCAGACAACGGTTGAGAGTATTGGTTTTCGTGTTTTTTTGGGAGTGTGTGGGGCAGAGATGTTGCTAATAAACCATAAGGCAGACAGAGAGATAAAAACAAACAAAATAAATATATAACAGTGTGATTACTGCTGGGGTGCAGGCCAAAATCTCTCGCATGCTGGTGCACAGAAGTTTTAAAGTAGGACAGGCAGAAGGGAGGTCGATTAGTTTGTTGAAATAAGCCTGACAAGAAACCAGTCTACTTAAGGAAGAGGGCATCCCATACTAGGGCAAACGAAAAATTATGATAAAAATGATGAGAGGACAACGTACAACAGCAGAGACGCTGAGCAGAGCAGGATCAAAGCCGTGGAGACCATATCCAAATTCCTATTTCCACCCCAATCAAAACATGCATATTTTAATCAGGCTGGTAAATCATATGTGTGCAAAGGGCCTCCATGTGCAAGCCTCTACCCATGCTGGAAGCATTGCTTACCTCCTGAAAACAGACCGGAAACAGGTGGGCAGAAGTTCTGGCAGCAGCTCTCTTACCCAAATGCACAATAAGAAAGCGCTCCCATGGCAACAAGACGAGATTGCTTTCCTCAGCCCTCCACCAGTCCACTTCATGCTCTAATGTAAAATGACAAGTTGCCGGAATTAATTTGAGTGTTGGAGCGCGCAAAAAAAAAAAGTCCAGAAAATTAAATACGAAAAAGAAAGCAATTTTCTTTTTCTCCCTTTTCTTTCTTTCTTTTTTTTTTTAAACTCACTTCCTCTACTCCACTATCTCGTGCATATAGAAATCTACACAGCATATATGAGAAACTTTCAGCTTCTCTGCCACTGCTCTCAGTCCAGACTACGGCCAAACAGTGCTTCAAAATCTCTAATGGATGAGAAACCAATTTCATCTCACACAGCGAGAGAGGGGGAGGAGGGGTTAGGGAGAGAGAAAGATGACAGGGAGTGAGCGAGAGAGAGTGAAAACGAGAGAGTGACAGAGAATGAGACGGAGATCTGTGACTGGTGAAGAGGAGAGGAAGTCTCGTATAAAAGTATCTGCACGGTGAAGATGTGTCAGAGTAGCTGCTGACAGTTTTAAAAGGAACTCTGCTGTATTTGTAGGCAGTATCACACGAGTGACAGCTGCCAGAAACAGCACATAGAATGGCAAGCTGCTGTCGCTTCATAAGAGGGAACCAAAATCCTGCAGATGCACGAGTGAGTGACCTCAAAAAGCCTGACATTTCTTCAAAAAGGAATAAAGTACCTTCCATTAACAGGCCTGTGAACTTGTCCCTCACTAGATGACCTTGAACACAGGTCTAGGATCTGTCTCGCCTACCTTAACCCAAATTTCAACCACTGTAAGGGTGACAGGACCTGATCTCTGAGCAGTAGTTCAGAACCACTACTGCCAATAAGAGTTTTAAGTGCTGGAAAAAAAGAGCTGTTATGGGTTCAAGCTCGACTTGTTTTGTCTGCAGATGTGTTGATGTTCATGTTCCAGTTTTGAATTCCTCTCCCTACTCTAGGAAAGAGACTATGATAAAATATGGGTCTTGGAACTAAACGCTGGGTCACAGCTGAAAAAAGCTGTTGTACTCTGTTGTGTTTATTTCATCCGTGCCTTGATCAAAATAGCTGAACCCACTCAGGGCTGAAATACCCCATGTCTTGGATCAGCGCTCAGAAATGTTCCAATACGACCCACGCAATGTAAACTTGGTTTCTTAGGTCAGAGTCGAACAGAGGAGTGAGATGACAGAAAGTATGAAATGTCAGGATTTTTTGGGAAGAGAACAATTTGTTTTTGGCTCTGGGCACATTCATGTTCCTATAAACATACTAAGAAATGTTTAAAAAAAATGCACAGGTTTCTCTTAAGCTCAAAATAGGTATTTAAGTAAAATACATGCCACCTCAGTGGAAGAGGTTGGCAATGTGGCGATAGGTTGTAATTATTGTGATAAATTAGACTGTGATATCCATTACGGAGTACATTGACAGTATCGACAGTACTTCTAGAACACTGGATAACTATGTTTTATTAAAAAGACCATAACAGCAGTATTTTGTTAATTTAATTTATTTTTACCAATGGATTGTTCTGTCTTAAATAGTTTCTTTGGCAAACACTGAAGAAAAAGAACACTGCACTCATAGTTTTCATAGTCTTATATAACATGGTGAATATGTAGCACAACTGTTTTGTCTATACCTGCTTGTTCAAAAAGTCATCTTCAGGAACATCTAAGCTAAATTCATGCCTACTGGTGATACAATGTTACTACTTTGCCATATAACCAACTTTTTATTGGTAATGTAGTTGTGTCAGATGTAGACACTGTTTTTCTTGCACATTCCATTGTACCATTGACCCCGTGTTAACCTAAAAATGACTAAAACATAAACTGAACTGGACCAATAAAAGTATCTGCTCTGAACATTAAGACCACAAAGCTAATGAGTCTTCAAGAATCTGTGACCAGAATAACAGACACATGTTTACTGTATTTATGATAAACATGCTTGAGTACCAGAAACTGTCAGCTGTTGCTTTTAAAAAGAAAATATCTATTAAAAGTTTTACATTAATAAGCACAGTGCCATTGCAGACGCCATGGTGGTCTCCATGCTAAGCTGATCCACAGCTACACCAGTAGCGGTACCACCACAGTCACCACACCGCCATTAGTTTTCACAACGGTTACACTTAACAAATTGCAAAAAAATCTTTTTGTCTAAATAGCTTGTCTAACCAGACTTGTTAAAAAGACAACAGACCAAAAGTGTATACTTGGTCCACAAACATTTTTAGTGGCCAAAATGTGAAATGCTTTGGGCGACAGGCGATGTCTACCCAGTAGTTGTATAAGCTACAAACATAGGGCATCCTTCCTCTAAGCGTATATGAAAACCTGCAAGATGCGAGATAGGAGATGAAGTTCTAGTGCAGGGCAAGTGGCTGAAAATGGGTCCAAAAAATAAGGCCAGAAGAAGTAGTTAGAGCTGCAGAAACTAGGTGACCCCTCACCGTTACAGTTAAAACAGTTGGTCTTAGATTATCGCTCTTTCCACCAGAGTCATCACACTTTTACTGCACCAGATGTAGGACCAGCTTTTCCCACCCAAGCCATATTCTTTTTCTCATTGCATTTTTGATTATGCAACCAGAACAAGGCAAAAATGGTCTAGAGCTCTAAATACAGCATATGAAATGTATTTATGCATAAGAACATGAATGCTGAAAAGCAGACAGATGGTTCATGTTCCCCCCCTCCTCCAACCAACCCCCCCGTGGCATCACACAGATGATGGCAATACACACATCGTCTCCAAAAGCTTGTGTGTGTGTGCGTGCATATGTGTGTAAGACAAATCCCTGGCATAGAATACAGCAACCCCATCACGAGTGCCATAACAGCTCACCGGTCAGTATATATCAGGCAGAACACAGATCAACTCAGCCAAACTGCTACAGTCTATCTGTTAGCAGACTTGGAGATCTCATCATGTTATACTGCACACACATGCTGCACGCATATAGTCACAAAATTCATAAGTATAGGCATTAGTGTTGTCACTATTAACTATAATACTAATCAAGTAATCTTCTGATTATTTTGACAATCAAATAATGAGCCAAAAATTACAACAGACAATAACAATCCATGGTTCTTTGGAAATAAAAATGTAAAGTAGGAAGGCTTTATAAAAACTTAATTAAAAATGCCAGCTGCATCAAAGTTGTAATGATTAATGCCACCAATTTGTTTTATGCCGATAACACATTTTTCTAGCTTACAAGTTATCCATAGTTCGAGCCCAAAGCCCAGCTGTTCATGCACTGTAGCCATGACTCTGCATTTGTAGCCCTCTGGTTCAAATGTAACTTTTAAATGGTAAGTTATGACTGTCTTGATAAAACCTGATAAAAAAAGTTATTTCCAGCTATTGCACCGTAGTGTCATTTACTATCAAAACATGCCACTGATGTCAGCAATATCAATAATGTTAGCACTGGGAGATACTACATAGGTCAGCGCTCATGCGAGAGCTGTGGATTTAACGAGCAGCAAACTAACAAAAGCAAAAGCAACATGGACATTTGCCTTGCTCTTTAAATCAAGAAAAAAAAATTAGTATTATGAGTAGCAAAGAATAATTAGAATAATTTAAAAATGCAAATCATCCTGAAAAAATGGCAAAAGCGTGGATGTCTGTCAGGCTCTGTATTGTTCATGAATTGAACTACACTGCTCAAAAAAAATAAAGGGAACACTCAAATAACACATCCTAGATCTGAATGAATGAAATATTCTCATTGAATACTTTGTTCTGTACAAAGTTGAATGTGCTGACAACAAAATCACACAAAAATCATTAATGGAAATCAAATTTATTAACCAATGGAGGCCTGGATTTGGAGTCACACACAGAATTAAAGTGGAAAAACACACTACAGGCTGATCCAACTTTGATGTGATGTCCTTAAAACAAGTCAAAATTAGGCTCAGTATTGTGTGTGGCCTGTACCACCTCCCTACAACGCCTGGGCATGCTCCTGATGAGGTGACGGATGGTCTCCTGAGGGATCTCCTCCCAGACCTGGACTAAAGCATCCGCCAACTCCTGGACAGTCTGTGGTGCAACGTGGCATTGGTGGATGGAGCGAGACATGATGTCCCAGATGTGCTCAATCGGATTCAGGTCTGGGGAACGGGCGGGCCAGTCCATAGCTTCAATGCCTTCATCTTGCAGGAACTGCTGACACACTCCAGCCACATGAGGTCTAGCATTGTCCTGCATTAGGAGGAACCCAGGTCCAAGCGCACCAGCATATGGTCTCACAAGGGGTCTGAGGATCTCATCTCAGTACCTAAAGGCTACCTCTGGCAAGCGCATGGAGGTCTGTGCGGCCCTCCAAAGAAATGCCACCCCACACCATTACTGACCCACTGCCAAACCAGTCATGCTGAAGGATGTTGCAGGCAGCAGATTGCTCTCCACGGCGTCTCCAGACTCTGTCACGTCTGTCACATGTGCTCAGTGTGAACCTGCTTTCATCTGTGAAGAGCACAGGGCGCCAGTGGCGAATTTGCCAATCCTGGTGTTCTCTGGCAAATGCCAAGCGTCCTGCACGGTGTTGGTCTGTGAGCACAACCCCCATCTGTGGACGTCGGGCCCTCATACCATCCTCATGGAGTCGGTTTCTAATCGTTTGTGCAGACACATGCACATTTGTGGCCTGCTGGCGGTCATTTTGCAGGGCTCTGGCAGTGCACCTCTTGTTCCTCCTTGCACTAAGGCAGAGGTAGTGGTCCTGCTGCTGGGTTCTTGCCCTCCTACAGCCTCCTCCACATCTCCTGGTGTACTGGCCCGTCTCCTGGTAGTGCCTCCAGCCTCTGGACACTACACTGACAGATACAGCAAACCTTCTTGCCACAGCTCGCATTGATGTGCCATCCTGGATGAGCTGCACTACCTGAGCCACTTGTGTGGGTTGTAGAGTCCGTCTCATGCTACCACGAGTGTGAAAGCACCACCAACATTCAAAAGTGACCAAAACATCAGCCAGAAAGCATCGGTACTGAGAAGTGGTCTGTGGTCCCCACCTGCAGAACCACTCCTTTATTGAGTGTGTCTTGCTAATTGCCAATAATTTCCACCTGGTGTCTATTCCATTTGCACAACAGCATGTGAAATTGATTGTCAATACGTGTTGCTTCCTAAGTGGACAGTTTGATTTTACAGAAGTTTGATTTACTTGGAGTTATATTGTGTTGTTTAAGTGTTCCCTTTATTTTTTTGAGCAGTGTATATTTAACATGTTTAAAACATGCAGCAACCTCATTGAAACTGCCAGCCAATCACTGCTGATTGAGACGAGATTAAGAAGATACATTTTAATTAATTATTTATGGTATTGAGTAATTAAGCTTAATTGATTAATCATCTTTTTTCATCCATCCATTTTCTAAGCCGCTTCTCCGTCAGGGTGGCGGGGGATGCTGGTTGCCTATCCCAGCAGTCTTCGGGCGGAAGGCAGGATACACCCTGGACAGGTCGCCAGTCCATCGCAGGGCAGACAGACAGACACAGACAGTCATCACACATCCAATTGGCCTGACAGCATGTCTGTGGACTGTGGGAGGAAACCGGAGAACCCAGAGGAAACCCACGCAGACACGGGGAGAACATGCATACCTCCTCACAGCGAGGAGGGCCTGGGTTCGATTCCCCGGCTGGGCGTCCAAGGTCCTCTCTGTGTGGAGTTTGCATGTTCTCCCCGTGTCTGTGTGGGTTTCCTCCGGGTTCTCCGGTTTCCTCCCACAGTCCAAAGACATGCAGTCAGGCCAATTGGACATGCTAAATTGCCCCTAGGTGTGAGTGTGTGAGTGACTGTCTGTGTCTGTCTGTCTGCCCTGCGATGGACTGGCGACCTGTCCAGGGTGTATCCTGCCTTCCGCCCGAAGACTGCTAGGATAGGCTCCAGCATCCCCCCGTGACCCTGACAGAGAAGCGGCTTAGAAAATGGATGGAAAATGGATGATTAATCATCACAGCCCTAATAAGTATGTTCAATCATGGAAGCACTGACAGTGTTAATCTACTGCCAGGACAGATCACCTAAAAAAGGTAGAACAACATGAAGGAAACTGGTCATCTGGCACAAGCAGTGTAGAATAAGCATATATCTAAACTTGGCCCACCTCCTGCTCTCTCAGCCAGGCTCCAGAGGGTCCCAATGAGGACAGGAGGTCACAGAGTACACACATACACACCCACACACACCCACAGGGACAGAGGATGAAAAGGGGGGGGTGGAACAGAACAACAGAAATACCAAAGTGAGAATTCCACCTCTAGAGACAAGCAGGCAAATACACATACATCATACACACATATGTACGCACATACACAGCAAGTCTACTTCAGACAGTGTAGTTGATGTAGTCAGACGGGTCGTGCAAGCAGTTTTTTCTCTGACCCAGAGCCGAGCCCCTCTCTGCCAGCTTGACCGCTCAGAGTGCGCGGCGGAGGAGAAAGCCTCACAGGAAAGTCACACTCCATGATCTGTTAAAGCCATTTTCAGCTGCAAAGTGGAATACAGCCCATTCTGCATTACTGAACAAAACTCAAATCCTGGCTTTACAATGAAAACGTAGCCAAGCACCAGAACGGAGCTTCATTTCTCCACCTGAGTGGAAAATTGAACCCCCACTCCAGCCCCCCTCCCTCCCCACTTCGCCCATGACAAAACAGATGTACATACACACAAGCCAGAGCCAGAGAAACAAGCTGGGCAAAGAACTAAGGGTGTCAAAATGATAGATTATGATAGGCAATGATAGCCATGACAAAAACAGCACAGTAGCAAAATACTGCATCAAATTCCCCCAGAATTTGTTTACAAAACAAACCATGAGGTTTAGACCAATGGTTCTTACATTTCTTCCTGGAGGACTACATCCCTGCACAGTCTATACTCTAGCACATCTGATTCAGCTCATATAGGGCTTTATAATTAGCCGTAGAGTTGTATCAGCATTGCTGTGGCCAGGAATGGATTTGAGCAACACTGATTTAGGCAATTAGAGTAAAGCTCTTTACACAGTGAACCTAAAGTAATGAGGGACCATTCAGATCTACCAAAAGCTGTAACAAGTAGAATTTTTTTTCCATTTACCACAGATGTTTAACAACAGTTCATATAAGAAATGTAAAGCAAATAAGATTTATTGGTAAGTAAACAAGTAAACTGCAGTAAAGAGTGTTAAAGGATAGACATTAATCAGGTAGTATTATAAAAACCAGGGTCAACAAATCCAGAGGGTATCATTATGACATTATTCTTGAGGCTACAGGCCTCATAGACGGTCACAGATGAGCAGTTAATGGAGTATCAGAGAAAGATTTGTAACACTTTTTGGAAGATGACAGAAATTCAGTACTTTGACATTGAATGTGATTGACCTTGCGTTCTCAATGAGGCTCTTCGTCATATACCTGGATATTAGGAAGGCAGGGCAATAAGGCGTGGAGCAGAGTGGTGGAGCGAAAAGCAAGAGAATGTCTGTTTTTGTAAGGTTCTGTTTCATTACCGTTTTCAACACGCCTTCACTGTCTTTCACTCACGACTCAGAAGTGCACATCACCTATGTAATTCACAGGATAGACAGGAGAGTATATAAGAGGAACATGCTTGCCCTTGGCAGCAACTACAGTGTATAGAGTTGAAGCAAGCACCTTGGCTATTTTTACTCTTTCCTTCCAACAAAAAAAACAAAAAAAACAAACAAAAAAAAAAAAAGATCCTTACAAAATGTTTATGTTGCCGTAACATACAAACATAAGCTATGAAATATATATGCTTGACAAAAATTTGCTTGCTAACTACCTAGCAGAGTAAAGTAACAAAATGATGTCAGTTGCCATGCACAGATCAAATGACCTGATGTATCCAGTACTTTATGCTACTGATTTGACCATTTTGGAAAGAAAACTAACAGATTGCAATGCCTTCTGGGCAAATTCTTAAACTGATATCTACAGTTCTGTTGACTGAACACTTGCCCCTCAAGGGATTGTCTAATGAACTTCACTTGAGTTTATAGTAGTGGAAGAGCCCTTAAGATGGCAACTGGGATTCCCCCAGGCGAAATGAAGAGGGCGAGTCGATGAGAGCATGGTAAAAACACCAATGAACTGAAGCCTAAGTATGTGTGCTGCTGTGAGTGTGTAAAAGTGTACATATTTGCCTCTGCTCATGTTCACCCCTCGTTTAACACTCAGTGTGAACTTCAGCACAGGACACACTCCACTCTTTCTGGCCTTGCTGCTGATCCTTGGACAACTGCTCTGAACTCCAGGCTGAGAGAACACACAGCTTTATATCACACACAAAGAAAAAAAAGAAAGACAGCGAAGTAGTAGGAATGCATAATTGGATCCAGAGAATATTTGATTTGAATTGCAATTTTATTAAATCATGTGATCCAGTTAAGTACACATGCCCTGCATTTGAATGCTGTTACTATTAAGGATGCAAATTCTTTTGACCAATAATCTACCATCATTAGTCAGCAATTAATAGTTAACCAGCAAGCTAAATCAAGGAAATGACCCATTAACATAATATTCGGAAAATGGGTAGTTCTGACTGAGGCCATGTTTAAAGCCTAAATACTTGATGTTCAAGCACATCAACTGAATGGGCCCAAACATCAGTGTGTATTCAGTAAGTAGCCTGGGACTGTATTAAACACTATGTCACCTGGTTTTACTTAAACCGAGGGGCTGATAAACAAAAACTAAAACCAAATAGTTGCTTATTTGAAATGAACTTAAATTAAACGGACTCCACACCAACACCACTGGTCAAACACTTGTTTATCTATCTGTTAACAGTTATGTTTTTTTAATTAAGTACATCCCAAGTTGATATACATTGCCAGAATATATTTTGAACATGTTTTGATTTTCTTTGTTATCACCTTGTGGTTTTGTACTTTTTTTCTGCTACTTAAATGAAAAATACAAAAATGTGCTTGATATGGTCAAGTCAAAGTTTATTTATATAGCGCATTGCACAGAAATATATATATATTTTTTTAAATCTGGCTCCTAGCCCCCATGAGCAAGCCAATGAGGGCAGTGGGAAGGAAAAACTTCTTAAGAGCAAGAAGAAGAAACTGAGAGGAAGCAAGATTAAAAAGGGGAACCCATCCTCCTCTGGTCGACACGAATTAGCAGAGAATAAGGTTAAGACAATATGATATATTATTACAGATTATGAGAACCTTAGAGGAAGGACATTCGAACGCTTCTGTGAAAACTTAGGATTGTAGAGATGAATGCGTATAAGGATGTGCAAAGACATCTCAAGTGTGTTCATTTCACTGTAAAGTACATGCTTCAGGTATAGAACAAAAAGTTCATGGTTTTCGTGGCATTTTAATAAAAAAAAAAAAAAACATTTGGCTAATAAAACTCCCCAATTTACTTACTTGGCTTTAAAGACATCAATATCAGCCATAAAACTTTGATCAGTGCACCCGTAACAAAAAGTGAAGAAAAGTATGCAAAAAGTGAGCAAGCAGACAGATGCAGCCACTGCAAACACGGCAAATGGATAAATAAACAGAAATGAAGGACTAAACGAGGGGATAAGAGCAGAGGGAGAGATATCAGTGGTTGGCAGCGATCCACTGCAGTGACAGCTGGCACCGATACCCTCCACAACCCCGGCAAACAGCGTCGCACTGAACCATTCTCCACAGACCCAGAGAGAAGGGCTGCGCGCATGTGTGAAAGAGAGAGAGAGAGTGAAAGATGGAGTGAAGAGAGATGAAAGAGGACGATGTTGATAACATGACTGTGTCTCCTGGCTCCAAGTCTAATTAACACTCTGGCAAGCATGTGCTGGATGAAGACAGATCGGACCGGGAATGTTTCTGTAAGCGTGAGCATGAACGTGTAGGTGTACAGGGAGGTGCTGCTCAGTCATCAGTGACTGTCAGGGGGAGGTGAGGATGAGGATGGCCTCGTCTGGAGGTGAGAGCGTCTGGCGGAGCGATGAAGATGGATGAGAGCAGAGGGCATGGAGCCAGGGTACAGAGAGGGGTGTGTGTGTGCGTGTTTGGAGGGAGAAAGGGGAGCTTGACCAATGAGGCGGCACTGCTCTGGTCAGAACGCTACAGACACAAATCCATGTTCTGTGTCATTAACTCCTCTAGAGACATAAACATACCACACAGAAAGAGAGAGAAAGAAAAAGAGAGAGAAAGAGAAAGAGAGAGATGGGGCCAGCACAAGAGACCGACAGAGAAAGTGAGGGAAAAAAAAAAAAAAAAAAACAGAAATGACAACAGATTGAGTAAGAGTAAAAAAGAGTGGGGATAATAAAGGAATAAAGTGGACTTAATGCGAGAAAGTGAGGAAGAAGGTGCCTGAAGTTTCCACAGAACAGGCAAACTTTTCACTGTCAATGCTGAAGTTTGTTGTGATCAAAAATGCCCTACCAAAGATGTGTGGCCTAAGCATTGTGTGACCCAGGGAGTGTGAAGCTCTGAGATGCTGCAGTGTGACAGCTTATGATTTTCTAATTTCCAGACAGAGAGACTTTGTGTCATGGTGGCTGCCATAGAGAGTGACTATGCTCTACAGAATCTAACCCAGACTGCATGGTGTCCCATGAGCACAGATCACTATTAAACTGTGACCCAATTAATTTCATCTCCTCTCGCCACATGCAGACATGAAAGGCCAGCCACCACCAGAGGAGAGGAGAGGGTGAATTTTCACATTTCATCACGTTCACATTCGACTTTCTATCTTGGGAAAAAAAATGCAATTACACGGCTGTGGTCGTGAGAATAGGGCGCGAAGGGGGCGAGGGTGGGGTCTGGTGGCAGCCTGGACTCTGGCTCCATATTAATACATAGTTGTTGTGTTTACTACTAGACTGGGTCTCAGAAAGATATTGCAGGAAGAGCAGGGGTGCAAAAAAGGAAGATTATATTATAACATTATAATATAGTATTATAGTATGTTATAACTTAAGGTTTGTGTATATAACGTAAGGTATGTTTTAACTGATTCTGAAAAGTCAAAAATTACCAAAAGTCTCTCAGAGGGATGGAGCACTCTTGAAATTGCTAAGGTATTGGGGCATGATCACAGAACCATCAAACGTTTTGTTGCAAATAGTCAACAGGGTTGTAAGAAACGTGTTGAGAAAAAAACATGCAAATGAACTGCCAAGGATTTGAAAAGAATCAAGCATGACGCTACCAGGAACCCATTATTTTCCAGTTCTGTCATATTCCAGAACTGCAACCTACCTGGAGTACCAAGAAATACAAGATGTTCAGTGCTCAGAGACATGGACAAGGTTAAGGAAGGCTGAAACCCAACCACCACTGAACAAGACACATAAGCTGAAGCATCTAGACTGGTCCAAGAAATATCTGAAGACAGATTTATCAAAGGTCTTATGGACTGATGAAATGAGAGTGACTCTTGACGGACCAGATGGATGGGCCCGTGGCTGGATCAGTAACGGGACAGAGCTCCACTTCGAGTCAGACCCCAGCAAGGTGGAGGTGGGGTACTGGTATGGGCTGGTATTATTAAAGATGAGCTGGTTGGACCTTTTCAGGTTGAAGATGGGCTCAAAATCAACTCCCAAGCCTACTGACAGTTTTTAGAAGACACTTTCTTTAAGCAGTGGTACAGGAAAAAGCCTGCATCTTTCAAAAAGACAATGATTTTTATGCAGGACAATGCTCCATCACATGCATCCAAGTACTCCTCTTCATGGCTCGCCAGTAAAGGCGTTAAAAGTAAAAAACATGACATGGCCCCCTTCCTCACCTGACCTGAACCCAACTCTTAAACGGGAGATTTACACTGAAGGAAAACAGTACACCTCTCTGAACAGTGTCTGGGAGGCTGTGGTTGCTGCTGCACAAAAAGTTTGATTGTCAACAGATCAAGAAACTGACAAACTCCATGAATGGAAGGTTTATCACTGTTATTGAATAGAAGGGCGGCTATATTGGTCACAGATTTTTTTACACGTCAGAAATGTTTATTAGAAACTTTTGAGTTGTTTGTTTATAATTCTCACTTGAATAGATGAAAATGAGATGGGAAAATGTGTTTTTCATTTAGCTGCATAATAATTCTGCAAGATAATAGTTGCCCAATAATTGTGCACATATAGATATTCTCCTTAGAAAGCCAAAACCTCACTTTTACTTTCATGTTTGAGGTTTATTAACATTTTGGATTAACCGAGAGCACTGTAGTTGGTCATTAATAAAAATATAAAGAAAACCATTTTTGTTGTGTAAAAGTGGACTTTGGAAAATTCTACAGTCATCCACACTTCAGTACCAGCTGGTCCACAGCTTCTTTCATGGACAAGGTCACAAGATTACGGCCTCGTCTGATGGAGCGGACTCAAGTAAGACAGCTCCCTAGGTGCTGCAAGAGAAAACAGAAGTGCTATTTATGTAAGGCTAAGGCTAACCGCAAAAGACCAGACATTCCTTTATGTCCACTGCCTCGAAAACAATGTAGACTACTTCAAGCGCAACAGCCTAGCTCAGCAGGAGGTGATCAACAGTCCAACACATTTTCAGTTTCATTTGAAATATGACTTTACATATTTCTGGCTCAGCCATTCAGTCAAATGGGATAACGTTGCCATAACTTGCATGTTCGCTGCGGTTATGTGTGGCATATCAGTGTAAACTGACTCCAAAACTCATAGGTAAGGAAGAATTTCAACCCCACTACTAACTGAAACTCACCTGTACATGTAGGCACATTCATCACATATTCATCTTATTATTTCCACCTTTGCGGCAAGACAAGGCCACTTAAACATCACTGTTTGCAACAAGGGAAAACAAAAGCTGCTTCCAAAACAAAGTGGTTATAGAAGTGCCTGCAATGCTAAAACGCCACTGATTTCCACTCCATTCTTAAGAAGCTTATTGCACAAACAAAAATAAAATTGCAAGTTAAACAGAATGACTACACACAGAGGCTCATGGCTGCTAGAAGCTTTAGTATAAGCAGTTAGTATAAGTTGGTCTAGCCACATCAGGATGGAAACAATGTTAACACCTCTCTTTGTGTCAGCACAAGAGATTTAGCCAATGACGATACACTGGATAGTAGCCCTCCTTGGCCCCAAAAAGTATAATCTAGCACTATTATCAGTTCTGTTTGTCTTCTGAAAGGCATAGGCAGCTGCAGCCCACTGGGAATAGGCCATCAAAACTAAATGGAATGAAGCATGAAGGCAAACCACCGGACAGAAACTGATAATAATCATCTACTTCTGTTCAGAATGCCTTCCATTCCTTGTCTGTTCAAGAGGAGGGAGTGAAGGAAAATGAGTCCCTAAACACAGCATGGATGCTTAATCTCAGCTTTGACCAAGAGCGTTATGGGCAGTGCTCCAGGGACAATCCTGTAGTCTACAGACTGGAATGCCAGTGATCCACCAATTCCACATACTGCATCAGTATCAGCACTAATACAGACTGTATTAAACAGATTAGACATCAGGGACCCATCTACAGTGAAGTCATGGTTAGTTGTGGTCATTGAAGCCCTGTATAAAATAGCACTGTGACAATGATCATTACAACACAGAGTGCAGTAATGGGCATGTCATCATCATGCATGATTATATTGGAATCATATTGGCATCGCCAAATAATTGCTCAAAAACTGCTTAGATTTGACAGATCTTTTTATTGCACTCCAGAATGCTTAGGGGACACTGCACTACTGAGCAAAGACATCTGCATTTTATTACTTTTACTGCATTTACTACAGTTCTGCACAGATAAATGTTCTATTTCTCTGTAATGCTAAACCAGGTCAGAAGGTCTAAATATTATACATACACACATCATATATTGGCATCTTTTTTGGCTAATATGTACATGAAAATATATTATATTGGATATTGACATAGGCCTACAATTCCCTCATCAATTTCTGCTATAGACCAAAGAGCAAAATAGAGCAAAGCTAAGTGAAGCACATTTTAAACCGGAAGGAAGAGCCAACAGGTAAGAGAAATTAATTAGTGTGGCCTTTTATTCCAGCAATGCTTGGCAAACAGCAAAAGAGCACACATGCACATAAAATGCAGTTTTAAGCTACATGTCTATTTTCGCTAGGTGCCATGGGCCATACTGCACTGAAAACATGCAGAATATACTCCCACAAAGTTTCTCACTCAATAGAGTATAAAGATAAGCATCCCAATCATTCCACTTTGCTGCTGTTCCACTTTGCTTCCGGTATTAAACCCAAGTACGTGCTATTGCTATTTTGTATTCATTGCCACTATAAGCAGTAATTTAACTAAATATACAGGCCTATTTCTTTTTAATATTGTAATAGTGGACACATATTTAAAATTTTTCACTGTATGAAAAAGGTATGTCAGAGAAAGGAGATCATCACACGCGTGCTGAACAACAGCCCGTCCGTTTTGCTAATATGAAACATGTCTGCCTTAAAACAGCACAGGTATCGGGTCAGTAGTCGACATTGGCTTTAGATTTAGCTAAGATATATCGAAATTGGTATTGGGACAGAAAAGGCTGGATTGACGTCCCATTATTGGACAGGCTCTGTCTCCAGGGGGTTTACAGAGGGTTACCGGGAGCTTTCAGATTACGCACCCATTTTCATTCGGTGTCAGCAGTCAGAAGAGAAAATTCTGTGGCAGAGCAGTATAACGTCCCAAGGGCTCTGTCCACAACAAGAGCTGGAGAAAGCGAGGCTACACGCTGCAAAAAGATAGCATTTAAACACACAGACGTGCAAGTTCACCTTCACAGCAGTGACACCGGAGGAAGCCAAACACTTCAATCAACACTGCGCTCCAAATGACCTCAACAAGCTGCGACACCAATTCACAATGGTATCAATTTCAGATAGGGGGCAGGAGTGCGAGAGCGATACACTGAGGGATGGGCCTGTGGTCGGGACGTGTTTCTGAAGGGTTCATCCCGGGAGCAGAGTGGATGGAAGATCAGCAGTAGAGTGATGGGCTCCATTACTAACAGTGGTGGTTACCACAGAGTGCTCCTCTATCTGCCCTGTCTAATGGCCCATAATATCACTTTACACCCTGTCCTAGCTCTTTATGCTACCTCCCAACATAACCCTGTCATGAAGCCTCTATAAAAACAGATATATTTCTTTATTACTTCTCCTTAACATATTGCTGTGGCTATCTACAGAGCACAAAGAAAGCTAATCTTAGGAAGCCCGCCCTCTCCCGCGCTGGAGGCACAGACACTGAGACAGTTATTGCCTTGAACTGTCGCCAGCTCCCCCTGCCATTCATTCCATACACAATGGATGTTTTATTATAATCAAATGAATACAATATCTTCCCATAAATACCCTACTTAAAAAGTCATTTTCTCAGCCTGCAATATGTTTGAGTGTCCATCACACCGCAAGCGCAGAGGTGCGGCATGTTTAATTCAGATCCAATGCAATTTACACGCTCATCATTCAGCTCACTCACTCGCACGTGCGCACACACGCATGCACGCACACACAATTCTTCTACCATGGAGAGCACACAAATGCCTACCTGCATTACTCTAGCACAGAAAGTGGTGCATCATCCCTGTATTTATCTCCCAGAAACATGTAGTATTCATTACAGGCCTGCACTCCAGCACTCCATTTCCACTGCGCCAAAGATAGAGGTCTCACAGCAGATCATCGTACAGATAGAGAAAGTTATTAAAATACATTCCAGCCTTGGAGGCGGGACGCTGTGGATGACTACCTGGGCGATGGTATTAAAGAAACGCTTCAAGATGCAAGGCTAGATCCATTTTCATGGGCGAGATACAGTTTCTCTACAGTCCAGCAGCAACAAAGATGGCAGTGTCTAGAGGCCAAAAACAAACTTTCTCCATCAACAGTGGTCCCTGGTCCATCTCAACCACACATCTCGGCATTGTATGAACAACAAGGGATTAAAATAGAGGCCCCAGGGTCGGGTAAACATCAACAAAAGCTGAGTTCACTACCAGTACTGCCATAACTGTCCCACCACAAACACAAGCTGACTCAAAGCAAACAACAATTGAGTAAGGTCAGTGGTTAAGCCTCACGCTTTCACCAATCTGACTCCTTTTTTTTTTTAACCTCACTTTATACTCTTATACTGTATAAGTATATAGTTTGTAACTGTAGCATAATGTTCATCAACTATATGCTTGAATTCATACCTAGACAGCAGGTCCCTGTATCGCTCACATGAAACACATGCAGAGGGCTCAGCCCTGGGGTGGGTTTGAGGGGGAGCATTAGGTCGAGGGAATCCAATCTCACACAGACAGAAGCAGACAGGCAGGCAGATACACCACTGGCATCCAAGAATAACCCCGGAGGTACCCATGAATGAAATGACAGGATTACAGGTGCATTAGAAAGCCTGCTGAGATGCCTGATAATGCTGTTTATGGTCGAGCCTCACGCCGCTAGCAGGGAAGAGTCAAACTGTTTGTCTAATGAAAATATGGACGAGCTTTTCGGAGTCACCGAGCAGAAAATTTAGAAACCTGGGTCAGGCTCTCTCCGGTGCCGTGGAGGTTGTTAGGACACAGCAGGAAAATTAGCTTTAACGCAAAGATAAATCCTTCTTGAAAAAGATGCTAAAAGGGGGTGGCCACGTAGCACCATGATAGGCTCACTAAGGACGGGATTATTGTTGTGTCAACAACCCCCACAGATAATAGTAATTACTGTCCTTGGTTCAGACTCCTCTGATGAGAGAAAGGCATTGGCTTAGCTGACAGCCAAGGCCTAATTACCGTGAACCGCCAATTACCAGCTCCATTTCATTATTTATATTCCTCCACACAACCAAATAAAAAGAGACTCGTGTAGCCCAGAGCGCTAACATGGTGACAGCTGTGCACAAGTATCTGAAGAGAGAAAGTGAATTCAAGTAGCTGGCAATTTGTCTATGAGCTTGTGAGACACAGCCATGGTTTTGATGATCTGCGAACAGCGGAAATACATTTAGGGCGTTTCTTCACAGCTCATGAAGAGCAATTGGAAGGAGTGATGGAGCAATCCCCCGACATGACTGAAAACATGCATATCTCCTCTTCCTGTTTGGTTGATGACTTCCTATGGTGTCCGTTCAGGATGTAATAGTCATATCCTCCCTCCATCGTTTCATTCCTATCAATGTATAACAACAAGCGAGCTGAGCTGTGTGTTTTGGAGTAGAAGTCTCTACCTTTGCAGCCTAGGAAAGTGGTTACAGAGGTGGCAATTTATGTTCTCTAAAACCTTTAAGTCTCTCTGGCAGGGAGATGAAAAGTACCACCGCTTTCACAGCCTGCCTTGTTGCGCAGGAGAAATATAGAAAGCCATCTCAGTAGTCTCAGAACAGTGAGACGGGCCATTATTCAGCCTGAAAACAGAACACGGAGTGAAATCGGACTCAGGCCTGATCTAGAACTTAAACAATCTCCTGCCTAGAAGTATCCCAAGGATTTCTCACTCCTGCCAAACAAGAGAGAAAGAGAAACCAATCAGAATATGAAACAAAATATGTAAGGTCGAAATACTGGATATCACCGCAAAATGATCACCAGCTTCTTTTGAAGGAAGTGTGTGTGCGTCTGTCTGTACGCATGCGCACATCTTGACTTTGACATGAAAATGCTGCTTCGTTACTCTGGGCTTTCTGTGGCGATCACTTTGGAACAGCTCAGCAATGTCCTTTTGTTCCAGCAAACAAAAAAATACAAGCTTTCGATTTTTATGCCCCTAAATATTGCTGATGTGTGAAGAACTGGTTTTGTGGTACATGATCAGGATTATGCAAGGGGCACATCGTCAAGAGAAACCCGATCAGAGGCAACCGGACAGCACTTTTTCCACCAGCACAAACCACAGCCACTGCTATGGAAGCCCTTTCCTGTCAGGTAGAGGAGGAAATATTTTTCTTGACAAAGCTTTGTACTTCAAAACATTAGTATCTGGAAGAAACGAAAAATTATTCTCAAAATATTGACTTACTATCTCCAACTAATGACTTATTTTCTTAAAACAGACGTAGTATCTAAAAATCTTGACTTGTTGTCAAAATATTGACTTAATATCTAGAAATAATGACTTACTATAAAATTAACAGCATTGATACTAACGTAACAACAAAGCAGTTACTTGAGATTTTGAGGCACAAATGTCAAAATAATGAATTAATAAAGGTCAAGAAAGTAACTTATTATTTTGGCATAATTCCAGGAATAATTTTGTATTATATTACTAATTAGAAGATGTTAAGAAATTATTTTGACAGTCACTAATTTTGGTCAAATATTAAGTCAATATTTTGAAAAAAAATAGTAATTTCTTCAACATTGTGAGTCAAAATTGTAGGAAAACGATTTATTTAAACAAAACCAAAAGTCATTATTACAAGATACTACATCAACATTTGAGAAACTAAGTATTTTTGTTTATATTAAAGCAAAATGTTGGACATACTGCTGGCAGAAACGGAGAAGAAAAAAAACCCTGGGCTACTTTTTCTCCTCTACCTGCCAGTAATAGGTTTCCATACACTGCTCACATGGCGTTCATCCTCAGTGTTTCTCAGCTAAAATGTATTTCCATTTATAACTTAATCTGTGTATTCTTCAGCCTATTCCTTACAAATTCACAATCTTCCTCTGACCTACTCATGATCAAACAACAATTTAGAAACTTTTATGATACGCAAGAAAGATCCTGAGGATAAAGTGGGTTGTGTAAGACTGGCTGGAGCATCACTTGACGCACGATTTGCCTTCAACCGAAAGCCTTGAACCAACATTCTGCTGAGGGCCGATATGAGTGCCATCTGTTTATGATGTGTACTCTGTGTCTCTGGCTGTGTTAAATCTCTCCGTATCTAAAGCTTTGCCAGGCCCTAAGAGTGCCTCACGGCTCCCTAATTCAAACACAGTGAAATAGACTCATGTTCCTGTTCGCTAGGCATTACACAGAGCGAGCGCTTCACACTCAAAAATCGGCACACTGTTCTCTCAGAGCCTACGGTTTGCACAAAGAGATCCTGCCAGTGAGTGCCAAAGTGCTTAGCATTTAGATAACATTTGTGCAGGAAGGGATGGGTTTGTGGCAGCTTGAGTGAGGGGCGTCGGCAGCCCTGAAGGCCGGATCTGATCCTGCAGTGCCCTGGCAACGAGGGACGCAGCCCAGGCTGCCGTGACAGCTTGGAAGCTCGCAGGGGGTGATGGGATAGTGGAGGAGAGGAGCTCATATTGGGCTGAGGGAAGGGTAGGGGGGAAGCGAGGTGTTTTATAATAACTCCCGCCCCGCCGTGCACACAGTTGCTCATGGAACATGGAAAAAAACGATGACAAGCATAATTTGTGTGGTTTTGTGTGGGGTTGAGCTTGGTTTTGAGGAAGATCATGCATAGCTATAATCTTGAAATAGTACATTCTGTAAAGGTGAAATGCACACACTTTAAGATGAACTATGAAGAGGGGTGGTGTCAAGATAATATGTGTACAGTTAGCACAAAATCTGTTCAACTCACTGACAGACTTGCGAGATATGACATCAATGAGGCAAAATATCCCAACAATTATGGTTAAAAGGTCCAAAAGTGAAAGCACCACGAAGGTTTTGGCACAAAACAGAATGTCACACTTCAGTTTGGTGGTGAATATAATGCAAAAATAAAGTAATTTGCAGTCTTTTAAACTGGCATAATGAGCTTCACCTGATCTGGCTCATGAATAGCTTGAGGGCATAATTTAATTTTTATTTTTTTAGAAAATGCTTCTACTTTGACAAAGTCAAGCACTTCAGCTGGACTAAAATGATTCATTTAAAATCCGCGAGAGTACTTACTTCTGAACCCTGCAGAAAGGATAAGGGGGAGCAAAATCTATTAGACCAAAAATGTGTTCTCAATGTAATTTACATTCTTCTAGCCTCCTGTCTGGGGCCAATGCTTCATTTACCAATTAGATTAACAGTAGGGGGGAGCTCTGCTGTAGAGGGCCTTGTCACCTGTCAAATACACACACGCGCATGGACGCGCACACGACCCAAAACACAGTGCAGGGCAGAGAAATCAGGCTCAGGTTGTTCACGTTCTCTCCTGCTGACTTCATTCCCCCCAACATAGTGATTAGCTGAGGGGCCCAACCCCCACTGAGCCCAGAGTGGAGTGATTGACAGCTATGACCCCAAGTGGATTTGGAAGACAACTACAACAAACTGCTCTGCCTGGGCTCGAGGGAGAGCAGGCCTAGGTGATGCTCGGCAGAAAATAGAATGAACACAGGGTGGGAAAGAGGGGTTTAAATCGGTGAGGCAAATCTATTGCACATCTTTCGCTGCCTAAAACCCAACGCACTTCCAGGTTGCACTGCTTAATAAGGGCTGAGGCACCACCTGGTAGAGAGAGGCAGGCGCATCCCATCCTTTTCTATTCTGACAACATTAATACCATGGAGCTTAACGGCCTAGTGGAGAGAGTGAGAGGAGAGAAAGATGTGGAGGAGAGAGAAAGAGAGCACAAGAACAGACAACAGAAACAAACCAGAGATTAGAAAGTAAGAGCATGGAGAGAAGGCAGCCTTGTGGCTCCTAAGACTCAAAAAGACAGACTCTAAAATTAGAACTCCGGTTACCTGATAATACCAAGCAATCATGAGATGCTACTCATTTATCTGGATTTGAATAATTCCACTTATAGATCTGCAATATTTAGCAGTGCCCTGATAAACTGACAGGGTTTATTCACTTCTAGCAAAATAGATTTAACTGGTAAATTTGAACACAAAACATTAGCACTATTAAAAAAAAACAAAATATAACATGGTCCAAAAAAATGACAATAACTTGTTGTAACATCACTTATAAAACATTTTCTATCAAGAACATGAAAAAAAATAGTCTGACAAATCCAATATTTTCTAAGAATTGTAAGAAACTTCATGATCATATCTGACAATTAACATTTGACATATGATGATCGAAGAGAGAGAGCGAGAGAGAGCGAGAGAGAGTGAGAGAGAGCGCGAGAGAGAGAGGAAAACACAGAAGACAGAACCAAAAGAACAAAAGAACAAGAGAACAAAACAAAGTAATGAAAAAGGAGAGAGTGGGAACGAATGAATGAATAGAAAAAGAAAGCTTGCCAGTAGCAATTGCTGCATCCAGTAGAAAGGATAAAAGATTGGAATCTGACTGCAGCAATCCAGATCCAGTAAGGCTCTTCATCATACTTCATTAAGCTCACAGCTCTCATTAAACACATGCAGCACCGTGAGAACAAAATGCCTATGAATTGTGGAAAATACAAATTGTTCGTGAGATGAACCTATTACTTTACTCTGCTTCACTTATTTTAATTTAATTTCATTTGTAGCAAAGTGCTACCTAATCTGGTCCAGACATCAAATGGCAAAGGTAGTACACGATCAGAATCAAGCAATTTTTGCTCCAAACAAGCAGTCATCAGGCAGCCCATTTGTTATTGATTTTTTTATTGATTTATTTTGATTTTGGCCAATCTATATTCAATTTTTTTCTCATTTATTTACAGGCAGACAATGTTTCATTTAAGAATTTAAAACGCCAGTCTGGCCCATTAATGAGCTTCTTCTTCTTCTTGTTTCAGCTGCTCCCTTTAAGGGTCGCCACAGTGGATCATCTGCCTCCATCTTGCCTTATCCACTGCCTCCTCTACTTTTACACCAACCATCTCCATGTCCACCTTCACTACATCCATAAACCTTCTCTGAGGTCTACCTCTTCTCCTTCTACACGGCAGCTCCATCTCCAACGTTCTTTGACCAATATATTCACTATTCCTCCTCAACACATGTCCAAACCTTCTCAACCTGGCCTCTCTGGCTTTATCTCCAAACTGCTCCACCTTCACTGTCCCTCTGATCTGCTCATTTCTAATCTTGTCCATCCTTGTCACTCCCAACGAAAATCTCAGCATCTTCCTCTCCGCCACCTCCAGCTCAGCCTCCTGTCTTTTAGACAGAGACACAGTCTCCAAATCATACATCATAGCAGGACGCACTACTGTCTTGTAAACCTTCCCTTTCACTCTTGCTGCTATCCTTCTGTCACACATCAGCCCTGACACCCGTCTCCACCCACTCCATCCTGCCTGCACCCTCTTCTTCACCTCTTTTCTACACTGTCCATTGCTCTGGATGGTTGACCCAAGATATTTGAAGTCATCCACCTTTACGACCTCTACTCCTTACATCTTCACCTTTCCACCTGCCTCCCTCTCATTCACACACATGTATTCCGTCTTGTCTCTACTGACCTTCAGTAGAGACAAGTCTCCTCTCCAGTGCAAACCTCCACCTCTCCAGATTCTCTTCCACTGGCTCTTTACTCTCACCACAGATTACAATGTAATCTGCAAGCATCATGGTCCATGGAGCCTCCTGCCTGACCTCATCTGTCAACCTTTCCATCACCATTGCAAACAAGAAGGGGCTCAAAGCTGATCCCTGATGTAACCCTACCTTCACCTTAAAACCATTTGTCACTCCAACTGCACACCTCACCACTGTCTCACTATCCTCATACATGTCATGCACCACCCAACCATACTTTTCAGCTACACCTGACTTCCTCATACAGTACCACAGGTTCCTCTCTTGGCACCCTATCATATGCCTTCTCTAGATCCACAAAGACACAATGTAGCTCCTTCTGACCTTCTCTGTACTTCTCTACCAACATTGTCAATGCAAAAATTGCAACTGTGGTACTCTTTCTGGGCATGAAACCAAACTGCTGCTCACTGATCCGAACCTCTCGCCTTAGCCTTGCTTCAACAACTCTTTCCCATACCTTCATGGTGTGGCTCATCAACTTTATACCTCTGTAGTTACTGCAGCTCTGCACATCACCCTTATTCTTAAAAACGGGGACCAATACACTGCTTCTCCACTCATCAGGCATTCTCTCACTCTCCAGGAATCTGTTAAACAACCTGGTTAAAAAGTCCACTGCATTCTCTCCTAAACATCTCCATACCTCCACAGGTATGTCACCTGGACCAACTGCCTTTCCATTCTTCATCCTTTTTAAAGCTGCCCCCACTTCCACCTTACTAATTCTCTGCACTTCCTGATCCACTATCTCTCCCCCCGTTGTCCTCCTCTCTCTCTCGTTTTCCTCATTTATTAGTTATTCAAAGTACTCCTTCCATCTACTCAACACTCTGTTCACTCACTAGTACATTTCCCTCTCTATCCTTTATCAGCCTAACCTGCTGTAGATCCTTTCCAGCTCTATCTCTCTGTTTAGCCAAACAATACAAGTCCTTTACTCCTTCTTTACTGTCCAGCCTCTCATACAGCTCATCATAGGCCTGAGCATTTGCCTTTGCCACCATTCTTTTCGCTATGCGACTAGCCTCACCATACTCCTGCCTACTTACTTCATCTCTCTGGTTATCACACTTTTTCTTAGCTGCCTTCTTCTGAATACTCTCCTGCACTTCCTCATTCCACCACCAACTTTCCTTGTCTTCTTTCCTCTGACCAGACGAAACACCAAACACATTTTTGCCAGTTTCTCTCACCACCTTAGCTGTAGTTTCCTTAGGTAGCTCCTCACTGCCCCCAAGGGCCTGTTGTAATTTTTCCCTAAACTGCCTGCAACCATCCTCCTCCTTCAGCTTCCACCATCTAATCTTTGGCTCTGTCTTCACTCTCTTCCTCTTCTTTGTTTCTAATCTCATTCTACAGACAACCACCCTATGCTGCCTTGCTACACTTTCCCCTGGTACCACTTTACAATCTCCAATCTCCTTTAGGTGGCATCTCCTGCTAAGGATATAATCCACCTGTGTGCACCTCCCTCCACTCTTGTATGTCACCCTGTGTTCTTCCCTCTTCTGAAAATACGTGTTCACCACAGCCATTTCCATTCTCTTTGCAAAATCTACAACCATCTGACCTTCCGCATTTCTGGCTTTCACACCATACGTACCCAGCACCTCTTCATCCCCTCTGTTCCCTTCACCAACATGTCCATTGAAGCCTGCACCAATCACTAATCTCTCCTCTCTAGGGACACCATCTACCACTTCATCCATCTTACTCCAAAATTCCTCTTTCTCCTCTAACTGACAACCAACCTGTGGTGCACATGAACTGATAACATTCAAAATTACACCATCAACCTCCAACTTCAGGCTCATGATCCTGTCTGACACTCTCTTTACATCCAGAACACTTTTCACAAGTTGTTCCTTTAGGATTATCCCTACTCCATTTCTCTTCCTCTCTACACCATGATAGAACACTTTGAATCCACCTCCAATGTTCCTAGCCTTGCTTCCTTTCCATCTGGTCACCTGGACACACAGAATATCTATCTTCCTTCTCTCCATCATGTCTGCAAGCTCTCTGCCTTTACCACTCACTGTCCCTATGTTCAGAGTCCCTACTCTAACCTCCACAATCCTGCATTTCCTTCTCTCTCGCTGCCTTCTAACCTGCCTTCTTTCCTCTCCTTTCTGATGGTCTTTCGGCCTACAGTAGTCCAATAGTATTTCCACCGGCACCCTGCTGGTCAACAGCACCGGAGGCGGTTATTGTTAACCCGGGGCTCGACCGATCCGGTATGGCAATCATATTTGTGATCCACATGATAGTTTTGGCACAAGTTTTATGCCGGATGCCCTTCCTGACACAACCCTCACCATTTATCCGGGCTTGGGACCGGCACCAGAAGTACACCCCTAATGGCTGGTTTCTGGCCCATTAAAGAGCAAATCATGTTATTCATGTTGCAACAAGTTTTATGGTGGCAGGAAAAACCTAAGAGACCCAGAGAGAGAGGACAAAGAGAGAAATGTTTTATGACCATTCACGCATACAGAGGATGGCTCGTAATTCAGGGCTTCTATAATAACAACTTTAATGATCTCATTCATTCCTGTTAGCTTACCGAGGAGTTATCATTCTGCACTGAAACTCATGAAGGACACATGCAACCGCATCACTGTACTGAGCTAATGAAGCATCCACAAGCATGTCCAATTGGATCTCAAGTTCCTCACAATCTGGACCGAGCTCAAGAAGATTTGGGAGGGGGGGTATTTTCTTTATTCTAAAAACACAAAGCAACAGAAGGCAGATACACACTGGTGACTGTACATTCTCTGCCTGCCTGCAGGCTGTTGATGAGGAGGGGGTACTGAGCCTGCAGCCGTTAAACTACGGTGGCTGCCTAATTTCTAGGCCACAGGGAGAGGGAGAGAGAGAGAGAGAGACTCAGGTGTGCAGCAGGTGAGGGAAGTCAGTGCGTGTCTCTCTCTATGATAAGCACCCCCTCCCTCCCTTGAGAGCTCAGTGTGTATGTGACAGAGAAACAATAGCAGGCAGTAGAGCTTTAACAAGCTGAGAGAGAGTGGAGGGGCAAGAGCGAGCAAGCGAGAGAGAGAGAGAGAGAGAGAGAGAGAGAGAGAGAGAGAGAGAGAGAGAGAGAGAGAGAGAGAGAGAGAGAGAGAGTCTCAGCTAATTATGGCAGTTCCCTTTTTTCTATGACCCCCCTTCTCTTTCACTCACCACCTTTTCTGGTGTCCCTTAGTCCTCTCTTTCACACTCTCTCCCTCTTCTCTTGCTCTCTCTCTTATATAAAACGTCTCCTTTTGCACACTCTCGCTTTTCTCTTACCTGATCTCTTTCCTTCACATTATACCTCTCTCTCTCACTCTTCTCTCTCTCTCCCTCCGTCTGACTTGCAGAAACTAAGCTAGAGGGGGGTTTTATCCTGGCTGAGCTCCAGCAGAACTGAGAAAATTACTCAAACTTCCCATCATCAGTGTGTTTGTGTGTGTGGTTGCAGAGAGGAGGTGAGAGAGAAAGAGGGGGGCAGGTGAAAGAAAGGGAATAAAATGCAGAATGAGGATCAAGATGGAGAGCAGAAGTGATTGAGAAGGAGGGACATAAATGAAGTGAGAATGAAAAGGATGGAGAAGGTAGAGGAGGAAGAGAGTGAGCCAGAGAATTTGCTAGCACAGCCAAATTTAGCTTTGAAAGCATTTTTTCCACTGCTTGGCAAGTTTGGCCACTTGGAGAGGGCAAACTCCAGGACAATTAGCATTTCAATACCTTTCACAAGAGAATTTACAACAGCAGCTACACACTTAAAACATCTCTCCCACACTCTTAAAAATAAAGGCTCCTAAATGGGTCTTGGCTTAGATATCCTGTTCTAGTAAACTGGTAAAAATCTACACATTATGTGGACATTCTTTAAAATTTAAAGTTTCTTCACAAAATTCTTTTGGGAATCAAACAGTTCTTCTACAGCGTCGTTCCAAATAAGCCTTGTTGGCACCTTTCACGAAAGTACTTTCACTCTCCGTTTCAGCCAGCCATTCTCACTGCTTCTGGAATATCTTATGGAAGCTTTACATAACTGAGTTTGGCCCAAAACAGTTATTTAGTTGAGAGTATTTTCACAGTGTACACTAATTAACTGTGTTAATTGCAGGGTCCCTTCACCAGCGTCACATTGGCAGCACTCATTAACTCGAAATATTAACCAAATTACCTTTGTGATTATAATAACATCTCCCTATAGGAATGTAACTATTCAATAAAAAATATTATTGTTAATTGAAAGCTGAAGAGCACACTGAAGAGTGTTAAAAATTCCTTTGAAGCAGTTTTCAGATCTGAAGATCACGAGAGTTATGTACACAAAATGAAGGTCACAATTATATTGTGTTTGTTTTCGTCAAATGATTCTAGCAGCAATTCTAATAATTTATGAAGCTGGTTACAGTGTCAAACAATGACAGAAAGGACCTGCAGCCTCAAATGAGTGTATCATTTCCTGTGAGACCCAAGTCTTTGCTGTGAGGATTAAGTCTTTGGCCATACCTTGACCTTCACAAGGATCAGAAGAGACACATTTTAGCCACATTATACATCCATGTAAATGCTATCCATGTCTCAAAACCACATTCAACACTCAAAGCTCCAAACCAAGCTTTCAGAAGTCAGAGCTAGTTAAAGCACCAGATTGGTTCATTTACACTGCCTTGCCATAATTCACTGTTTCACTACAATACATGTTTTAGAGCACACGGACCATGACTGTGAAGACACAAGCAACTTCTCCCAAAAATCAGGGAAAAGTCAATGTTAGGAAATGAATAACAGCACATGAAATTGTCATCATCAAGAAAGTGGACATCTTTTGAATAGAACAGGAAAAACAATCAACACAGGCAACTGGTTGTCATACATGAGTTGATTTGCATATTATGTGCCATACAGTAATCAGATTTTAGATTTCTGACTAACCAAAGATACATTTGATTACCAGGTTGAAACGCAATGGTTATAATCTTGTAATAGTCCAGAACCAAGTCCCATGAAAAGATCAGGTCTAAATAGGGTTTATGTTTCTCTACTCACCTTGGTTTAGGGCAGAGGCATGTTAATAGAGAGGAGACAGATCACTGATTAAAAATGAATGGGACAGTTCAAATGGGCAAGATCCCACCCTAAAAAGAGCCAACTGATTTGCTGGTAAAGGTGCAAGCAGGAAAAAAAGCTCTTTTGCTGTAGAGATATGTCCATGTGCAGTGGCCCGACCAACCTGAAAAAACATTTTTGTGTGTGATTTCAATTACATTTTTGTAACCTAACAGGGGTGCTCAGTTTCAGGTTTACAGGCCTCTTTCTATTCAAAAACATAAGAGCCTGGTCTTGAACAACTGGAAATAAACTTCAAAGGGCTTTGCCACGATGGCTGCCAAATGGACTGACTGCTATCAGGACTTTGGTTGGCTCAGGTCAAGCTGTGGTGTGATCTGCATTAACATCTGGAAACAGAGCAAAGTCAAGTAGAGAAGAACAAAAAGAGGGATATAATAGGCAATAGTCTGTAAGCAGCAGGACAATATTTGAGAGACAGAACTACAGCCTTTTGCAATACCTGTTGATTCTCAATCACACAATGTAATTACGTAGGTCTCTAGAATACTATAATGCCAATTTTGTGATGGAGTTCAGGCAGCAGAACAAGAAACTGTATAAAGGGGATACGGTGTGTATGAGAGAGTGAGTGATTGGGCTCTTCTGTTTAAGGTATATGATGGCATTTGTTGACATGTTGCATGCCCACATTAGCAGGGGTGTGTGTGTGTGTGTGTGTGTGTGTGTGTGTGTATATACTCTCTGTTGGAAAGGAAAAGAGAGCTGGAATCTTCAATCACACTGAGCCAAAGTAGCCGCAGGCAAACTCTACCAATTAGCTGCACACTGCATCTGACCCTGCCTTCATTAGAGTGCACACACACATACACACACCTGACCCTGACTTCATTAGACCATGAGGGCAGTTAGTCTGACAGTCTGGAGAAGGCAGAACCTCTCTCTCTCTCTCTCTCTCTCTCTCTCACACACACACACACACACACCCACACACACACACACACACACACACACACACACACACACACACACACACACACACCCACACACCCACACACACACCCATCAATGGCAGAGGTGACCGGAGCAGCATCATGCTCAAACACAACATGCTGACGGCAACAGGTGCAGTGGCTGGCGGCCATACAATCAACAGACAAACAGACAGCTTAGAGTCCACTCCAGACAGGACAAGTGAAGGGCTGGGGCAGCTACAGAATGGTCAGTGAAAGGTGTGGGTAATTGGGCTTGGGGGGTGGATTTGTTTTATTGTCAGTGTATTCTCCTTCACTGTCCCTACAGAATTGCAAATAAAAACAAAATGCACACCAACGGAGGGTTTTATTCCAGAAAAACAAATTACATAAACAAAGAAATAAATATAGGTGCAATGCGTTGCTAAATAAATATTCAAATTAAAAGTGTATATAAATAATTAAATGTGAAAAAGTACATCTTTGAATCAATGAACATATTAACAAAATTAAATAAAGTAAATAAATTTAAAAATGAATAAGCATGTAAAGATGTTTTTAAAGTAGTTCTTTGATTTTATACAAATGATTCTACTGCATAGAACATTGAGATTTGCTTAAAATGTAAAGTGTTACAAATAAAATGTATTATTATTATTATTAACAAAATTAAATGTAAAAATAATCCAGATGATCCAGTCTGTTTTTTCAGGACAAATGGGTAACAAGTCAGTCTGAACCATATAGAACATCACAGTGTCAGAGAAACAGAGATCACATCACAGTTCTGCATTTCCTTGCATTAGTTCACATATAAATATCTTTTTTGGCAAAGCATGTTACAACAGGAAACATGTTTGCAACTTGTAAGCAATTAACTAAAGTTCAAGTTGACCACATTCATACATAATTGTTGTTTAAACAAAGACATACAAAGCTAACTTACCTTGGTCATCACTACAGCCTGGTTACAGGTTCCAATTAAAACCCCAACATTATTTTCTTCAGCAAATGGTCCAATATTTTATTATAAAAAAATCTCATTGTGTTGCAGAAATGTAGCTCTTGCAATAAATGATGACTACACAAAGTGAAGAACCAAACAGGGCCTACAGAAAGCAAGATTTTCCAGAACACACAGCCAGTCACTTAACTGTATTTTGATGGTAAAAGTGACCGTTCAAATTTCAAGTTGTATTTCATGTTGCCTGTAGTGTCACTGAAATAAATAAATATTCATATTTAATTGTACTATCATTTATTTATTGCCACATTACATCATATGTTACATTATTTATGTTTTTCATTTATTTACCTTTATCCAAAAAACTCCCATACTCAACTTTTTGTAGTTATGATGGTCCAGAAGGCTTAATTAGTCAGTTCATTAAAATATTCACACCCCAGGAATAGAATAAAACATCTGATTAGAATGCAAAGAAACAGGGAAATTTCTTTTGAAGACCCATGAATGGTTGCTGATGGATTGCCCTGGTCTGGATGTGTGGATATGTGAATGCACACCCGCACACAAGCATGAGAGACAAAAAGTGTTTGTGTGTGTGTGTGTGCGTGTGTGTACCAGCTGGCTTCTGATTGTAACTCTAGCATCATCTCCCTCTTATCCAGTGCAAGAGATGCTTTCAGCCAGTCTCCAGTTTCAGTCTGACTCTTCCATCAGTGCAAAGAGAGGCTTATTCTGTGCACTATACACTACTTACACAAGCATGCGTGCGTGCGTGCGTGCGTGTGTGCGTGCGTGTTATGAGTTGCTGTAAATGCATGCACCTCACCAAATCCTGCTCACCAAGCAAACTGCTCTAACAAAACCCCTTCGACTGAAGAGAAGCTTGTTAATTGTAAAGGTATGTTACAGCAGGGAAAATGCCAATAAGTGTTTGATTTGGTTTCTTCATCTCTATATAAGACATGACATAGAAACGGCCACTAGTACCACACAGAGGGATCCTGCACAGCATAATGCAGTGGGAAAAAAGTGCATGTGTATGTGTACCATGAGCTACCGCATGTATTCCATCCTACGGGTGATACACTAAGCTCATGATTTGATTCTTTTTGTAATACTGGGTTCACAATTTGATACTCATGATTTCTTAAACTTAATATGACTGAAGGAAAAATATAACGATCTGTCATTCCAGAACCTACCAGAGACACTAGAGCAAGAAGTGTCACACATGATGTTGAATGTGATGATGTGTGTTAACCATATCTTTCCTAACATCTCGTCAGTAATACAGAGGCTTTGAGTATTTGCACTGCCACAATTTGTGAACAAGCAAGTGCACATTCATAATGGAATTCACTTCGGTAAGCACTTATTATTGATTTATTTCATAATACTAACAATAAAAGGTCACTGGCAAGTTTATTCCTATTAATGGATTCTCTCTCAAAATGGTAGTTTGTGAGAAAAAGAAAATAAAAATACAGCCAGTTTTGACCATGTTACACTCATACACTGTTACTAATAAAAGGTACCATGTAGGTACATGATTCATTCATCAAGGTACAAACAGTGTAAGTGCACCCTCAATAGTACAACAGTGTTTTTAAGGTCCGATGGTGTAACACATGAGTTTTTCCAAGTGGAAAAGTGCATTTTTATACCTTTTCACAACTGAACGTTTTAAATCAGAACAATAAAATAAAAAGCCTGGAGACAAGACGGGGTGTGTGGAGTACAGTTTAGACAATATAATTTCAATGGATTCTGGTACAGTTATGTTCCCTGACTAAAGGTACTGGGATGTACCCCTGAGGGTACCACCACAGTGACAAGAGGGGTACTGCCCCAGTGACAGTGTTGTACCTTTTTTCTGAGAGTGTATGTACACATTTAAACATCCCTTTTTCCAATGAACTTCTCAAAGAGCCTGAGACAGATGTGCTGTTACACTATATCAGATAAGCAGACAGATGAGTCTGATTGGATTTCTGCTTACCCAGAGAGCAGCGATAATATGGAAATACGTTCTAGACATAAATCTGTTTTCATAGGCAGTCTATCTGGTTTACATAATGGATAATTTAGGGGTCCAAGATTAATTCCAACACAAGTGAAATAACCAAGAGGCAAACATAAATCTTGCTCAGGACTGACGACTTATTAGTTATTTCCGTGCTTTATACTTAATCTGTATATTTAATTTCACTGCTGTCTGAACTAAACCTTGTATCTCCATTTTTGTTGGTTGAGTTTTTGTCATAATCTTAAAGTGCAAGATGCCCTTTATATTGTGTGTAAATTTCATGATAAATGGAACAAAAGAAATGACCCAAAATGACTTGGAATTACGATTAATAGTAAGGTATGTTTTTATGTTTTTCCTTGTCCTGAAAAGTTATTATTTTGGAGATATGTTTGGAGATTTGTTTGTTCTGACAGCAGGGATTTACAGACTCACATTGTAAGGCATAATATAGTATAGGAATCAACTAAGCCAATCAGTTAGAAATCTCTCAGCTCTACATGGGGCAAATGAGTGACTGCTCAGCTTCTTCACTTCATTGTCATTCAACAGTCAAAACAATAACCAAACAAATTAATGTCTATTTCTCTTTTTTACATGTTGCTTTCCATATTTATCTATTTCCCTGGGAAGCATCCCTGTCTTCAGCCTTTAGCTAACATTGCCCAGGTAAGACACTGTGTTGTAAAGCCCATCATTAAGTAAGCATCCAAACCTAGAATTCTGGTGTGGTCTAAAAAGGTAACAAAAGATAAGGCTTCCGAATACTAAACAAGAAAAAGAAATAAAAACAAATAGGTACTCGAATATTCAAATTATTTGGGCCAGTCCTAGTTAAACTGATTGGTGTTCAAGCAATGTAACTACATTTGATGCATAATTAACATAATACTGCTGGTATAGTCACATTTTTGAATCGCAATGTATTATTATGTATCAAAGCAGCAACACAAAACCCACTTTAGCCAAAGAGGGGACAGGTCCAGGTCCCTAACACAGAAGAAATGGAAGAGATGGGAGGAGAATGGAGTAAAGAAGGAGGGGCATTTAGGCCCATCTCGCTCATCTGGGTGCTAGTGGCTTATTGATCGTGGACAGCGACTCTCACAGCCATTCATCACAGGCTACTCAAGCCCTTAGATGTGTGTGTGTGTGTGTGTGTGTGTGTTGGGGGCTGTGTGTGTGTGTGCACGTACGTTGTAGATAAGTCCAGTGATAGCCATTGCCAGGCAGCTGCAGCTAGCACATCCATTATTCTAGAAATGAGCTGTGCCTGAACGTGCAGGACAGCCTGAAACACAGAGTCCCTCTCCAGCCCTGCCTCCTGTCCTCCTTTACACAAGCAACTGTGCGAGTGGGGGGAAAAATGGCCCGTTTGAGGAGATAATAAATAAATAAGAGAAGGCATTGTTTCCTAGGCTCGACCGAGTGGCGTTTGCAAAGCTGTTCGGCTGCAGATAGCAGCACAACAGCCTGAAAGATGGCCAGCACACCAAATTATGCTGTGTTTGTGTGTACGTGCCTATCTGTGTGTGTGTGTGTGTGTGTGTGTGTGTGTGTGTGTGTGTGTGTGTGTGTGTGTGTGTGTGTGTGTGTGTAACCTTGTCTACAGGTGAAAAGAGGCCATAATGAGCCATGGTGGGAGAGTAAAAAATACTGAGTGAGTATGAGTGTGTGTGTGTGTGTGTGTGTGTGTGTGTGTGTGTGTGTGTGTGTGCGCGCGCAAGTGTGTGTGTGTGCGCACGCATGTTGGTAAGTGTGAGGGAGGCTGTGGGACGCAAGACAACCAAGAAGAATAATTACAGCTGCTCAGGAGAAAGTCTGAATGCAGCTCTTCCGGCCAGACTGGAGATAGCCAAACTTCTCCATGACATGCTATGCTCCATCCCAGCCTGGCTGACCTAATCAAATCAAGCACTGCCGGCTAAAGGGCTTATACCAAGAGGAGAGGGAGAGGATGATGTAGAAAGACAAGGAAAAGATGAAGAGATGTGGCCTTTCACTTTGTCTTTAAATGGTTGCCAGAGAGCAAAAAACTTTTCAAATTGTTCTCTCCACAGAGCCCGAGCAGTGGAGATGTGTGTCAGGCCAAATAAAGCTTTGCAGAAGCCCATCATGAGGTGGACACTAAACAATCCAGACGGATACCAAAAGAAATGCAGACGGCCAGCCTAGCTCACGCTCTCTCACCAATGAGAAGCAGATTACTTCTGAAAGCAACTGATCTTACCTTTGTTTGTCCTCCTTTGGTGAGACATTTGCAATCCGCAGGAGGACATGAGTATGAGGAAGACAAAAGTGAGAGAGACAGAGGGAGAAAAAGAAGGAAGGGCAATGAGAGAAAGATGTGCAAACAGATAAGGAGAGATAAATTGAATTAAGACAAAAAAAAAAAAGTTCTTTTCACACCAGTATGCACCATTGATTTCCTATTCTTCTGGAAAGATTTAATGAGAAGAGCCTCATTTGACACACACACACACACAGAGAGAGAGAGAGAGAGAGAGAGAGAGAGAGAGAGAGAGAGAGAGAGAGAGAGACAGAGACAGAGAGAGACAGAGAGAGAGAGAGACAGAGAGAGAGAGAGAGAGAGAGAGAGAGAGAGAGAGAGAGAGAGAGAGAGAGAGAGACAGAGAGAGAGAGAGACAGAGAGAGAGACAGAGAGAGAGAGAGAGAGAGAGAGAGAGAGAGAGACAGAGAGAGAGACAGAGAGAGAGAGAGAGAGAGAGAGAGAGAGAGAGAGAGAGAGAGAGAGAGAGAGAGAGAGAGAGAGAGAGAGAGAGCGCTTCTAAGACTCTATCCTAAGAGAGGAAAACATTCAAGAAGCATGACGTTTAGAGGAAGGACGTGAGCCTACTTAACATAAGCAACAGATGTTGAAGGATGGAACCCCATCATCTTACCTGAACTAAAGCCAGAGTGAGTGGCTGGAGGGAACGCTGTAGGGAGCAGAGACAACAGTCAATACACGTCACTCCCGAAGGTCCTATACAAGTTTTAAGTACATCAATAAATGCCAAAAAGTAAGAACAAGGCTGGAATCACAAAGTTAAACCTTTCCCAAAGTCACTCCTTAATTGTTGAGTAAATGAGCTCACTGTATGACAGATATGTACTAATCAAAAACTGTATTATGCATCCAGCTGTTTTACTGGACACACTCTGTTAAATGCGTGCTTCAATTCCAGTAATGTTAAGTGCTTTAGAGTAGCAGGAAAAAAGACTGAAATGTTCAAGGGCCATTAGAGGAGCAAACTGTGGCTGTAACCACCAAAAGCTTAACACCACTCTTCCAAAACCCCAAGCCATTACCTTTCACTACCAATGCAAAAGGTACTGTATGAATAACATCTATTATGGTGTTCCTCAGGGTTTGATATTTGGCCCAATGCTGTTTCACAATTACTTATTGAACCTCCAGCTGCATGCTCACCACAAAGAAAATTAGGGCAAAACTTCATTTGGAGGCTATTTAGAGCAATTACATTACCTCTTGAGACTAGATGAAACAATTTAAACAGAAAAGATAATTCTGGCCCACCTCAAGCCTTCCCAGAGTCCTACAGTTAAAACTGTGACAATTAAATGTTGCCCAGACACCTCAGAGGCACAGCACTGTCAAAGTCAGACGAGGGCTCTAGTGTAACCTGTTATAAAGTCATAGAGTAGAAGGACTTATTCCATTCAGATCACATTCTGTCAGGAAGCCATAATACAGTCTGCAGTCAAACACAAGGCAGTACAGGGCTCCAGAGGACACATCCTCACTGGCTTATATCTGAGAAGAAGAAAGGAGTGAGGGAAGTCATGTGTGAAAGGTTGAGAGTGGAGTACAGGCAGAAGTGCAGTGGGGAAAACAGGGATCATACTGCTCTAGGCCCAGTGTGTCTGTTGAATGAAAAGTCAGTGGGTATATCGGAGTTTGAATATTTATGGCAGAGAAGGGCAGGACTGCACAAAAGGAGAAAGAAAAAGTATATGAGAGGAAACTTTGAGAGCAAGTAAGCGATTTAATGTGCTGTTATGTTACATATGGCTATGATGCTAATTTGTGTGCCCATTATTGAAGGCAGGAGCAAAAAGGTTATTTAATCTGGGTTCAGACTGAGAACTGTCCCCAGCCCCAAGGCTGCTCACCTCTGAATCTCTGCTCTGTGGAAATGTGAGAATGAGCAGCAGTCAAGCATGACTGAGAAAGAGCACGAGCAAGAGAGAGAGAGTGAGAGAGGGAGAGAGTGAGAGAGCGAGAGAGAGGGAGAGAGAGGGAGAGAGAGGGAGAGAGGAATAGGTAATCCCCTGTGGTTAATTACAGGAAGCCGAGATGAGAGATTCATGACCAGGTCAGTTTCTCACACAAGGACTGAAACACACACACACACACACACACACACACACACACACACACACACACGTGCACACATTCATACACACTCCTGAGTTCCTGAGGGGCATCTTTTCTTTCTCTGGAGGTGTATGATACCAGGAATAATTAAGCGTTTTGCTTACCAAAACCATGCTGGTCAAAACTAATTCAGCAAACTTTTCAAACACTGCCTTTGCATTCCAAAAGCGTATTTAACACTAACTTAACTACATCAAGCACCTGTTTGTTTACTGACTGGTGGCATGCAAGCTGTCCTAGACTAATGTTTATTTATTCAAGTCAGTTAATGGAAAAAAAATCATCAAACTTAAAGAGGAGATCCACAAGATCTTGTCCCCAATTTGACCTCCAAGTAAGTAATTCTTAGATAATGAATTAGGCATGCTTGGTGATGATAAATAAACTGTGAAAACAGCTATTTGAAGGGGAACTCCAATAGTTTTGCAACATCAATCAATCAATCGTTTAGACGTAAACAAAATCATTCAGAGTGGCTCAGTGTGAAATGCACCTTTCTAGAGAAATTTACCAAGTCAAAACTGTTCACTATCATTGTTCAGTACTAGGGAACCAGATGTCCATACATGTACACTACAAATATTACTTTATCTGCTATTTAAATAACCAATGAACTTACATGTGTCTTATAAGGTTTTATATGTTACACATGAAATGGTAAAATAGTGCTAAATAAATAAAATAAAATAAAGTTCTTTCGGTACTTTTTTTTTTAACTTACACTGCCCTGTATATACCTCTCCGTTTTTTGTTGTTCGAGTTGGTGGTGTTGCTTCACGTGGCATCATGTCACAAGGCGTCAGCAAAAGTCATAGCTTATGGGAGTAACATTATTTACCAGATGAGCTGCGATAGATCACAGCTGCACCTCACTGTCTTACCCCATAAGCTGTTGACCAGTGTAGCAAGTACTTTGTTGTGGACACAATCAATTCCTATTCACCCTGGATTCTTCTGCTTTGGCACCAGCAGGTTCACTCTCTTTCTCTTACTTTTGGCTCTCTCTTCTTTACAACGCTGCAAGGCATTTGTGTATTCTGGTTCAACATAATATGGCTCTACAACATTTTGGAAACAGACCTAGACCCAGTATGTCCTCCACACAATTTGCCATCTTCCAAAAATAGGTAACAAAATGTTTTTTTTAATATTATTTAATATTTTATATTAATAATAATATTAATAAACACTGTAACACTGTAAACTATGAAAATCCACGATTCAAAGTGATGCCAAACTGTGAAGACATTTTGGGTCAATGAAATGAACATTCAACATGCCATCTGTTGCTGGAAAGAGATTTTGCACTCCTACTTGTGACCCCTTAGAAGGAATCATCAAAAAAAGCTGTAGGACATGTCTACAGAAGCTCTGGCACTGGTGATATTTGATGCTATTATCAGATCTATTCAAAACAACTAACTTAAATCAGCTCAACTGAATCTCAGACGATGTCTGAGAGCAAAAGTGCTAACTCAGAAGAAAAAAATTCCTGTGGTTCCTCACCAACACGGCTGTAGTCCAGACACTCCACCCACCACCATGTGAACAGAAAGCTGAGTGAAACAAGCAGTGCAATCTCCTGTTTCCTTAGACTCCTTTCAAAGAGAATGTGTGAAGAGCTTCTTTTGGTCAAACAAAAAACTTCATGTTTTATTTATTATTACCTGGCATATCAACCCCTTTTATGTGATAAATCTTTGCTTAAAAGGCCTTCTACCTTGAGTTCTTAAAGAGATTCCAAAAGAATTCTACAACATAATCAGTCTTATAGAGTTCTCTAATGAAGTTCTCACCATATCCGTGATACTGTAAACATAACACTTGTGTCTCCATAACTAATAAACTGAGAACGCCTTGACAATCCTGTCTAGGTAAAACTACATTAAGATGTTTATCATGCTGTCTGAAATAAGCCCCTATCCACCAGCAGGACCACCAACACTGACAGCTTGCCTGTTAGAGACAGTGATGGGCATAAAGGTATGTTTATGCACCAAACACACCTCTAGCCAATGTAAACACATCATTAAAGTGAAGAGGCCGATAATTGGAGTGAGGGCCTCTCTGGGTTGTTAGCTAGCAGTGGAAACAGTAGATAACGGCTGGATCGGTGGCCACTGACACAGTGCCATTATCCTCACGCGCTCAAATTGACCGTCTATCAATTCAAAGCCAGAGGAGCAGCAAAACGAAAAGAAAGTCGATCACAGCAGCCAAGCTACGTGGTGACTCTGAGGACTTTAGGTCAGACTTGTCAATGCATGGCAATGAATGAGCAAGAAAACAGCCTTTAGGATTCAAGCAGGTACAGCCAAACAGCTGATAAGACACACACCCGGTAAAGCTATGATGAACAGCGTTTCCTGCAGGGATTTCTGTTTGTTTTTCTGTCTGGGTGGTAAAACAAAGGTATGATTATAAAGCAGGAGTTACTATTTCAAACGGCTGCTTGAGCTGTGTGGGGAACAGCATGCACCTACGAGCAGAGTGGCTCATTATAGCTCTAATAACTACAGTACACAAATGAATTGATCTTACTTCAAATAAGTGCTAGCTTTTGAGTTTGCATCAGCATATTTAGGTATGTGACTAACAACCCATGCCCTAACCTCCATAACATACCATTAGCATAAGCGGATGCCTGCACTCAATTGAACTGGGGGGGGATAAAAAATAACACTTATGCACACGCTCTCTTTCATCCACAGATCCTGTTCCCTCGCCATCTCTCTCCTGCTAGTGAGCCACACCTCCTGCCTCCTGCAGCAAGTGTGTGTATGTTCTGGCCCTGAAAACTCGCCCAGATTCCTACGAGAGCCCACGGCCGGGCGATAATGAGGAGGGAGAGAAAGAGAGCGTGTCAGGAAGTGGATTCTTTCTGCTGCGCGCCATCTGGAAAAGGCAAGCTAGATAAACAAGTACACCCGCTGCAGCCCTCCCAAACACACACACATCGCTTCTTGGATTGTCAGGGATTCAGCCTTATCAATCGCCGGCCAGATACAAACCAGGAGACGAGAAAACAAACAAAAGGGAGAGTGGAGGAGGGGGGAGGGGGGGACCATATTTTCAGACAACAATAGCAGCCCTAAAGAGATGATGGCAGGGTTTTTTCATTCCGGACCCTTTTGATTTTCAATCTAGTCAGGCCTTTCCTCAAATCGCAAACTAGATCCCTCTGCGGATGGAAATCAGAGAAATCCAGCAGACAGACAAGCCTGCAAGAAATCAGACGAGGGACCCTGCTGGCCATGTGTGAGGCACACGACAGCCTGTGCTCAGGGAGGTTAAAAAATGTGTTAGTCCTGAAACTCTGGCCTGGACATTTACCCTATAAATGCAACCATACAAATGTGTGCGCAAGTGAGGGAGCAAGGGGATGAGAGAGGGCTGTGCACCTCTAAGGCATTGACACGAACAGAAGTGCAGCCAGAGCACAAAATATGAGCCAGGGCGTTGAAAATAAAGCCTGTGGGCCAGAGAGAGACACCCAGACGGAGACAGTGACACGGTGCTGGGGGAGGAATGCTCCTCAGGCTATACAAACGAATCACACCTCAACACCTGAGTGTTCGTCTTCTGTCCAGATTTCTTCTTCCTCTATCTCTATCTCTGTCTCTGTCTCACTCTCACACACACACACACACACACACACACACACACACACACACACACACACACACACACACATACATATATACATATACACACCTCCTCTCGCTCTCTCTGTCCAGAAGAGAGAGTCAGGTGACCAAGCGAAAACCTAATGGTGGTGGTGGTGAAAGCTATGCGATATTTAAATCTAGTCATGTAGGACTTTGAAATTAGGAGGGGCAGAGTGGGGAGGGGGCAATCTGTCGATTTGCATTGGATCGGAGTCCAGTGCTCTGCTCTGATTAGCGAGCACTCTGGTCAGAAAGGGGCTTTGAAGATCCTGGCTCTGGATCCCGCCTGAAAAGAGACAATGAAGGAGAAGCAGAGAAACAAATGATCAAAATGATCAAAAACAGCTACAGAATCACATGGGGGCAAATCAGGACAGATACTGAGCCCTGGTGAACCTGATGCAGTCAGATAAAGCAGCCGATGTGCCTACTGCTGAGAGCTATCAGAAGTGCGTCTGAATGGTACTGGGGGAAAAGCGTAATGCAAATGTCAATATTCTAAGTTTTTGCAGTAAATAATTTGATAATTGAACCAAACAAGTCAAAATTAAACCAAATAAACTGTTGCCAAATTAAGCTTATTATCAATGGAAAGTATGTATATTGTGATAAACCTTCCAACATACTGTAATATATCTTTCAAAACACTGACAACACATAGGTAAATCCTTGATGTGATGTGATTAAGGGGCTATGCAAGTTGTGATGAAAATTATTTATGTTCATTAGATTATTCAAATGCCTTCATCTGCTCATACATCCAAAGAACATCTGTGATTGATCAGGATGCTCACAGAATCTTGTGACTGGTCATTTTCATGTTGCACCCTCTTGCGAGATCAGTACTGCAAAGGACATTATTCTGAGCAATATGTATGGTGCAGCCTTTAGCATAGCTCTGGGCAAAAGCAAGTGATTCTGAAATTATCTGAAGAGGAAGCTCAGATGAACTGTATCTTGCTGCGCTATAATGAGAGTCTTGTCCCCACTCACATGTTAAGACCTGCTGTCTACATGGATTCACACTTCTTTATTAAGGCCTTGAGAAAGACCTATTGTCCAGGCCTTATTAAAAGCTGTATATTCCTGCAGCCCCCTAGACAGCTAAAACTAATTACAGCCTGGTAGTTTCAGAATAAGGGAAATCACAACAAGAGCACACATATACACTGCACAGTATGGACAAAATATTTTGCAAACATGATGCTGCACATAAAGACAGCCTCTTTATTTGTATGCATTACTACAAAATCAGCTGTGGATAACTGCCTCCAGATAACAAAATATCAAAGAACACTAAACATTTCCAGAAGGCTTGGTTAGAGAGAGGAATGCACAATTTTCAAAAACAAGAAGAAAAAAAAGTAATTTGACAAACTGTACAATCAGACAGTGTGAAAAACCAGCGATTAGTCACATAATACTCATCAGAAAATATCAAAGGTTGATAATACACCATATTTCCAAAAGTATTCACTCACCCATCCAAATCATTGAATTCAGGTGTTCCAATCACATCCATGGCCACATGTGTATAAAACCAAGCACCTAGGCATGCAGACTGCTTCTACAGACATTTGCGAAAGAATGGGTCGCTCTCAGGAGCTCAGTGAGTTCCAGCATGGTACCGTGATAGGACGGCACTTGTGCAACAAGTGCAGTTGTGAAATTTCCTCACTACTAAATATTCCACAGTCAACTGTCAGTGGTGTTATAACAACGTGGATGCGACTGGGAATGACAGTAACTCAGCCATGAAGTGGTAGGCCACGTAAAATGACAGCACAGTGTCAGCAGATGCTGAGGCACATAGTGCGCAGAGGTCAGCAACTTTCTGCAGAGTCAATCACTACAGACCTCCAATCAGAAGGCCACATGAAGTTTAGCTCAAGAACAGCATAAAGAGCATCATGGAATGGGTTTCCATGGCCGAGCAGCTGCATCCAAGCCTTACATCACCAAGAGCAAAGCGTTAAATGGTGTAAAGCACCGTCACTGGACTCTAGAGCAGTGGAGCGTGTTCTCTGGAATGACGAATCACGCTTCCCCATCTGGCAATCCAATGGAAAACGGTACTTGTGTAAAGTGTAAAGTTTGGTGGAGGAGGGATAATGGTGTGGGGTTGTTTTTCAGGAGGTGGGCTCAGCCCCTAAGTTCCAGTGAAAGGAACTCCTAATGCTTCAGCAGACCAAGTGATTTTGGACAATTTCTTGCTCTCAACTTTGTGGGAACAGTTTGGGGATGGTTCCAACATGACTGTGGACCAGTGCACAAAGCAAAGTCCATAAAGACATGGATGAGTGAGTTTGGTGTGGAAGAACTTGACTGGCCTGCACAGTCCAGAACACCTCTGGGATGAATTAGAGCGGAGACAGCGAGCCAGGCCTTCTGGTCCAACATCAGTGTGCGACCTCACAAATGCGCTTCTGGAAGAATGGTCAAAAATTGCCATAAAAACACACTTCTAAACCTTGTGGAAAGCCTTCCCAGAAGAGTTGAAGCTATTATAGCTGGAAAGGGTGGGCTGACATCATATTAAACCCTATGGATTAAGAATGGGATGTCACTGATCACTGATGTTCATATGTGTTTGAAGACAAACAAGCGAACACTTTTGGCTGGATAGATAGATGGATATGATTTTAAAGGACAGAAATAGCAGTTCTGTTAATGTTGACTCAGTCTTGCCATGTCATGCATTGTGATCGTGTAAAACAATGTTCTCCTGTTAAATGTAATAATGCGAACGAGAGCCAAGAGCTATGCATTCATTTTTAATGTCACACATGTAATGCATTATGCTCAGTTCTCAAACACACACACACACACGCGCACGCGTGCACGCAGAGCAAATCAGAAAATCACTTAGACTGGAATGAACAGCTTTCCCACAGAGGACAATTTAAGAACAGCAGTGCAGTTACGATGGTCACAATGCGGACTAATCGTTCGTCTGAACAAGCCATTTCAGTGCAGCACACCACAGAGATGCTGAGATATGGGTCAATTCCCCCTGAACAAGCAGCTTATTGTGTCAGGGGAAACTGACCGGGCAGCAGACAGCTGTGGACTGAGGCACGTCACGGTGCTGGACGTCACAGCTATGCACAGCACACCTCGATAGCCCCTCCAAAGTAGTGCTAGTGATGTGATTTCAAAAACATGTGCGGAAACGTCAAAGACGGTCTGCTCTGGAGCGGCGACATGTGGAAAGGCGATTTTCATTCCAGCCAAAATGATTTCTGTTAAAGTTAAAAGCCCTACAAGGCTGAAAGCTTTTTTGCCGGAAGGCTTTGGGTGTATTAGTCCGGCAGCAGGTGCCAGCTGAGAGATCCTGGCTGCAGCTTGGAATCTCGGATATGACGGATGTAGTGTAATCCCAAAATGACTTACAAATTCTGGGAAGTCCATCTGCAGCTGGCAGCTCGCCGGAGACGCCCAGGTAAAGATCCGATTCATGGACCAAGCTGGCATTCTGGGGAGCGAGACTGATATAGCAGACGCTACGTTTACGACTGAGTATAAATCCTAACGCGGACAAGGCTGCTCAAACTGGAGTTCTGTGTAAAACAGGCGTATTTCCGCAACACAGAGATAAAACATGGCAGCGCAAGAGCAGGACTGCATGCTGAATCACAGTATAGCTTTAAACAACAAATCAATCTCATTGTGTTTGCGCCTCTATTTAGGCAACAATAGAAATCATTCCTTACTCCTGATTCACTGTCATATATTTTGTGTATTTTGCGAACAATGGTCAATGCCATTTCCCTGCGCTTAGATCTGTTATAGTAACCTAAGGCCAATTTTGAATACAATAGACAAACTTTCATTAAGCCCTGCTTGCTTCTGCTTCTTTCGTTTTGCTTCCGTTTCCTCTTTGTTGGTAAACCACTGGTTGATCAATTTCCTCTTGAAAGCACTTAATGTTAACAATGAATCAACAGTGGTGCTGCACACAAGCCACTTTAACCATTAAGCCTTCAACAATTATTCTGCGTTCCATTGAAATGACCTAACAAACAAATACTTGAATCCCAAGCCACGTCTCTCTTACCTTTCTGCCCGTGGCTGTTTGGATTAGCGTGTGTCTGTGTACTCTGGGAGGTCTTCCTGCTTTAAGTGTCTGTGAGCAGGTTTGGGAGGTTTTCATGCTGATCATCTCACACTGCCCTTGCAACAGCTGCCAAAAGCACAGTGAGACACAAACACCACGATGCCACATCAGTGGCCAAGGCATTCACAATCGAACCTCTACGCTATGTTCAGTGCACAACCTTCAGCCTAATTGGTTCCTGTGCAACATCCTGGGCTCTACCAAAAGAAAGAAAGCATGGGCATCTGGGGTAGGACACATTTCAATATGGCATCAGACTGGGGCAAGTGCTGCTGTGGCCATTTTGGGCCAGAATGACAAATTAAAGGCCCTGCTGGTACATGGTTGAGCAATGATGGAGGACATCTAACAGTCCAGTCAAAATGTGAAAGTTGTTGATTGATAGACAGAGAAAGGCTACTGCTGCTGTAAGTAAATGGCTGCTTTATAGAAGAAGAAAAAAATCCCTTTAAATGTACATTAATGTAACAAGATCTTATTCCAAGCAATTTTCGACCATTTCTATTAATCTATTCATCATGATCGACACACCCGCAACAACATCCTTGCTGCCCGAAGGCAGCAGACACGCATGTGTGCGTGTTTTCCAGAGATTACATGTTTTGTGGTAGGCCTGCCTGTGACCCATGTGACCCAAGGCTGAGACGAGAGGTGGAGAGAAATGCCAAGACAGGCTCGAGTGCCTTGGAGATATCTGTCATTTCTCCCAAGTGCTGCTCTTTTTGGTGCTCGTCCACCTTTCAGTTGATCTGGAATCAGATATTCCTGCCCAAATTATACATTCCATTCCACTGAAGTACGAAAACTCAGAATAATTTCACAGCAGGTTTAAAAACAGTCCAAAAACACAGACTGCTCACCTCTCATTTAAAAAACAATACCGTTCCAAATAATAGAGCCATGTTTTGGATTTCAGCATGAGGAAGGGGAAAAAAATCTGATTTGTTCAGCCAAAAGAAACAAATGATTACTGGCCAGCAACAATAACACCCTCATCATTCATTATTTTGTTCTGTGTCACACGAATGCAGATACAAGTGCTCTAATTGATATTCAAAGCTGACTTCATTAATTAAACCTCTGATTATTGCAACAAATGGGTCTGGACAACTGGAGGCGCTGGTCTGCCCTTTAAAAAGCAATTGTTCAATTTATAACAAATTGTCTCTGTTCCCTTGGGGTCTCATCAGAGGCATGTACAGGAAACACTGTGCTCTCAATATGCCATAAAGAACAAGGAAAAAAAATTCCCACCTGCAGAACACATACAGACAATCTAAAAGAAAATCACCCAAACCCTTCACTGTAAATAAAACTTTCATCTACACCAAACTAGTTTTCACATGAGAATGAGGTAGATACTGAAACTATGAGTGGTAAACAAAAGAGAAGGAAAGGAAAGACTTGTGAACGTTTGCATTTTTCAGGAGAATAAACAAAGCTTGCAGAGTGGAGGCCACAACAGACCAAATAATATTTCAAAAGCTCCAAATTAATGCAGAGACAGACATCTCTGCTCCAACGTAAAGTCCCTACTGGAGTCAGCTTTCGGCAAGCGAACAAGAGACTTCTCTTTCTCTTCTGTTCTGGGAGTGCATGTGTATGTGTGGTGTTTTTAATGCAGGTTTAACAGCATATTTAACAGAAGTGACTTAGAAATTCTACGGAAACAAACAAACAAAAAGTAGGCAGAGAGGGAGATACTGTGCTGAGGAATCTGGTTTAAACTGAAATAGTGAGGTTATCAGAGTTAAAAACAGTTATTGTTTTGTCTGACACAGCCTTCGAATGAACAACAACACACAGAGCACATTCACAGACAAGAAAGAGCTCAGTGGCTGGCCAAACTTGAAGAAAAGAACCTCAGCAAAGTAACCTTTCCGAGAGGTGTAGCCTTGGCTGAAAGTCAGCTCAGGATGACCTGAGTGAATGAAAAAACATGTATAGCCTAGAATAAAGGCAGAGAAGCGTAGACAGTGCTGGGTACAGATGAGGTGAGCAAGTATTTAGGGTGTGATATGAGGTAGGAAACATGTGTCCTTGTCCTGTGGCCGTGACCCTGGCAGGAGCGAGCAGCCCCCTAACTAACTGCTGGAGCTGGATAAGAGGGTCTGGTACAGCAGGAATGCATCCCCACTGGTCACCTGAACCTGATAATCAGCCGCCTCAGCTCAGCATCCCCCTGCTCACCATAGCGTCTAATGAGAGCAATGCCTTTGATATACAGACACCGCCTGCAGTGAGAATGCACACAGACAGTATGTCACTGCCAAACACCGTTTTACATGCAAATATACAAGCAGCACCTCTCCTCCTCACACACACACAAATTTCAGCCTGGCTCAAGGACAGTCCGCCCACCTTGTTAAGGGGAGGGCTAGGGAGGTGCAGGTGAGATTGGATCCAGACATGCCTGCTCACAGATAGAATTGAATTATTGATCAGCCGACAGATTGCGTTATGAGGAATTCATGGATCCGTAGCTTGGCCTGCCCAGTTCCCCCGGGCTAGTGGCAGTGTGAAACTGAGTGAGGGAGGGCTGAAGAATTGTGCACTTTAAGTTGGGATTATTTTCAGAGAGAGAGAGAGAGAGAGAGAGAGAGAGAGAGAGAGAAAGAGAGAGAGAGAGAACTTAGACAAGCCACAGCAAACAGAATCGATCAGTCTTGTTGGTAGACGAATACAACAGGCTGCCAACGTATGGTCCCCCCACAAACGCTCCACGCTTTTCTGTTCAGTACTGTTCAGAGTGCTTGTCATCTGAACTCTGAAGGAAATCGAAAGCTCCGGTCTCAAAACTGATCAGTGAGTGAGAGAGAAAAAAGGGCTTACTGCTGTGCCCCAATAGGGGGTCTAGCCCTAGCATTAGCCACTCCAGCCTACGCCGCAATCATTCTGGGATTGATTGGAAATCTAACGCAAGGGGGTATTTTTAGTTACTTACTTAAAGCATGTATTTATAGAGGAGGCAGTTCAACCCAACAGCACTTCTAGCTCTTTTCACTTACCCACAAAACCAAGGGCTGACAGAAAGCGTTTCACACCGCATCAGTTTTCCCAAGGCTTTGCCCACTTCGCTAGAAATCCTCTTGATTCGCCCTGGACATGGCAATCGCTTCTAGCCTGGCTCTTTCATTCATGGCTTTAGCCAAATGCCCTGCTACACAGCTTCTTTACTGTGCAGTACTTCAGTCAGTGGCTCTAGCTAACACAGATCACAAGCCTGTTCTACCGGCCATCTTTCTACGGCCAAAAAGTGTCAAAATGTTGTGACTCCTGGAGAAAGGGTTTAACATTTAGTGTAACATTTGGTCTTCAGAATCAAAGGGGTCTGTGGTATCTCCCTGCTAACCTTGTTAGGCACCAGAGTGCTTAGCAGAATGTCGCCAAAGCTGTAACACTTGAGAGCTTTTTTTTTTTCCCTTCTAATGGAAAGCATAAGCAATGCTACTGTAAGTGTCTCCATGCTCCATTAGAAGGCTGGAGGGTAACGGCACACTGACTGTTAACTTTCTTCTCGTCTTCTTTAGTCTCTCCATGTCTCTTAATCCAATACCAGAGTGGCCTTCTACCTTTCTTGAATACGCAGACAGTCATTAGCAAAAAAGGCAAGCCCCTGGTGGTCTTTTTTTTGAGAGGGAGAGATACTTATTAAACAGCCTTTTCCAGGCTTTTTTCCCCATAGGATTGCATGTGGTTTGTGGAGTGATGCCATTTAAAGTCTATAGTGCCAGAGAAAGTTGCAGCTTTGTAATTCTCGACACATACAAACAATGCTAGAATGAAAAATGAGTCCACAAGAGATAGCCAGGGGTTTTCCATTACGACTGAAAACAAACAAATTCCATCAGATTAATTAGGCATAAAAGCCACTGGAATGTGGAATGTTCCTTAAAGAGCAAACATCCTTACCACCCTTAATCACCACTTAAAACGTGACATCAAAAGAAGGAAGGAGAGTTTCTGATTCAGCACACAGACAGGTCCGTCGGACTCAGTGCTTTATAAGTTCGTCTTTTATCACTGGCATGACAGTTTTTTGTTAGTGACTTTCCAACACCCACGTGTAACAAGTAGAACATTCATCAAGAACAGCAGAGCTGGTGCTACTCCTGGGACAGCTGTGCCACTGTGTTGTTGATTCCAGATTAGAACTTTAAAGGAAACACAAAAAATTCACAGGATAAGAGAAACACAGAATAGGCTGGGGTGAAAACTCATGTAACAGCAGGAAAAAGCAACAGGGCAATCATACATGCCAAGAGACTGTTTAACATCTCCATTGCGACTGTGCAACATGAAAATGCAAGTCATGTTAAAATTTCTTCTGGCATCAAAACTTCTCAACCTGTTAGGACACAAGCCAACAAACTGATCCTAAGGAGTCTGACCAGCCTTGGAACAACACCGTCTTGCTTTCCTCGCTAGTCAGTGCACACCCTGCATGAGTGAGAGGAAGAAAAAAAAGAAAGAAAGAAAAAAAAAAAAATCAGGCAGACCAATTTGGCAGCGTTTACTGCAGTAAACAGAGAAATATGAAGCAAAGGCTGGTAGCATTTTCAGTGTCGTGAGCTCAGTAATAAGGTTGCCTGACCCCACCCGCAGCCTTTCACTAATCACAATAATTAGAGGTCTGAAAGATGTAGAGCTCAGTGACGTGAATCGTGCGAGCTAACACATTAATGAAAAGCTAACTACGGAGCAGAACCGTACCGTGACCGCACAGGAACTTAACATGCTAAGACTTGAGACGTTCTTGTTTTTTATTACTGGGTTTTTGAGCATGTGTTGCACTGTTAGAATTCACGTCAAAAGGATGGTGGTATGTTTGCCTCTTCCAGGCACATGCAGGCTTGTGTTTAGACATGTTTATAGGGGCTGTGCCGCAGACTGTGAGGTCATTTGCTTAAATGGAGCCACTTGTTTGGGTTTACGGTCATGTAACCATAAAACAGACATGCAAAAGATATACAAACCAGCCTGAGAGAAGAGAGGAAGCTTCGAGCATAATATTTAACACAGCTACTAGTGAACTAAAACACACCACACAATGGAAGATCACAAGACTACATGTTCTAGTAAAACATACCAGGTACAACGTATCTTTTACAAGCAAAGAAAAACCTTTGTGTGTGTTGGAGTTAGAGTGAAAGTGGAGAACTCTCATTCAGTGGCTGAGCTGTGGTGCTGCAGATGAGTCAGTCCAGAGACATGCATGTCTACTCTGATCGCTGTGAATGAGCTTAGCTCGCTGGAGGCACCTGTAGACACCCAAAACACATAGCTACAATGACACTTTCTGCAGATGTACCAAGCAGTGGATAGATACCAGCCTGGGGCACAGTAGTGCTGGAATAGAAGGAGCATCTGAACATGACTGTGAAGGAGAAAGAGGAAGAACAAAGAGGCCAAAAGAATATACATGCTGCGAAAGCAGTTGTAGAGAGATGAAGAGAGAAAAGAAAAGAACCAAACGTTACAATATATATAAATATATATATATATATGCAAATATGAGTAGAATAAATGATTATCATTAAGAGAGTACATGGAAAAACATTCACAGAGAAGTAAAGCAAACAAGTCAGCTAAACAAGAAACTCTGACAGCAAGACTCTGAATGTCCATGTGCTCTCATGCTTGCTTAACCTGAGTTTGGTTTAAATGGACATAGCTGGAATTCCTGGCCCTCACTCTGACTCTGCTCTGGGATCCTTCAGAACAGCAGGACCTCCTTTGGCTGAGACGTGCTGCTTGCCAAACAACCCATGCTCTCGTGCAGCTCAGACCTTCCTCTACAGTCCCTGCAGGCCCTAACACGGCTGACCCCTGCATTAGAATCAAACACCACCACTAAAGCAAAAGCAGTGGGTGGGACATACCGATCTGTTCCAGCTGTTGTTGTATTATGCGGATATTATTCATCTAAATAAATATTGTCTACACCCAGCATTTGAACTTATTGCAGTAAAAAACTGAATAAGCCCAATGTTGAATGACCCAAATGTTAACCAACCCAATTCGGTCAGATTATTCAATAAGATAGAATGTTATATAAAACATAGCAAAATCACCACTTCATTCTCAATGAGGCACTAAAAAGTAATACAAATATTGCACTTGACCCAGTTCTTCTTTTTGGGGTTCCTGAGTCAGTAACAAGTCCAAGCAAAGGGGCCCTTTGAAATTTTTATATTCGCTATAGAGGCTTCAATGAATCATTTAACACAAGTGTTACAACCACTCTCCTCCTTTGCTCCCAACTGATACATTCCTCCATGTCAGCTAAACTCCCTCTTGTCCCACTCGTTCAGGTTGATGTGACCTTCGTTTTTCCAGCTGTTGCCACATTTCTGACCCTTCCTCCATCTGTCACAGCAGTTATGACTCCAGCCAAGCTCTCCTTCCTCTTAATTAACCACTAAGAGACACATTTATTTCAAAATGGGAATAAATTACAAGTAAATAAATAAACAAATAAATAGGCACACTAAACAGTTACCATACCAATGACATGATCCAGTTGGACTTTCCATTAGCTGTATTATAGACATGATAATTAAAAATAATCTTGGCATGAGGCATTTGCTCTGTTTGCGGATTAACTGTGGCATTACTCACATTTGTTGAAATGAATCGCATCCTCTACTGCTCAGCCTAATACGCTTCCAAAATGAGAGGGGGGGGGGGGGGGGGGGGGAGAGGGAAAAAAAAGTTCTCACAGAAACAAAGGCAGCAGTGTGGGTGACAGATACATGAAGTTGATCTATCATTTAGCACTTATCAGCTCAACTGAGTGGGGTTCAGGCGTTAAATCTCTTTTCTACAGAGCGATAAATTAAGAATGCATCAGTTCTTTGGAGGGCTTAGTCATTCCCCCCAAAATAATGCGTCCACCCATCATCAGCTCAATTGCATTATGAACGCTCAGGTAGCCTTCATAAAATCAAAAAGCAGAGTTTGGCTAAAAAAGGGACTTCATAGCACACGTCAAGCTGAGAAAAGAGGCTTTTGCTAGCTTCTGTTCAAGTCTTGCATGAAGACCTATTGAAAAGCTTTAAAGAAAAAAAAATCAGCAGTATTGAATCCTTTCATTCTCTTTCAGCTCAACAAAACATCCTGGAAACCTGCCAAAACAAAGGATGTCTAATCTGCGTTTGGAACGGTTGCTTATATTAGAATGCTGAACAGAAAAAAGAATATTAGCAGTATTGTATGCTATTTTGCATGTCCAAGTGATTTCATGTTAGAAATGGGCCACCATGTGTTTAATGGTCCACACAAAATAGGCAACCCATCCAAACACAGGCCAAGTCCAGTACCGTACAGCGTGTGTGAATGTAGGGGTGCAGATGGATCTCTGCAGTCCAGCATGCCATTCTGCCAGCTCATTCTCTGCTGATGGGAAGAGAAGCAACGACCACAGCTGTACTGTGTTTCTCACACTTCTTCATAAGGCTAGGCCAAATCAGCACTGATAAACTCTTTCATGCCTATAACCACAGCCTTTGAACCAAGAGGTCATGATTCTCTAGGCTATTTAAATATCTGTGTGTATGCACAGTCCCAGCCCACACACTTCCATTCAACTTGAACATGATTAACTTGTTGTGGACAACACGCATTCCAATAACCGATAACTTTTTTACAAAAAAAAACAAAAAACAAAAAACAAAAAAAACACAAGTTCAGTGTGATCCATCAGCTATAAAAGTTTGGTGAGCATAAAGCCCTGTTCAGACAGAATGTCATGTCATTTTTAGAGATGCAGCTGACTGATGTTATCAATAATGTCAAAAATGTAACAATCGTTGGCAACAGTTTATTATCCATTATTTGGCTTGATCCCCCTTTACATCACCTGACTGACAATGGGAATATGCATATAGTGGATACCTACAATACATAGTCTTCCTTTATTTGTTATGCACCACAAAAAAAAGTCTAAAATATGACTATCACCTTTTAAAAAGATAGCAGTATAGTTTGGGTAAATTATAAGTTTTGATGTTTTCTACTTTTTTCTAGAGCAAAGACAGCACATAAAGTGAACAGCCACTTTCATCTATATCAAGATGTGCGAACTGGTCATAAACTAATCCTGTCCGAATAGTGCTTAAGACAGGTTCCATCTATAAAGATGGATCTTTGTTTAATGTACATAGCCACAACATAGCTAAATCAGACCTGACAAATAACTGTAAAGATTTTTTTATTAATCAAACATAGGACAACCTAACATTTTGGAGTCTAGAACAAGGACTCTTATTTGTAAGGTCCCTGCTTGGACAAGGAGTTAAATCTTCTCTCTTCCATGTGAGGGATGATGGTGTTATCCGCTATGCTATCCATTTTAGTGAATCTGAAATGAAAATAAACTGCCATCACTGGCTGTAATCCCAATACAATACTGATTAAATAAAATTCTCTTATTTGTCAGTGAACAATCCATCAGCCACAGACATGTCACACATCTCAAATAAGAATGAGAGAGATGGACAGAAAAATACATCTACAAGAGTGCTGCAGAACAACATGAATTAGGTATATGACACCATCCTCAACAGTGTGAAAGAGCTAAGGATGGTGAGTGGGTACATGAGTGGGAGAACGAGGACAAGAAGGAGGGGAGGTGAAGGAAGGAGCCAAGCAAGGGTGGGTTGGTGCAGTGAAGACCAGATCAGGCCCCTCGGGCTGACAGAGCTGTGGACAGCTGCTGGTCGGGAAGTGTGAGAATGGATGTGATCTCACCTCTTGCCTGCCATTTCCCACGAGGATTTTCCATCAGATGTAACTGAGCTCATAAGTGAATAAAGAAAGTGGGAAAGGGGGAGACCATGGGCCCAAGACATAAAATCTTCTGCTTCTTCATCTGAATAGAGTCTGATCTGCTCTCACATCAGCAAGAAAGGAAAGTTTCAGTGTAAGAGGCTGAATAAAGAGTGCTGGATGATGATAAAAAATGGTCAATATTGTGACATTTTGCAAATAAATCACATCAGCGTATCAGCTGATACTTAAATGTGTGCTAAATAATAAACCCACAGCTCCTGAGCACTGTTACATGTCAAGCCTGTGGTTGTTCTGATTGGACCATTTCGTTCTCTTCTTCTCTCTTAAAATTACACGAACGGAAGCTTACGCAAGAGTGCAACCACACAGAAACTACACTTCTAGAAAGGAAACTTACTCTGTGTTTGTGTTTTGTACTACCAGGGAGGCATGGAAATTCCATGGATGTCCAAGTATCCAAGGATACTTCTGTTTTTTGGCCAAAAATGCTGACTGAAAAAAACCAAAACTAAAAGTTAAATAGGGCTACAACAAACACCAACACTTAAGAAACTGCTTGAATGATTATGAATATGAGAAACAGTGAGTAAAAATGCTGTTCTTGTTTCCTTTCCCACACTGGTCAGCACGGACATGTTCACACAGTTTAAACAGCAGTGTTGGTCGTGTGCAACTATTTCACAGTGTCTATACAGGACATTAGACAAAAGACTTGTAAACACTATTTATGTTGAGCATCAAGAGTAGGTACAAAGCAGGGCTTTATAACATGATAATATTTACTGAAAAACATCCCAAATGATAGAGCCAAAGAGCGACATATAACTAAATGAGCAACTATTCTCTGTTGTTGAGATAGTTGGATTTAAGTAGATTTAATTAATAATAAAAGCATGCTTTCTTTATTACCTTCAGTTTTTTTTTGTAAAGAAAATCTTCTCAAATGTATAAATAAAACAGTGCTTTTTTAAATCCCTTTTGGTTTGGGCAAAGACTTTTAATTTCGGGTACATCACTATGTTTAACTGATCTGGAGCCTCTAGCAGCTGGCATGCACTGGAGTTAATCCAAGTTTTGTTACCTCAATACTAGAAAAACTAAAAATCAATACTGTACTCTATAATATATCATCCAGCACTATCTGCTTCCTCTCAGTGCAGGTCATTGATTACTGCAGATCCAGGGCCTGGATCATCACTGAGCTGCCTAACCTTAACCACTACAGCAGAAACGGTAATCTAGCTTTAGCTCAGCAGTAAAAGGCAGCCGTGCCAGTCTCACTGACACATGGTATATACCTGTCACCTAGACAGACCAGAGAGGGCCTAGAATGAGGTCAAATGACCTCTCAGAACAGACACCATTTGACTCCACACAAAACAGAGCAGTGAGGTTGATAGGGCCTTATTGAATGGTAGTAACACCATCCAAAAAAAACCCCAAAAAAACCGCTTCCAACTATACTATTTCAAGGCCATTTTTCCTCTTCTGAGCAGAACTACTTCAGATAAGGGCTAGCAGTTATCAAGCTTCTCAGAGCAGGAAATGGGTCATAACAGCTCAAAAATTTAGTGTGAAAATAGAGTGATGCTTTCACACATTAATAAAACGGCAAATCACCACCACTTCTAAGATCTCAGAAGCCAAATTTAGACCCTTCAAATGATGCCACAGCACAGTTATTAAGGCAATAATGCACACAGGACAACAGAAGGGCAGACATCTAAACAATGCTTGCTAAATTCTAATGATTGAACAGAAATGAATACAATTTGGTACTGACCATAACTGCTACTGTCTCATTGTGAATGAATTCGCTGCCCAGAACTTGTTTCACTTTCAGCCTCTCATGTCATAAACTAAGAGGCTAGCAATTTTCATTTTCATGCATGATTTATTATCTCCACAGTATCTTGTTAGAGTAGTCTAGGGGGCATTCCATGTCAAATCATCTGAAAAGGAGCAGTTTCAACAAGGCCTATCACAAATCTTCATGCAAAAGCATCACAAGGTAAAAAGTGATGGCAAAGGTGTTTTTTCTGAAAATGTTCTGTGTGTGCCAAGAACAAAAAAAACAACATCTCTAACAACCAAAGTCATTATTTCTGAAAAGAAATCTCACAGATTGTCTGAGTATGCTCAGATGATATGTCAGAGCTTAGCCATTTTTAGCATGGTTCAGTTACAGTTAAACTAGTCTTCTGGTTTTCCCTCAGTTCTAGTCTTGGAGACCTCTCACCACAGTCAGAAAAACTGGATTAGACAGCAGAATTGCAAGTTAGTTGCTCTTAGGAGAAGGCTCTGCCATCATCCCTTTAAGAAAAGAGCCTAACTTGGATTTTCAAGCATCAACATGGAAACATCACAGTGAAGTGGGACAACATTCCAGGACCTTTTTAAAGGTTTTAAAATTTTACAAAAGGTTGCATTTTAGCCTGTGTATTTCGTAAGCGTCTTGTAACAGTCACTTCTTTTGTGACAGCTGATATTTACAATCTTACTGATAGGATCTGACAGCTCAGTATGTAAAAATACAACACACTGTATCGAACTGTATCACAGCGGATCGTCTTGTATCATGACTAGCAGCTTGTGGCTAATATGTCAGCTTTGTGCCAACATATTAGCTTGTGGCTAGAGCATTACATTAGGATATTATAAAGCACAGCTTAAGTCTCACATCTTGTACTTTTATTGTGTTGATTCCTCTAATAAAATAAAAACAATAACATTAAATGCAATGCACGGTTTCACCCTAATTTTAATGTTGTGTTGAAAAATGTGCAAAATCAAGACGCTACCATCAATATGAACTTTGTGAATCATTACATCCTTATGGACATGTCAAAAACGTGGGGTCCCAGGGGAGCACCACTGGCTAAAAAAGCTGTGCGTCTCAACACTGATACCTGAGACTGACTCCTAGTGATGTCACAGTAATCCATGACCAGGATTGGGAAGAATGTCTGTTCCCTCTAAGCAGCACTTAAAAGTTTCAGATGCATTAGAAGGGACACTTAGGCAACAGCTAGGGACCAGCCATGACCAATATGGGAAAAAAACTGTTTATAATTAATTAAGTAAATAATAAATAAATAAATTAACAAATATATAAATACATAGAAGACAGACAGACAGCACTAAACACATACACACATACACACACACACACACAATTATAAATACTCTCTTTTCAACCTCAAAAAGCAGCAAAATCTGGAATAATAGATTGAGTCCAAAAAAAGATGCCAGGCTAGTGTAAATGAAACATCATTTGAAGGTGTTGAAGGTGATGTTTGTCAACCTACAGTGTTAGTTTAGTGTGCGATTTTGTGGGCTTCCTTTGCTTTAATGTGAAACCAAGTCACAGGGAATTAAACAACTTTGACAACACGGCAGTTCAGCACATCTCAAAATGACAGTGATTTACTAAGCGGCACTAAAAGAGGAAGTAAAGTATAGCCTCTTCTGTGGCGAGCCCTTCTAGATGAGTAATGTTACACACATGGAAAATAAGGGCCTTCAAAACAGGGAGTCTGACGCGCTACAAAAATGTTTTGTAGATAGAAACAAATAAAAAAAACTGAGTAAACACAAAGTCACCCCCCCTATTTATGGTTTGCAGTGTCAGGTATTTAGTTGTTTATTCAGCTTTAAATGAGGGAGAAAAAAAATTCACTTTGGGGGAACAGCGTCACTGACACAGTAGCTTATGATTGTGAGTAATGGATGTATTATGAAAGTAATGACATTATGGAGAAAGGCTTGAAAAGAGCACAGTGACTGAAGGTGAATGGGGTCGTTCTCGGCTGTAAGGACTGTACTGAGAAATCATTTATCACTGCTTCATGTTTCTGATAAGGAACAGCCAGTCTTTTCTATCTACTCAAAGAGCAGCAGATAAGCCCGAAAAGTGAGGGGAGGTACCATGAAGAGGAAAAGAAAGCTGTTTTTAGGTTGCACGTACGTGTGGATGGGAGACAGAGTGTGAGCGGTGAATGAATGAGTGTGTGAAAGAGAGAGAGATGCATGCGCAGATTGTCTGGGGTATATGCCCCTCACGAGAAAGCAGAGCGATCGTGCCACTCCCAGTCTTCACTCTTACTCTCACATATAAACAGAGAGAGAGAGAGAGAGAGAGAGAGAGAGAGAGAGAGAGAGAGAGAGAGAGAGTGTGAGAGTGTGAGAGTGAGAGAGAGAGAGAGAGAGAGTGTGAGAGTGAGAGAGAGAGAGAGAGAGAGAGAGAGAGAAAGCTCTTTAATCCTCCTCCTCCACAAGAGCGTTTGTTTAATGTCATTTAATGAGGATAATCCTCCGAAGATGCAGCTTCTCTTTTACAGTACGGTTCTGTCAGCTCTGGTGGGAGATCCATTAGACTTTTGGATAAAGGCGCAATTTAGAGTCACAATGAGGCTGTACAGTGAGGCCACAGAGTGCCAGGGGCCGAGAGATACGGAAGGACAGCAAAACCTCAGACGTCCAGCGGGGAACCTGAATGGGACCTACTGTCTCACTCTCTCTCTCTCTCTCTCTCTCAAGACAAACACAACAGCAGGCAGAACAGTACAAAAAGAGCTTTTCTGTAAGATTTTGTATATGCACACACAAAATAAATGACCACGCATGCCTTGATTTTGCATATGCACACTGTTCCACATGAGTTAACAGCGGCAACTAAAACTCTACGACTGGAATCTGGCTCTGTGTAAAGGATATGGTGAGCTTCATCAACCATAACGCCTTACTGTGACCTTACAAGCCTGAAAAGGGAACCAGAATCAAAAACTATTATGAGGCATCAATGAGAAAGAATTCAGTCTCTAGCTTGATGTTCTCCCGACATATCAGACAGAACAAACCATTTAAGTCCAATGACTAAATTCAGTACAGAAAGAAGAAGAAAAAAGTCCATCCAAATCATGTTGTTGCACAATTTACTAACAGAGCAGGGAGGTAGGAGGAGAGCACCAGCGGGCTGCTGATTGGCGTTCAAATAATTAAATTACATAAGAAGACATAATCAACAGACTGTCAGTGATGCTCTCTCACAATTTTCCATCACAGTATTGTGAAGTCACACTGCACTGTTCCACACCTGGTCATCTTCACAACAGTCCCATGTGACCAAAAAGCTATTTAAGATTATAAACTAAGTCATAAAACTCACTTTTCAGCCATGTCGTCTGGCTGCTTTCATGACATTGCTCAGGTTTGTGCTCAGGCATATTTCAGATAGGGGTGAAGGGATCAGCTTGTGGTTGGCATGTTACTTGAAAGTTTCTCAGAGCAGCGTGGCTGCTGTACTGGCTACTCACAGGAGTGACAATGAAGCGGTTTCGGTAAAGTGAAAACGAGACGTAGGCTGTGCTACGCTGGACAACTGGAAGTGAACAGTTATCTGCCCACAGGTGGACAAACCGGCTCTCCCCTCTCTCTCTCTCTGCTCCCTCTGATGTGTTTGGCGAACTGTCACGGTTAAAAAGCCAACAGAGCAACGCTCTGAGAGAACGAGCGAGAGAGAGAGAGAGAGAGAGAGAGAGAGAGAGAGAGAGACATACATACATACACCCCACTCACCTTGGCAGAAGAAGAGAAGGAGTAGAGGCAGCCAGATTTCGGAGATTTCGGTTCCTCCCTCGGCGGGCTGAAGAGAAAAAACCGCACAAGACGAGCGATAGATCCCCAAAAAAGGCGCCGTACGGAAAAGTTCACATCTTAGTTTGTGCGAGCGAGCGCGTTCCGTGCGGAGAGAGACGCTGAGTCCTGTGGGGAAACAAGGCGACGACACGAGGTGGTTTGGCCGAGCAGACTGACTGAAGCGTGGAGGAGCACTAACCGTCGCCTCACCATCCACGCCCAGGTAGAGAGGGTCACGTGACGCGGCCAGGTGTGCGCGCGACGTTGCCTTGGCAGCGCGAGGCTCCTGTAACTGCTAGCGCTCCGCTCAGGCTAACAGACAGCTAAGCGCTGAGGAGAGGGGGAGCGAGGGGGAGCGAGGGGGAGCGAGAGAGAGAGAGAGAGAGAGAGAGAGGGGGACAGCCCTGCTTTCTCCTCCCCTTTCCTTAGAGCTGGAGAGCGCCGAGAGATCGAGCCTAATCGACGGAAAAGGCGACGCGAACGAGACTGCGAGGGGCAAAAACACTAGAAGAGTAGATGAGCTTGCGGGCTGTTAGCTTTAGCCTCTCTCTCTCTCTCTCTCTCTCTCTCTCTCTCTCTCTCTGCTCCTCGCGCCGCTCATTTCATGCAAATCTTGAAGTGGTTTTATTCTAATCCAGCGCAGATTACTGTCAAAAGGGAGATTAGGGTCACTACTTTACTCTGGGGGGAAAAATCTATTTTAAATGTGCCCAACAAATTTCAATTTCTTTCCTGAACGTGATTTACGAGGTTTCACATTTGTTGCTTAGGCTGTTTGAGCACTTTATACCCTCCCTTTCACTTTTACGACCCTCGGCGTTCAGCAAGCGTCTCGCTCGCGCTTTCCACGTTTTAACACATCGCAGTCAGCCAAGTTCAATCTGCCGGCTTTAGCCACCTGAGAAAATTTAACAGCCTGGGAGACATCCATCTTCCAGTAATGGGACAGTGAATGGTTTATTTCTGTCAGTGCAGAGTAATATATTCTACTACATTTGCCCCACTGTGGGGCTGTAAATATGAAGCTTGCAATCAATAGTTTTGTCACTAATGTTTATCGCTTGCAGAGTTCCTATTCTACTAGTCAATTTCTGAGTTTTCCGGGAACTTCTCCTGGAGTTATTACCCCCCCATATACCAAATCCCCGGAGCCTCATACATTCTGGGTTCTACTGTGTTCATCGGTGTGCTTGAGTCTCAGCAAAGGCTTAAACGTACAGAGAACTTCTGGTCAGATTATCCTCCTCTTTTGGATTTGCTGTTGCATAATCCCAGCTCCTCTTGTTGTCAAGGCTTTGGTCAGCAGCATTCTAGAACATCTGCACTGATTCTGCAGTTTGAGAATGCTAGATGTGTTGATTCTAGAACATCCTTAGTGTTCCTGGAAGTGCAAGGAAGGAACCTAGCAGTTGGCTGGCCTGGCAGTCCTCTGCGGCCTTGTTGTGGAGCAAGTCTCACAGTGGTGAGTGATTTATGGTTATGCAAATGTTGCTGTCTGGGAACAAAGTGGGCATTGCCCCAAAGACTCATGGGAGAGGAGGATAGTGGCAGGCCTAAGACAGCCACACAGTGCTGAGACAGCTGGGAGCAAGATGGAGGGATGGAGTGATGAGATAGAGAGATAGACAAACGGATGGATTGCCTTCAGAGGTCTTCAGGGTGAGTGGGACTGAGAAAGAAAAGTAGGCCAGGCTGGTGGCAGTCTATCTGGCAAACTGACAAAATACAGAAGAGAGATGGACATATGGTATATGTGTGAAAGACAGCAATGGAGTCTCTCCATGGGTGTTGGAATACAGCGTTGCAGGTCAGCAGGGAGTGTGACTCAGGGATCAGGAGCTGTGAGCGTATGCCTTTCTGGGCAGAAGAGCAAAATCTCCTGAATTTAATTTCAGCCCATTCAACTCACAAATTGCCACAACCAGTTCTGCAGATGATGTCACATTGATGACCTGCAGTTTCAATGTGCTTTAATATATGTAAAATCTGTCTGTGCTGGTTGAGCTTCCCCAATCACATCATGACCTTGATACTTACCTCACGCAATCCGTCTTCTGATAGCTGACATCCACATGTACTCGCAGCCTCCTCTGTTCACTTGCCAAAAGCTCAGTAAAGTGTGAGCTCCCCCTACTGGATATTTGTCTAGATCAGTGTGATCTCAGGATATATAAATTGATCAAAGGCATAAAAAGGGAGGACACAATTAGACCTGAGATTGATTTCTTCCTGCCAGGTCAAAATTTATTGTTATTAGATATAGCAAAAACGTTTTTTTCAATCATTATTTTTACTAGCATGATAATATACTTCACCATCTTCAGCAGCAGATATCTGAATTTCTTGTGCTTCTAGTGATTTTAGACATATACCTATATATAAATGTAATAACATGATAACTAACCTTTTGTCATGGTTTACAATGTTATCACCACATTTCATTAAAAAATGCCGCATGTAAGACAAACATACATGTAGTGTTCTGCATGTCATTTTTTACTATCAACTAATGTGTTGGAGGTAAAAACCCCTTCTAATGTGGGCCGTCTTCATTCATTTATGGAACCAAAGTTTTTCAACAGTTTAATGGATATTGGTGAAACTGTTTGCTGCCTAAAATTCAGTGACAGTATTTCAAAGTGTCCATAACAGCAATGCTATGTGTTGATTATTATGCTGTACCTTATTGTTAAATCATTTATTAGAGTAGAAATGACTTCTGTCATCAAGGCTGTTTTTCAAATATTAAACTTAATGCTTCATTTGATGTTTTGTTTATTAACATGCTTGAATCCCCTGATTGGGAAAAATAAAGGCTGTTTTTGAAACTCTTCGGCAGACCTGCTGTGTCAGGGGAAAAGCTGTGAATGTGGCTACGGATAGGTGTGATTTGAGAGACATTTCAGGATTGGAGGCAACGCTCGGCACCAGATGGAGGACTCTGACACAAACGAGTCTGCCATAGCAGGAGGGAATCGAGCTGAGAAAAACGCGTCACACGCTCCAAGGCAGGTTATTTCAGGCATGAATACCGTTAACCGTTAGCTTGGAATCATTGCACAACCCAATGGACCACAACACTGACTATCTCTCTGACTTATGACTCTCAAAGTGCCTGTGGCAGACTGACTCCAGTCTTTACGAATGCTCTGGACCCCAGTCTGCTGAATATTTTAGAAGGACAGTAAGAAACGCTACACTCATCTCAAGTTTCAGAATTTTCATGTAGGTGTACAGCAGGCTAGGTATGCCGGAGGACAAGAGAGGCCAAGTATAGCTTGAGAGGTTTAGGTGTAGGATTATGGAGGTTGTAGGGATTTTCTTTACCTCTGAGAGCATCTAGTGTAGAGCTAAGCAACAGCTGGTGAGGCTGACTCAGTTTCTCTTAAGACACACGCCGCCTCTCATAGTAGAAAGAGCTGTAGTTGCTGAAGGAAACAAACATTGCATACATGCACTTTAGGTACAAAAGATAAAGACTAGGAAACAGATTAGAGGTTTTGGTGTATGGAACATGGGGTAAATTGTAACACGCCCAGTTAAACCAATCAGAAATAAGCTGGTACAACATCAGTCGTATCAGAAAGGTGAAAGGACTAATGTGCACACACATCACCCTTCTAAACTGGCAGAAATTCAAAGACTGTGTGAAACAGTGATTTATGTAACAAAATCTGATTTGGAGGGAAGAAAGTAGCATTTCAAATCTAGATTATGACATGGTTAGCACCCATATTAATAAAGATTGCAGATATGGTCTAAATCAACAGTTTCTCCTGTTTAATTTGATGTGCTAGTTTCAAATACTCATGCTAAAAAATCTAGTAGTGCCATGACTGACCAGGACAGGGTGGGTTGAAAATACCAAAACTTTCTCGCATAGACTAGAATGTAATATGAGTGTTTTTATGGGCTCTGAATTTAAGAAAAATTAAGGGAAAATTTAAAAAATGGCCTTTAACATTTTACTCCAGCTACTGTTACAACCTACCCCCATTGTGAAGTGTTTTGTATGTGACATAAACTTGCTTGTTTTAAAAAATAGGCTAAAGATTTCCACACTAATACTGTTTGTAACAGGCAAATGTGAGCATTGTATATAAAAGTTTGAAAAGTAAAACAACCATTGACTTATAGAGGTTAGGATAACACTTATTGGTCTCTCCAATGCACATACTAGATACAGTGTGTCTTTGAGAGTCCTGCTTATGATCAAATTCTGTTGAACCCTAGCAATGGTAAATGGTCTTATTTTATCAATTTTATAATTTTCTCCTGATGGAGGAAGACAGTAGGTAGGTAAGTGATTAAACACAAAGTGACATCTTCATTCTGCTCGATCAGATCAAGAGCCTGACATAAGAGAAATAGTGATTTAACCAATTTTAACCAATCAGTCCAAACAGATCATACTAAGAGCTGATGACACTGAACTGAAGAACAGAATCTCACCAAGCATTTTTTAAAACATACTCTCTTTCATTCTCATTGTCACACAACTAAAGAGTTCCATGCTCTCCTTAATCATTTTGATCAGTGATTGAATGAACTCTCACCACTCTGTGGATTTTTGGATTTTGGCTGGTGCCAAAACTCTGCTTTGCTATAATCTGGATCATCCTGGATGGAGCATTAAAAGTTTTTGCCCTATACTTAGAAATCAGGCCCCCATTTTCATTCTGCAGCATAATACCTATAATCTATAAATCCTCTAAGTTGAAAGAGAAGTGATTCAGCTCTGGTTTGGGGTTTGCTCTCCTTTTTAGAAACTCAAGATTCAGAATAAGCGGCTATTGGAAGTGCATTTGTCGGTATGATTTTTTAAATATATATTTCTTCCAGCAAAGCCAGGCTCTCTCTCATGGCACAGTGGGTATTGCGTGGGTGCAGCCTGGTCTCTCATGTTGAAACAGTGCCATGGCTCTGCCATCTGCCGCGCTCTATTTTCATCCCTGAGCTAAGAGTCAAAGGATACATTAAAGGGCCTTTTGTGGGTTTAATGGCTTACATTTACATGCTTCCAGTTTGAAAAGGTTCCTACATGTAAGACCTAAAACTGATGTTGACTGCAAAGGAATGCGGAAGAAAGCATCCCACTGAAAAGTTCCTGTTTTTAGCATAGTGTTTTCAATGGTTTAGTGTGAGCCTACACTGTGAAAAGTGGAAAAGGGGAGTAGTAGATTTTAATTATTTGTGAGGTTTGGATTAACATAAAAAATGGTTTTGTTCATTTTAACTATACTTTTGCTTTGGTTCCACTTAAACTGACACTGATTGACATTATTTAACTTTTTACCTTTGCGTAACTTAATTAAATTATGTTTAGCTAATGCTGACGTCAGATGCCTCTCATTCCCCGTGTCAGAGTGGCACTTTTGGATAGCTTCACCTTTTTTTTCTTCACAAACAGTGCTTTTTTGCCTTCTCCAGCATTTCCAGCAGGTAAGCTCTTTAAGCCATTAATGTATTTTAATGTATTAATGTAGTTTACATATGTTTACACACATTACCTAGAATATATATATACACTGCTCAAAAAAATAAAGGGAACACTTAAACAACACAATATAACTTCTGTGAAATCAAACTGTCCACTTAGGAAGCAACACTGAGTGACAATCAATTTCACAGCTGTTGTGCAAATGGAATAGACACCAGGTGGAAATTATTGGCAATTAGCAAGACACACTCAATAAAGGAGTGGTTCTGCAGGTGGGGACCACAGACCACTTCTCAGTACCGATGCTTTCTGGCTGATGTTTTGGTCACTTTTGAATGTTGGTGGTGCTTTCACACTCATGGTAGCATGAGACGGACTCTACAACCCACACAAGTGGCTCAGGTAGTGCAGCTCATCCAGGATGGCACATCAATGCGAGCTGTGGCAAGAAGGTTTGCTGTGTCTGTCAGCGTAGTGTCCAGAGGCTGGAGGTCTCTTTGGCCCGGAGAACACAACATCCATGATTTCCATAAACAATCTGAAATGTGGACTCGTCAGACCACAAGACACTTTTCCACTTTGCGTCAGTCCATCTCAGATGAGCTCGGACCCAGAGAAGCCGGTGGCGTTTCTGGGTGTTGTTGGCTTTCGCTTTGTATGGTAGAGTTTTAACCTGCACTTGTAGATGGAACGATGAACTGTGTTCACTGACAATGGTTTTCTGAAGTGTTCCTGAACCCATGTGGTAATATCCATTACAGAATGATGTCGGTTTTTAATGCAGTGCCTTTGCAGCTATAACAGCATCAACTCTTCTGGGAAGGCTTTCCACAAGGTTTAGGAGTGTGCTTATGGGAATTTTTGACCATTCTTCCAGAATCACATTTGTGAGTTTCGACACTGATGTTGGACGAGAAGGCCTGGCTCACTGTCTCCACTCTAATTCTTCCCAAAGGTGTTCTATCGGGTTGAGGTCAGGACTCTGTGCAGGCCAGTCAAGTTCTTCCACAACAAACTTGCTCATCCATGTCTTTATTTTCCTTGCTTTGTGCACTGGTGCACAGTCATGTTAGAACAGGAAGGGGCCGTCCCCAAACTGTTCCAACAAAGTTGGGAGCATGAAATTGTCCAAAATCTCTTGGTCTACTGGAGGATTATGAATTCCTTTCACTAGAACTAAGAGGCAACTCCTGAAAAACAACCTCACACCATACTCCCCCTCCACCAAACTTTACACTTGGCACAGTGCAGTGAGACAAGTACTGTTTTCTTGGCAACCGCCAAACCCAAACTCATCCATCAGATTGCCAGATGGAGAAATGTGATTCATCACTCCAGAGAACACGTCTCCAATGCTTTAGAATCCAGTGGCAGCAGTTTACACCACTGCATTTGATGCTTTGCATTGTGCTTGGATGCAGCTGCTCGGCCACTGAAACCCATTCCATGAAGCTCTCTATGCTGTTCTTGAGCTGATCTGAAGGCCACATGAAGTTTGGACGTCTGTAGTGATTGACTCTGCAGAAAGTTGCCGACCTCTGCGCAATATGCGCCTCAGCATCTGCTGACTGTGCTCTGCCATTTTATGTGGCTGAACAATTTGTGGCCGAGTTGCTGTTGTTCCCAGTCGCTTAAATAAATACTTTGAACATAGAATTCTTCCAATCAACATAATTTCCTGAGTTAAAAAAGAATAGTTCAATTGCATGTTACCACATGCAGTATTTTTTTAGGTTGATCTGACAAATCACATTTTACAGTGCAAGTTAAAGCTTAAATATATGTTATATGTGAGCTGTAGTTACTTTCCAATTTTAAGCCATTTTAATTTAACTTAATTTAATTTAAATTAATCAAATCAAATTTTCAATCAAATTTTCTTCCCTGTGTAAATGTATTGCCATCAATTAAAGCAACTCCATTACATGAAACTGACTGTTTTGTACAGTAATTAATAAATGGCCTAGAGTATCATATTAATAAATGTATGAATTTTTGCCAGTCTGAACTGAAAAACCTGAACACAAACACCACCACAGTCAGAATAAGAAAAACATGCAAAATGCAAACTTCACATTTGACAGGAGCAAATACTCTGACGCACAAGAGAATTATATTCATAAATTAGAAAAACAAGAATGAACAAAAATCAGCAAAACTGTTTAGAATTCTGGGAAGCTTTTGGGGCACATGACTCTTTAGTCTACATTACTGATTTAATTACCTGATCTGATCTAGATTTACCTTAGCAACTCAGCACTACACAAGAAACAGTATGTGTTACTAGATTGTATTAATTTTTAGTATTTATTTTAATTTAGTAATTTTAAAGTAGTGAAGTAAACCAAAAAGATATTAAGTTAGAGCAATTATTGTGTTTTACAGTGCACATTGCCATGCTTTAGCACACCTAACTCAGCTCAGGAAGGACTTAACGTACAAGTAATGAGCTGAAGTAAATTTATTCTGTAAGTAAATTATTTCTTAGAGCAACTTAGAAAACAATCCTGAGAGCCACCGTCCTGAACACGATTTGAAGTGCTACACTGAGCTGCACAGGTGAGTGGTAACACATGTCAGAATCAATAGATTTCACAGAGGCACTTCTGTCAGCTCCATGTCACGACAGATCATTTACTCATGGAGAAACTTCCAGATCACCTGATATCCACACACAAAGTCATTCATTCTGCCAAATGATAGCTGCTGGGAAGCGGCAAGATGAGGTAATTCTAACTGGTGTCACTATGGTCAGCCTTGTTGGCTATACCTTTAACATCTGGACCTACAGAAAACAAGGCATTTATGTAGGACTGCAGTTGGTATGTACTCTGGACAGACGTGTCTTATTCAGCCACAGTGCCAAATACCAGTGATTTTCACAAAATCTTATTCAGCATAATTACAAGTTTTTTGTCAAAATACCCTAATTTAGTGTTATTTATTTCAAAAGATATAAACATGCATATGGGAAGTCACACTTTTTGATCAGATATAGTTTATCTGTTTTGTTGTTTATTGGCCGTGTAGCTAATCAATCTAGCATTAGCAATTTGCCGTCCTTTCCAACCTGATTAGTTTCAACATCATAGATGAGACATTCCACAAAATCAATGCCAAGTGGACATCCTAATTTGAATTTTAGACCAACATGATAATTTCTTAAAAAGAACATTATTATTATTTATACAACAGTTAGTTTGCAGCCACACAAGCTGATTGGTTGAGAAGTGTTCTAACTGTGATGATGTTTCGGCATAACATCATGTTTTTTCACAAACACTATCACTCCGGCTAAGATGCCGCTGGTAAGCAACGAGTTTGCTCAGCCGTAGGAGATGCTCAAGCTACTTGAACGTTTTTACTTCTAACTTTGCGCCCAGAGCAGAAAATGGATACTTTTAAGATCACGTTTGACCGACAGCCGATTTGGTCAGACTCTGAAGATGAGACTACACTAAATTCTCAAACTGTCATCACCACTGAGCAGCTGTGACAGAAGAACAGCTAAACAACCTAGAATCAGCCAGAAATGAACCCAATACCATTTACCAAATATGTAGTCTCATCTTCAGAGTCTGAGCAAATCAGCTGAGCCATAAAACTGACCCAATAAAAAACTAAGCAGCTGCTCAGTGGTGATGACATGTGATGTGTTTCGGAACTTAGCGTAAGGAGCTGGAGAACAACCTGTTGGCTGTGCAGCAAGTGAACGGAGCTTGTTACTCTGACATAGCAACGAGCTGCTATAATTTGGAATTACTAACATTAAAAGATATTAAACGACACGTTCACGACCAAATGTATTAATTTTTTACTTTATTTAATTGTTGTATGAAGCAATAGAACACTCAAGGTTGTGTGTTCTCACTATAACATCACATGATGTTATTACGCAATACCACACGACCATGAGTGTTCTATTGCTTAATTAAATTATATATATATATATATATATATATATATATATATATATGTAGTTTAAATGATTATTTTTTATCAGCATTCAGTCCAGCTTTTCTAACTTTGCAACAGTTTGAAAGAATGCATTCATGGGCAAAGCATGAACATTTTCATTTGAATCAAAAATTTTATTAAACTCCAGTTCCAAATTTCTTAAACAATTCAGATGTTTGTGGTTCTTTGCACGTGAAGCGTTTTTGACCAGAGATGGGTCATATTATTCATGCATGCTGGTGGCATAAATTCGCATTTGCCGATAACTACTGCATAAAGCTCTTTATGACAATCACAGCAGACCAGCCAAGCGTCAGAGAACCTGTAGTAGCGCACATACTGTACTTCAGTGGGGATCTACTCACATAACCAATCCCCTGTCTGCCTCAGAGTTTGAAGAGGACAGGTCTTCTTTAGGCAGATTAGAGCAGAAACAGACGAGCCATGTTCAGCTGTGATTGCAAACAGGGACAGGTTGTAATCCTGTTATCTGCATACTCACCTGGTTTTACTGTCTCCAACCCCAGCAGTGTCAGGAACCATCGCTCGTCTGCGCCTGGCAATGTTTCCCTCCAGTAATCAGCAGGGTGAGCAGAGCACCCAACAGCTCCTCTCACACTGACCTACATACAGTTCGTTAAGTTCTTTTTTTTTTTCCCAGCAAGCAACATGAAGTGTTATGAAATTGCACTGTCACTCAAAAAGGTGAACTTGGTACCTGCTAGATGCACATGTTCAACAGTTCTGTATTGTTGCACAGTAAGATGCTCTCCTTCTCTTGATGAGAGGTTTTGGAGCTGTTCAAAGGTCAAAATCATTGCTCCCAATTAGTGGCAAATCTGTTTGCTTTCAAATGTGTTTAAAGGCTTTCCTTTCGGCGAAAAACAAACTTATTATTCAGGATACATCTTGTATGCAGTGCTCAGTGCAGCCTGCAAACCATTAGACAGGGACATTTTTTTGTTATTTTGACTCTATATTCCAGATTTGTAATGACACAATGATTATGAAATTAAAATGCAGAATGTCAGCTTTAATTTCCAGACATTTACATTTCTATTGGATGAATTACCTCATAATCACACCCCATATAGGAGCCATAATCCTCTTTAACTCATGAGACTATGACTAATTGGACAAAGTAGCATAGTCTTAAATAAAACACTTTTATTTAGGCTTGTTGTACAGTTACATATGGACTGCGCTGTATACGCCGTGTTTTTTGAGATGTTTTTGTTCAGTGGTGAGTCACTTAATGAACAGAGTGCCATTTGAGTACTCAAAATTTACCATGCCCTACCTACCATTTTCTCAGAAAACAATCCATCCTCTTTAACTAGTACAATGGAGCAGTGTGGACCCTTAAAGAAACAAAAAAGACCTATGACTGCCATTTTGAAAGAACTGCACTGCCTGGCTGTATCTTTTAATTTTGTATCTTCTTATCTGCAGATACCGGCCTTCTGCTAATGCCTTCTGTGAAATATGGAGACATATGGAAATATGAAAACATGGAGAGATCGCTTTCTATTATTATACTTCTGCACTGTAAAACTCATTTCCACCTTTTTTTTTTTTCCTGAT